>NC_056509.1:42033840-42116268 GCF_014905685.2 Nematolebias whitei
TGTGTTTATGTTGTTGCATTGAATCATAGATGTTATAAAACGGAACCTAAAACCACCATAAAAAATAAAAAAACGTTATTTTTCAGGGGTGCTGACTTTAAATTTAGGGGTGCTTGAAAAAGAGGCTAAAATCGCCACTGCTTCACAAAAAGGGATCCAAATCTTGTTGCACGGAATTTGAGAATAAAAATCTTCCAAAACCTTAAAACTGTCTTTTAAAAAAATCTAAGCAGAATTCAAATCAATAGTTAAAATATTATACTGTCATTCTTTTCAGGGAGTGGTAAGAATGGTTTGCTTTCTGATATCATGTTGGACATCGTGTCACAGTGAAAACAAACACAGCTCCACCCCACGTGTCGACCACACCTGAAGCAAGAGAACAACTGTACTGGATTATAAACAGATTTTTAAAAAGATAAAAGCTTAATCTTCTGTTTAGAATTCAAATCTTAATTTTTTTTATGCCTCATGGTGGTTGTACAACTGTCAACAGCCACGCAGCTTGGTGCAAACACCGAGTTAAAACCATGTTCCCCCGTCCCTGAAAGATTTGAATGTTTGTAGTTTTTGAGATGAGTGTTTTTCTGAACTGGAACCTAAATGTTTTTGGTGCAAGACATTTAGGAGTTATACTGTGTAAGAACATTGTTTTTTTTTCTTGAGTGGCGGATCCTGATGAGTGGAGGGATCAGTTTTATCCACAACCAGATGCAAAGGAGGAGCTGGGGGGTGTCTAACATTGTCCCAGGCCAACATAGAGTAATAATCTTCAGCCACCCAACCAACCACCTCGAACGATAGGAGTGTCTGGTTTACATAAGTGGAGGTGGCCATCTTGGATTTAGACATAGCAAAATGGAAGTCACATGTCAACACGTTTATAAAAGATATACAAAGTCTTATTTTATTTTATTTAAACTACTACTAAATCTCGTGTAATGTCACATGTTTTTCATTTCTCTTTAGTATGTAGTTGTTTGTAAGTTTACACATTCTAAAGTTCACATCTGCGAACTTTCCGGGAGGGAAGCCCTGAAGGGACAAACTTACAAACGGAACATCAGAGAAGCTACAACAATGTTCCCTCTGAGAGAAAAATTACTTTATACACAAAATAATAAATTCACACTCAAACTCCTGACAAAAACTGCTAACCACTAAAAAAGCACGACACTGTTTCTTTAAAATATAAGGTTTGGCTCTAACTTGGTCCATTAACTTAAATAAAAGTTACACGCCTTTGGTTTTGAACTTTATGAAACAAATTTGACTTTTGCCCCACATTTTAATATCATCAATGCCCTCAAGAAAATAAAGGAGAAAGGGGATAAAATAAAAAGTGTTAAATGTTGAATCTGTTCAGCAGGATTACAAAACCCTGTTTGAACAGGGATAAACCTGAACACACCCACATCCTTGTAAACAGTCGGGCTGATGATAAAATATACTTTCTAATTGACCTCTCAGTAACTCAACTCTTTTATTAGCAGATAAATGTTTGTTTAAACTGTTTGCATAAGAGGACATGAGCTGTAACCTGGCAGCTTTGGGTTAGTTTGTTACATTTGAGGCTTTGCTGCCTCAGCCTCAAACTGAAACGTTTATTATAATTAGTATGATTATGTTTTTATATGTTCCCACCCTCATGGTCACAAATTCTGGGTAATGGCCAAAACAAGGAAACTGTGGATAAAAGCGGTCAGTTTTCTCCTCATGGTATCTGGGCTTAGAGCAGCGGTTCTCAAACTGGGCACCACTCGCGAACATTTATTCACGAGATCTCCGGGTCACTGGCTCACGGACCCCCGGGGGTCTGATATATTTGGCAATACATTTACTGTACGTTCATTAAATGAATAGGTAAAGTTCAGAAGTGGTTTTTGATTATGTTAATTTTCTCAAAACTGTAATTTGTCTAAGTGGAAATTAAAAATTTTGTTAATTAAGTGTGTCTTGAATGAAAACTACTCCATGTTTAAAAGTATAAAAATTGTATTAACACGATTAAAGAACAGGTCTTGAGTATTTGTGTTACACAAATGTTTCCATTGCATTAAAGAGAAAAACTGAAGAAAATTATGTAATAAACACAAGAGTTATGATGGGGTCCCTGAAACTTTTTCACCCCTGTAAGGGGTCCCTGAATCCAAAAGGTTTGAGAACCCGATTTAGGGATAGGATGAGAAGTTCAGTTATACAAGACAGACTCAAAGTAGAACCGCTGCTCCTCCACATCGAAAGGAACCAGTTGAGGTGGTTTAAGGATCTGGTAAGGATACCTCCCTAGGGAGGTTTTCCAGGCAAGTCTGAATAGAAGGAGATCCAGGACATGCTGGTCGGCCTGGGAACACCTTGGAATATTCCTATAGGAGCTGGTCCTCCATGCTCAAGCTGCTGCCCCACAACCCGACTACAAGCAGCAGATGAATAGATTATTATTCATATTAATACACAAAACGTGATCAATTCTTAAATAATTTTAATGTAATGTTGCTTTTAAACAGCTATACTTTATAAAGAAAGCATGCTCTTGGGCATCAGTTGAATAAATGAACCCTGCTGTTCTATAGCTGTTGTAAAAAAAGTGTGTCCTTGTGTCCTCAGAGCATCAGGCTGCTCTCCTGCAGCTGAAGAGAGAATGCAAAGATGAGCTGGAGATGTTACAGGTCAGTGAATACCTGGTTTTCTTTATGGGCTGAAGAAAATTATACATTTGTAAAGGTAAAGTGATTTAAGTTCACTTGTTCCCATCAAGACACAGTTTGTGGTCTTATAACCAATAACAGGTCAGAAATTAAAATAAAGGTAAACTTTAATAAAAGCTTGAAATCTGGAAAGAAGTCAAACTTGAGTTTTATGTGCGGTTATTTTTTTTCCCCCCTCAAAGATAATCATACTGAGATTAAGACGAGACATTCAAAATGAAAAAAACATATATTAAAAAGGAGTCTTAAAATATACGAGTTAACTGTTAAGAAAAAAATAACGTTTTTGTGAAAATACTCAAGATTTGATTGCACTGAAATAAACTGAGATGAATAGGATTTTGCATTAAATCGGTTTTGAGATTTCTTTAGGTCTGGATTGGTGTTGTATAGGTAATTTGAAATTAACTAACTGTAATCTGTTCCATCCTTCTTAACCTCAGGTTGTTTCCTAACAAGGACAGAAAAAAACTCAGAAAACGCCAAGAAACAATTATCGTACTTGCTGCCGTACACGTCGCACCGCCGTAGAAGTCGCATCAGTGCAAATATGTCTAATAAAGTGGAAAAAACGTAAATATGTGCTTCACCATATAAGTCGCATGTGTTATGCGTCACCACTGACAACCCGGAAACGTGGGCTGGTGTGCCAAAAATCGATTGGCTGCCAAATGGCGGCCATGGGAGCATGCACGGGAGGACTTAAACAAGAATTTAACAAGATTAACACTTAAAAAACAATTATTTGTTTGCTCAAAATTATAGCAAAGGTCTGTCTCAGTTGAACTTTTCCTTAATAAATGCACTTCAATGGTCGAATCAGCTGCATTTCGCCTGGGCGGCTCGGCGAAATGCAGCTGATTTGACGTTTGTTCCAGGAGTTCCTTAGCAAGACAAAGGTAGCTTTGTATGGCAAGCAAAGTGTCTTATTAATAGCCACGTTTACCTATTAACGAGACATATGGCTTGCCATAATACTCGATCACCCTCTAGTGGCTGAAAATGGTAGTGTTCAATATTTTCCATGTCAGAATGAATGAAATTGTCAGATCTCCGCCAAGAATTGGGTTATAGATATGGGAAAAAACATAAGTCGCTTTGATGTATAAGTCACAGGGCATTATAATTTATGCAAAAAGTGCTACTTATACAGCAAAAAAATATGGTAGACTTGGTTCAGATACTTGAGACCCCCCACACAGAATAAGATGTGGTAGTGATTTATCAGATGAACCATATGATTTTTTTGCTGAAAAAAGTGCATTTTAGTGGGTCAATAAAAGCTTTTATCTGAACCAAAAACAACCTCACAGGCTGTAAAACTCAAACACCATGCTTATTATATTTGCCAATGTCATGCTAAACTTTTACTAAATTAATTTGTAGGAGAACTACGAGCGGGAGCTCTCCACACTGAGGGAGGAAAACCAGAGCAACGTCACCCATCTGGAGATCCTTCTGGCTGAGCGACAGGACAAACTCTGCCAGGCTTGGACTCGGAGAGAGCAGAGGGACGTTGCCGTTTCCACAGCAGGCGACTTTTTACACAAAGCCTTCCGCACAGTTGGCGTCCAGACAGACAGACAGACCTTCAGCGAAAATACAGAGGAAAAAGAGGAGACTGGGAAAGCTCGACTGAAGGCGGCACCAAAAACACTGGACGTGGTTTCCATCGGCCTCAGCCTGGCCGGTCAGAGGGACAACTTCTCCTCGCCTACAAATTCAGTTCAGACTTTTCCTCGTGAAGATCAGACACCGACCAAGCAAAACGCTCCTTGCCCCCCTCCTCCTCCTCCTCCTCCACCCCCACCACCTCCATCCTTGACAGGTGCCGCTCCTCCTCCACCTCCACCTCCTCCATCCTCGTCAGGGCCTGCTCCCCCACCACCACCAGCTGGGGATCTCATTTTTGATAAACCTGCAAGAAAGCCAGCGGTGGAGCCTTCCCGACCCATGAAGCCTCTTTACTGGACCAGAATCCAGATCCAGGACGACAAGTAAGTTCATTCAAGATCATAAATTAAAGACAGCTTTATCAAATTTGATTCATCCATCCATTATCTTTTAACCGCTTCTTCCATTTTGGGTCACGGGGGTCGTTGGTGCCCATGTCCAGCAATCACTGTGCGAGGGGCGGGGGACACCCTGGACAGATGTCCAGTCCATCACAGGAACACAGAGACAAACGAGACAACCATTCAGTCTCTCACTCACACATAGGGACAATTTAGAGTTACCAGTCAGTCTAACATGCATGTTTTTGGTCTGTGGGAGGAAACCGGAGTACCCGGAGAAAACCCATGCATGCACAGAGAGAACATGCAAACTCCACCCAGAAAGGCCCCCCATGCCGGGATTTGAACCAGGGACCTGCTTGCTGAGAGCAGCAGCTCTACCAGTTGCGCCACCGTGCTGCCCCAAATCTGATTCATTCATATCTAAAGATGGGCTGCATAACTTTAGAGAAGCTTTTTGAAGGAGCTGGTTCAGCTTCTTTCAGCTTCCTTGTGCAAATTTAAACTTTTTTTCAGCTAATTTCAGCTGTTTTTCAGCTGTTTTGTGCTCCTTTCAGAATATTTCTGCTAACTACATTTTATGCTTCTTCTAACTTCTTTCTGCTACTTTCATTTTTTTAACTTGTTAGCATTTTTAGCTAATTTCAGCTGTTTTCATATAAATTCAAGTTTTTCATTTCTGCTATTTTCACCTTAATTAACTTATTTCTGCTAAGTTCAGCTTGTTTTGCTCCTTTCAGCATATTTCTGATAGTTTCAGTTATTTCAGCTACTATTTATTTGTTTTATGCTAATTTTAGATTTTCAGCTAATTCCAAATCTTTTGCACTAATTTAAACTTTGTCCTGCAGTAAAGATGTGCTCTCACCACTTACTTCTGGTCATTTTAGCTTCTTTCTGCTTTTATAGCAACTTTTCAGCTATTCCTTGCTAATTTCAGTTTTTTTAAGATAATTTCCACTTTTTGTGCTAATTTCTGCTTCTTTCAACCTAATTGAGCAAACGTTTTCCTTTTTCTGCTAATTTAAGCGTGTTCTAATTTTTAGCTTGCTTTTTAACTTATTTAAGCTATTTTCAGCTGTTTTCTAATTAATTGAAGTTTTTCAGGGTATTTTCTGCTACTTTCAGACTAATTAACTTCTTTCTGCTAATTTCAGCTTGTTATGCACCTTTCAGCTTAACTGTGGTAGTTTCAGCTATTTCAGCTACTTTATGCTAATTTTAGTCTTTTCAGTTAATTCCATATTTTTTGCTAATGTCAGCTCTTCCCACATCCTTAGGTATTTTAAGCTTTTTTTTCCTGCCTTGCAGCTAATTTTCAGCCATTTTTTTTACAAGTTCAGTTTTTTTAGCTACTTTCCTAACTTTTCTGCTCATTTCTGAATGTTTAAACCAATTTCAGCAAATATGTGTTCTTTCTGCTTTCTTCTGCTAATTTAGGCTTTTTCTTCCATTCCAGCTACATTTCAGCATGTTTTTTTTAAGCTAATTTCAGCTGTTTTTCAGCAAGTTCTTCTGCAATAAGCATTCACACTGCATTTTTGCAGGAAATTAAATTTTTCTAGTTACTGCTAGCATGGTTTTATTGTGTTTATTTACTTTTGAAATTTGAGTAAAAATGGCTCAAAACTATAAAAAATGCACAAGATTTGCTCTGAAGTTGTGGAGTTGAAGCACCGAAACGGGTTTTGTGGGACGGTGACAATGACGCATGTCTAATCACTCAAGAATTTAAACGTTTTTATTGAATTGTGTCGAAATAATTTAAGCTTAACAATAGAAAAGAGACCATTACTATTTTATGAATCACAATTTAAAATTTTTAAATGAAATAGTGGCATAAAAATGCTGAAGCAGAAACAATTATTCTAATAAGTTTCTGGGATCACGTTAAAAGTTATATGTATTAAATTATTTCACGCCCCAAAACACCCATTTTTCCACACAACCCTCTTAAATGAAATGTTTTAAACTCTTTCAAATATGTTTTAAAACCAATTACTTGATAAAAATTCATACTTCACTACATTTTACATGAATCATAGCATCATGTTACATTCATAAATGCGTTAAAAATATATTTAGAGATTAACAATGTGCCTAACGTTCACATGTTTATGCTCAAAAACGTTACGAAGGTGTCATTTTTTGGTTCAAAGAGAAAATGATGTGCAGATTATTTAAAAACTGGTTTTACACTAAACTGACTCACTGAACTTCAACACCTACAAACAGCACAGAATAAATTCAATTAGATGCATAAACTTTGAACAAGTTTAATAAACCCGCTCTGACACTTCATGTCAGCAAACAGGTGTTACAGATGTTTTCCAGGGGTAATTAAGACCATTTAATTATACGTTTCTCCCTCAGTAACAAGTCACTGTGGAACATCTTGGACGAACCAAGAATAATCAATGCCAGCGAGTTCGAGGATCTCTTTGCTAAAAGCGTCACAAAGACTAAAAGAAAGCCGCTGTCTGAGGCTTATGAGAAGAAATCCAAGGCCAGGAAGGTAAGAAACTTCATTTCAGTGTTTTTATACATTCCAGATTCTGTAGCATCTGTTTGTTATGACGTAACTGTGCAAAGGTAATTTTTCCACCAGAGGGAGCCCACGGCATCTTATTTTATAAAAAGTTCAGTCCTCAAACTTTTCCAGGATGAAAAATAGGCTCGTGTTTTTTGTGTTAATGTTAGTTATATTCACTATTCTTTCATTACTGTGCTAAATTTTCTTTCCGTACAGAAGAAGAGTCATTCTGCAGTTATTTCCATCTGCTCTGCGCTTCGCTTCACTAACAGACACACTAGTGGTTTCTGGTGGTGCGGTAGTCATGGTAACCGTGCGTTTCAGATCATTAAGCTGTTGGATAGCAAGCGTTCCCAGGCCGTGGGCATCCTCATCTCAAGCCTGCACCTGGAGATGAAGGACATTCAGCTGGGTGAGTCAAACGCTGCGGCTCACACGATTTCCTGTCAAAACGTTTAGATCAGAAATAACTGCAAATGTGAATTATGATGGATATTTTATCTGATCTTCATTCAATTTTTTTTTGTGTGTGATTGTACTGTATTATTTTAAACCAACGTATAAAGCACTTCAGTCAACCTTTTTCTTTTTTACATGCTTTAGAAATAAAATTTATATTTTTTCAACCAGTGATGGGATTGTGTAAGATTTCAGACAGGAATATAAGCTTGTCAAACTGTTTTTAAATGTCTGCCATAAAAATGGTTCTTGGAAAGCTTAGTATTTGCATAAACTTTTAGTTATAAAAAGATGGAGATCCACTGTTTCAACTCATTAGGGTGTCAAGAAAAACAATGGACTCTCAACTTTCGTACCAACTAGTTTGATGTGTGCTACGTTACCTTATGTTGTCATAAAGTCTGATTGAATTCAAAAACTGCTTTACGGTAATAGAAGACATCTTGCATATTGTGTTAACAATTGATGTATTATATATTCATACTTCCAGCTGTACTAACCGTGGATAATTCTGTGGTGGACCTGGAGGCCATTGAGGCACTATTTGAGAATGTATGCATTACTCTACATAATTTGACTGCATTTTAACCACAAACAACATTTTTAATTGGATTTTCCCTGTGTCAGAGAGCACAGCCAGACGAGCTGGAGAAGATCAGAAAACACTACGAGACGTCGGAGGAAGAGGATGTTAAACTGCTGGACAAACCTGAGCAGTCAGTATTTTTACAGACAGGAGTGTTTTAGAGTGCATAGCAGCATTTATGAGGTTAGACTGACCATAAGGAGAAAAATGGGTTCTAAAATGTTTGTGGTTATTACTGTAAATGTCCTTTAGGTTCCTGTATGAGCTGTCTCAGATCCCTGACTTTGTGGGCAGAGCTAGTTGCATTATTTTCAAGTCAGCCTTCATCGATGGGATTGCCACCATTAAACGCAAGCTCAACTCTGTCTCCTCTGTATGCAAGGTAAAACTAGACATACCAGGCATCTGGGCAAAGCTACGAGAAGATATGACATAAACATGTTCTGCTTTAAGGTTCTGCTGGAAAGCAACAGTGTCAGGGAGGTGATAGGACTGGTGTTGGCTCTAGGAAACCACATGAACGGAGGCAGCAGGATCAGAGGTCAGGCCGATGGCTTTGGGATGGAAATTCTCCCCAAACTAAAGGACGTCAAAAGCAAGGTGAGGTCTGATAACTGCAGAGCTACTGAATCTCATTTCCCCCTGCTATGACCCTTTCAAATTGAAATCTGCTGCTTTTATAGGGCTTGAAACAAGGGTACAAGGCTGCAGGAACAGACGTAATAATATATTAATCAAACATGCGCAGGGAAACAAGAGATAAACAATACTCGGATATTTTAGATACAGGGCAAAGCAAAATAACAAGAAAGGACTGATTTCTACATTTAAAGTTCTTTGGAAATGTTCTCATCTGTCCGTTTCTAATAAAACTGGACAAAAAGAGAGGTTTTAGAACCGAGCAGGCTTTTTCTAAATCAGCTGAATAGTTCAATTTATTTTTTTAATTCATTTAGCAAACACTCATCAAACAATTGAGGGTCCCATTCCTTCTACTCCAAACAATATTTAGCTTTATAGAAGACAAGAGACGGACTATATGATACTAACTTTACAACAGTAGGTTAATGAAGACACTGGCATCAAAGGAGCAGTGTACCATAAAAATGTATGAAAAGTTGACAAGTTAATACTAACAGCAACCAACAACTGTAATAATTTGCATGTACAATAAAACAAATAATAGCTCTTTTATTTAAAAAATGATTAAAGCCAAATTAGTCTTTTTTTGAGTGTGAAAAGGTTTAAATGAGAGGTTAGGATATATACATATTTTTACTTTACTGCTTTTAACTAAAGTATGTGTCCTTAATGCTACCAAAGTACAGCAAAGCGCGTGTGCAAGTTTTCACGAGGTGTCCGAGGAACGAATGAATTACTGATCAGTAAAATGTGAAACGTCTGTCAGTCGGCCACATTATAACTGTCAGCAGTCTCTCTGGGCTTGGCTTGGTTTCATTAATACCCAACAATAAAACCAATGACTGAAGTTTATATTTAACAATAAAGATTGCTATATTTTCTTACAACAACTACGTTTTACATAAGGTGACAAATACTCGTTTAGCAACCATCTAATGTATGCTTTTAAGGTTTCACGCTCAACGTGAAATACTATTACAATCAATTCAACATAGATATTATAACAAATACAACAAATTTAATGGTTCTTAATCAGAACAGTACAGAACAATGCATTTATAATGTTTCAGTTAGCAACACCTATCAGGCTAACTTGGAGCTATCATGGTGATTAGCTTATCTTTAATAATAAATTTTAAATACTTTAAAGTGTGTCCAGAATGTAGAATAACTCTCTCATACCCCAAACTTTTTTAAAGCACCTTGCATTGAATAGGAAGCATAAAGTAGCATTCGCTCAAAGGTGCTTATTACAACTTTAATGCCCCTTTCAGGTACAGAAGTTGTTGTCAGTATATCAATAAATGCAAATGATTAAATGATTCTGGGGAAAGTGTTAATATTTTTTGTCTGTCTGTGTTAAGATGCATTAAAGTTGTAATTTTTTTAAACCCCACAGCTGGTTTTGCTCAAACTTACTTGGTGATAAACATTGTTTAAATGTGTGGAATCAAAGTAAGAAAATGTAGTTGAAATGTTGCTTTTTAAAAATTTTATTCCACTTTAAACAGGGGCGTATAAGCAATGGCACATGCGCAAATACAGCTTGTTATAATCGGGCAGTCTGGGTTTGAGAAAGAGTAAGGTTTTTGAATCCAGGAAGGGCTTTAAATAGACTAAATTCATTCAATCTATATCTGTACAAAGAATAATCAGTGCGTTATCACATTCATACACTGATGGGACATACATCGGAGGCAATGAGAGTCTTGACACTTCAACATGTGACTCCTGGTGGAATCGAACCCCCAACTCTTGCATTGGAGGACGACTGCTCTAACCACTCAGCCACAGCTTCATAACAACTGCTAACTGTTAGCACTTAGCAATAGCATTAGCGTAAAACAACAAATGTTTCCAAACACTTAAAACTGTGCATATATAATATTGGTTCCACTCTGAATTAAACTAAAAGAAGAGCACAAGTTGTTAAAATTAGTTAAATTAATTAATATTTACTGTAAGGGCTATTTTGTGACTTTTTTTTTTACCGTGTGTTATCCTTGGCGTGATCCCGGTCATCTTACGGAAGCTTAACAGGAAGTGAAACGAAGCACGAGCGCGCTCTTCGACAGCTTCAAATGAACTAGTGCGCCCTCTGCTGGACATAATTAGGAACTACACGTCTAAACCAAAAAAATGTTTCACATGGGTTAAAAAGAACCATTCATGCTTCAGTCAATTTAAAAAATATATATATCACACACATACAGCAACCTGTAAACCTTATTGCTACATCTCTTTGCTTCAAACTGAGATTTTTGAGTGACTGTTTTTTTTTTTTCAACTTTCAAGGACTTTTGTGGACAAATATTAAAAAAACTAGTCATATCCTAACTAAGGTTTTTCTTTGCACTGATTTTAAAGTTGGCTTTGGTGTCTGAATTTTCTGTTAGGACAATCGGATCAGCCTGGTGGACTATGTTGTGTCATACTACCTGCACAACGTAGACAAGGTAATTAATAAAAAGACAAAAAAAATCATTATTTGACGAGCTGTGTCTGTTTTGCTTTAAACAAACTGGTTTGTTTCACAAATGATGTAGAGTTATCTATCAAGTTTATGGACAAAAAAGTCCATGCATTATTGTATAGATCTAATTTTGAGGGTTTATATTAAGCTGCACATTGTTCCAGCTGATAATTGTTAATTTTTCTTATATTTCATCAGCACTCTGGCACAGATACGAGTGTGTTTCCTCTCCCTGAACCTCAGGACGTCTTTGAGGCAGCGCAAGTTAAGTTCGATGACCTGAGCAGAGATCTAAAACAGCTCAAAGAAGATCTGACAAGTACGTGACGCCGCTTTAACATCTTGTTGTCGCTGATGTGAAAAAGAAATTGGCATAAATCCCGTCCTACTTTTAGTCACGGTGTTAGACGGTTGCAGATGTTCCCTCAAAGCATGAGAAGAGGAACCTCCACATGCAGGTTGACCAGGAGCGGCCTCGACTTGTGGTCGTTTTGTTTAAGAATCAAACCCAGCCTGAGTAACTGTATCTCTGTGCTTTTCTTTGACTGCTCTCCAGAGGCGCCCACTGACCAAACCACGGCACAGTTTGGCACCCCCCTCCAACCCCCAACCCCTCTCTGGCCCCCACTGAGAAACTCTTTAAACTGTTTATACTGGGGGCTGAAAGCCTGCCCCTGTGACCACGTTAGCTGAAGTCCTAAAACAAAAGATTTCCTCTCGTCCTTCTTATCCATCCGTGTGCTTTCGTGACGCCACTCTGCGCGCCGGTCAGCTCTGAAGACAATGCTCGCAGTGCATGTGTGCGATTATGAGTGTGCTGTTGTGGTTTTATGTGCGTTTCATGTGTGTGTGTGTGAAGTGAGCGACTAGCAGGAGTCTTGCTGCTGATATACCGGCCTGGCGCCTTTCAGATCCAGCTTCTAATCCCTCTGCCCATCAGATCTCCCATTGTTGTGCCTTTGTGCCCATGTCGCCAACGCAGGGAGACTGTAGCGTTCTACTTACGTAATCTCCAGACCTCTGCTATCTGCTGGATCTCTGCAGAGAGATGCTTAACCTGCTCGGCTGTATCACCTGGGCACCCGTGTGGCCCCCAGACTTGCACTGCAGATAGTTTTCTTTACCTCTCAGCACAGCTTTGTCTTATCAGCCCATCTACACAAACTACGTCGTAATCTAGATCGTCTGTCGCAGCTTCCTTTTGTTCGGTGTGTTTGAACTGCCCTCATGCCTGGTTTGAAGCTCTGCTTTTGTTTTTGTTCACTCTCCCTGTGTCCCCGCTTGGCTGGTTCGGACTCTTTTGTTGCGGTTCAGTTTTTCGCGAACCTTAAATCCGAGACTGTTTTCATGTGATCATTTCATGTGCAGTACCTGCTTAATTGTGTCCTGTATGGCAAGCCCTTTGTGTATAGATTCAATATTCTTGATCTCAAGTGTCAGTTTCACCCAGTAGTTCACAACTCCACTGCACTAGTTTTACATGTGATCATACTGGTTCAACAAACACTTTTACTAATAGGTTAACACTTTGTTGCCAACTAATGGCACTTAAATTTTGCCCTACTAGTAATTCGAGCCGGATCCTGGCGGAACAGGATCCACAGGTTCACGGTTTTGGGACCAGAGACTGAAAACGCCCGTTCACCTCTCAGCCTCCTCTTGAACTTGGATACGACCAACAGGAACTGACCTGCTGACCTGAGAGAACAAGCAGGCTGTGGGACAAGACCATGAAGGCGTTTACAACGATGCCGTGAAAGAAATGGTTTGACCTCGGCCAGTTCTCCCCATGCCTCTGTTATGCCCCTTTTCCATTAGTACCTTTAGTACCGGTGCAGCACGGTTTGACTCAGCTCAGCACGGTATGAGCTGTGTTTCCATTGTGTCACACACCTTACCAGCTGGTGGCGGCGAGACCTTGAAACAGGTTCCAGTGCAGGGTGAGAATTTATTTTGAAGTTTCTGGTAAATTCAAAAGAATACAGATTATTAACATGATCAAATTAATATATATATATCCTGCTAATGAACTTTAGTTCACCATTAAATCTCTGATGAAGATTCTACAGAAGCATCTATATTTAAAACTTTGTAGGTTTTCTTCATGATTTGATGTATTTACACTCTTTGTGTCTTTTATTGTTCAGTTTAGATGTGTGGTTTTGTTTCTTGTTCACTGATTTATTTTTATTTTTAATTTTAGCTTTGCTTTAAAAGTTTAATTCTTGTTTTGTGATTTTGTACATCTAGAATAAATTTAAAACAAAGGCTGTGTCTCTTCTTTAAACATATTTGAGGGAAATATTCCTGAGAGATCCAATAATTTTGTCTTTTTAGGATTTTTCAGCTGAGTTAACTTTAACAGATTATTTAATAAAGTCATTAAAGTGAAAACAGGATTTCACGATAAAGCCGGCACTGTTCATTTGTTTTTTAATCTTCCCTGATTTAAAAAAATACGTTATTTTTTATACATAAAATGTTTTTAAAAATCGTTTTCACCCAGACCCGTCCCGATCCACCCGTCTGCCGGAGCTCGGGGTCTGGCCTTCATGGGCATGCGAGGTCAGGGCCTCGGGGGTCGGCAGCACGGAGGCTCATGCGGTGACCGGCGGAACTCGAAGCCGTGGAGATGACGGCCGGCCCGAGGGAATCATTAGACCACGGTGTTGTCGTTAATGTTTTTAAAATCTTAAAAATAAATCCAGCTGCTCCTCAAGTTCAAGTTATTGCAAATGGCGGATGTTATTGTTGCGAAAGTTTCTCAAACAGCCAGTGACTCCGCCCCCTGACCAATCAGTGGTCTGACATCACGTTTTGGTGCCACTTCGGCCGCTTAGATCCCCAGAGAATATTGAAACAAGGGACCGGTTCCACGAACCGTTACTGTGGAAAAGCCTTGGAACCGTGCCGAGTCGACTCGAACCATGCTGTACAGTTCCTAACAGAAAAGGGGCATTAGATGATAATCACGGTCCAGCCTCGTGCTCATGACACGATGAACTATTGTTTCTCTCTTGTCTTTCTGTTGTGTTGAACCTGCAGTGGACTTCATTTGTGCTCTTTAAGACTCCCCACTGTTTAACCAGTGCTGGATGTTTTGCTTTGGAGCTGGATTTATGTCACTGCGGTGGTCGGTCGCCAGTCGCCATGAAAACCTCAGAACCTCTTCAAGAGATCGTTCGTCCCCCACCATGAAACCAAACCACCGTCGTTTGTGTAACTGCAGCCTCACATCTAAAAGCAGCGTGTTTATGTGACGGACCCTCTTCGGTCTGGAATAAGCAAACTTTTGTCGGCAGAAAATTCAGACAAAAAAGAAAGGTTTCTCACACAATGCACTGAGAGATACCCGTCTCAACAGTTTACACAAATGCCAAATGAAAACAGTATTCTTTTGTAATCTTATCTGAGAGATGGAGGTCGAGCAGCGGGGCAGGGGGGCCCGAGGGCCCGGCTCTATTATGGCTGGCTCCGCAGACTGGCTCCTCTGATCCACTGATTGGACGCAGAGCGGCAGAGGACGACGGAGAGGGAGCAGAGTTTCTTAGTCGCCATCTTTGAGGGAATCTGAAAGAGGAAGCTGCTCTGATTAAGCTGCCAGAGTGGCGCAGGTGGAGCTGGATCAGCCCCACATCATCCTTTACTGGTCGTCTATCTCCACATCTTGGAAAGATTTTGTAAACCATGAACCAAAATTGATAAAAAAACTAAATTACTGTAGTTTTGTTTTTGTATATCATAATGCACTGATATATTTAATCTTACACTATTAAGTACTGAAATGGATATTGTGATGTCGACTCCTAATGTTATGTCAAATTTGCTTCCTTGAGAATCAGTAAAAATAAAATTAAAAACTAAATTACTTACATATTTTACAATATTGAAGCTTTTGTCCTATTAAAACGTTTTGATTAGAGTTCTTTGTTGTGCAATGAATTATTGTAAATGAGATATTTTGAACAATAATTAACAAAAATACTTCAGTTCACCATGAAAGGGTGAATTTCTGTTGGCTCCTTAGATAAATGTTATTAATTGACTTTCTATATGTGAATGTTTCTGTTCAGTGCCCTGAGACGACTTCTGTTGTGATTTGGCAAAATATAAATAAAGTGAATTGAATTGAGTTTGGCCACAGAGGCTCATTTTAATGCACAGTCCTGAGGAGATTTTTAGTTTAAACTGAATTACTAAACACCACAGCACTCCCTAAATTAGGGGTTCCCAACCCTGGTCCTTGAGGAACACCATCCTGCATGTTTTAGTTGTTTCTCTTCTTTGACACACCTGATTGTAATGAATGGGTAATTAACAGGCTTCTGCAGAACATGGGGAAGTAGTTAAACCGCTGAATCAGGTGTGCTGCAGCAGGGAAACTACTAAAACATGCAGGATGGTGTTGCTCAAGGACCAGAAGCACTGCCCTAAATAAAATAAAACAAAACCCATGCGTAAATATTAATTAGAAAAATACCAAGTAACTACTTAAAAGTTACACGTTACAAGTTACACTTGTGTGTTAGATCCATGAGTCTCAAACTTTTTTTCATTTGAACCCCAAATTAACAATGACCAGGAATTTCCTCTTGGTTGAACTGCACAAACATCGCTTAAAAACTTATAACAATAGCTTATACTCACATTATAGACTTTAAAAAAAAATTAAAATTAGGGCTGTTTTTATTTTTTCTTACAACCACACTAAAGATGGACCCAAAATGTAACGTTTTGAGGTCTCAGCCCCAATTTTGGGAACCTCAGCAACATCTGTGGAGGGTGGAATGTGACAAAATTTGTTAAATAAATAAATACATCATGACATTACATTAATGCATACATAATGATATAAATAAATGTACCAATACATGTCCCATTAAATATTTAAATGTATCAGTTCATTATTTAATGCATCATTAAATCATTAAATGTACAACAAAATGATTAAATACACAATTATTTAATCAAATGTTCCATTAAATAAATAAATACATCATGACATTACATAAATGCATACATAATGATATAAATAAATGTACCAATACATGTCCCATTAAATATTTAAATGTATCAGTTCATTATTTAATACATCATTAAATCATTAAATGTACAACAAAATGATTAAATACACAATTATTTAATCAAATGTTCCATTAAATAAATAAATACATCATGAAATTAAATAAATAAACACATCATGAAATAAATAAATGTACCAATACATGTACCATTAAATATTTAAATGTATAATTTAAATATTTAATACATGATTAAATCATTAAATGTACAATGAAATTATTAAATACAAAATTAATTAAACAAATGTTCCATTAAACAATATAAGTACATCATGAAATTAAATAAATAAATACATCATGAAAATAAATATGCCATGAAGCTAAATAAATAAATATACAATGAAATAAATAAATGTACCAATACATAGCATTAAATAATTAAATGTATCTTTTAATGATTTAATACATCATTAAATCATTAAATTCACAACGAAATGATTAAATACACAATTAATTAAGCAAATGTACCATTAAATAAATAAATGTGCCTTTTAAATAATGATATTAAATAATTAAATGTCATTTTCAATTTTTTTTAATTAAAAAAATATATATTTAATTATCTCACTGTGTATTTATTTATTTATTGGCTCCCAAATTGCAGGGCTAATTGTTGCATTATTTTGATCACTTTATCCTAAATGATTATTTTTTATTTATTTTTGTGCTTTGATTGTTTTCCTTCAGAATGTGAGAAAAACGTACAGAAAGTCTGTTCGGACTCTCCTGAAGAGCACCTGCAGCCATTCAAGGACAAGATGGAGGTTTTCGTTCTCGCCGGTGAGAAACGACTTCAGCTGTGAGCGCCTTGTTCTGAAACGTTAAAAGATTTGTCTCGAGAACAATCCATAAGAACATTTAATATGAATTAATTTAATATTCTCCAAACATAATTAGGACTCGCACAAAGAGCAATGATAGAGTTTTACTCGCTCTTTACTCCGGTAAAGATTTTCATCTTTGGCAGCAGTTTTTTGGACTTTGTGTGGTTCTGATGGAACATTTCTCTCTATAATAAGATTTTAGTCAGTATGTTGGCATCTTTTCACTTTTAATCTCCAATATTCCTCCTTCTAATCTCTCCACAGCTTCACCATGAGAATAGATTGTGACACAGTCTTTGCTCATTTGAGTAAAATCCTTGAAAACAACAAAAACTCCCAGATTTGCGCGTAGTTTTGGGTAAAATTCTGGTTATTTTGCTCCGTATTTTATTTTGGGTTACTTTGTATGAGTGTTACATTTATTTTGGTGCCCTTTTGTTTGACTGTGGTCATTTTTTGTGGCTGTTTTGAGTTTATAGGAACATATTTTAATTATTTTTTCACATGGTTGCTGGGTGTTTTTATCCATTTGCATTTTGATTTGTTTAGTTGTACCTTTCTTGGTAATTATACATTTTGTTTTAGTACTCCAGCTCTTAATTTTTGTATTTGTGATTCTTATACGTATAGTTATCTGTTTGTTTTTTGTAGCTCTTGTTCACATCTTTTCATTTCATTTTCTTTATTTATCTCTAAATTAGAAGACTTTCTGTAATCCTCACTCGCACTCATCCAGTAATATTTGCTATCATTGTCTCACTGCCGGAATACTGAGGAGGTTTTAGTGTGTGTATGTGTGTGTGGTGTGTGTGTGGAGACAGACAGGGTGGATTCAGAGTAAAGATGAGACAATAAGATAGGGATCAGGCAGATTTGACTTCTGCCTCAGACTTTCAGGCACTGAAGCTTCTCAGGTCAGTATGTTTGCGCAGTGAGAACCATATCAAGAGAGAAACTGAGTTATTTGTCTAACACATTTCTCTCCTGTCACTATTTCTGTATTTTCATGATGAAAATGTAAAATAAATCTTGTTCTCTTGAGCTCTTCTGCAGTGAAGAGTGCCACAAAGCCACATCAGAACAAATACAAACCATCACTTTTTTCAGAATTAGCTGTGCTAAGCACGTTTCTGGAGTCTGACACAAAACCCCAAATTATTTATTATTACTTTGCTATAATAGCGTTGCAGCTTAAAGAACGGCGCCATTGTTGGATAAACGAACGTGTAATTGTTGTTTTCAAAGTGACGGTCCTCCTCACTGTGTTCCTTTCAATCCTCTGACTCTCTGCAGGACGTTCATCTAAACACCATAAAGAGTAAAACATTTACTTCTTGTGTCTCTGCAGCCCAAAAGGAGCACGCAGGAGCTTCCTATCAGCTGATGGAGGTGCACAAAAGGTGGGGAAGCATCTTACTGACCTTCATGCTTGTGCTCAGGCTGGATGCAACTTTTAGTTTTGCTCTGATTGACACCGATGGTTGTAGAACAGTGACTCGTTTGTTGCCGTGTTTATCAAAAGCTCAGTTTAAGTACATTAATATTGAAGGAGTGGCTCAGATTATGCGTTCAGCAATAACATAATCCCCGTCGTGCATTTCGTAAAAGAATAAAATATGAAGCAACTCCAGGTTGTTTTTATCAACACCCACTGAAGGATTTCCATCCGCTCTTTGCATCATGATTTATTGTACTTTTAATTTCTTCTGCAACATCTGCAGAAATGCAAACACTGCGTTTGTGGCCTCCGAACAGATGTGAATGTGGTGACACATTTTAAAGATTAGACCAAAATACATTTTTAGTTTGCTGCTTGGAGCTTCAAGTTCAAGTTCAAGAATCTTTATTATCCCGAGAGGCAATTTGTTCCGCAGTCAGTAGCACATAAAACATCTATACTAAGACATAGAGACATTAAAATAACGGTAAATCATCACTGTTCGTTGAGAAGCCTGATCACTACAAGGATGAATGAGTTTTTCAGTCTGTTCGTATCTGGGTAGTATTTTCCACCATACACGTTGCACCGCTCTATAAGTTGCATCAGTCCAAATATGTCTAATAAAGTGGGAAAATCCATAAATAAGTTGCTTCGCCGTATACGTCGCATCTATTATGTGTCACCACTGACGTGTCGCGTTTGTTACGAGTCTCCGCTGACAACCAAGAAACATGGGCCGGTGTTGTGCCACAAATCAATTGGCTGCCAAATGGTGGCTGCGGGAGCGTGCACGGGAGGACTTTAACAAGAATTTAACAAGATAAACACTTAAAAACAATAATTTGTTTGCTCGAAATTACATTAAATGTGTGTCTCAGTTTAACTTTTCCTTAATAAATGCAATTTGACGATCAAATCAGCTGCGTTTCAATAGCCGATATGCTGAAGTAGCGCGAAGAGAGACGACTCGCTGCTCATTTCTTCGAAATTTAACAAGATAAACACCTAAAAACAATTATTTGTTTACTCGACATTATAGTAAAGGTGTGTCCAGTTGAACTTTTACTTAATAAATGCACTTTAATGGTCAAATCAGCTTCATTTCGCTGGGCCGGCGCAGCGAAATGAAGCTGATTTGACAGTTGCTCCATGCGAGCAGAACGAAGGAGGCAAGCTATGGCAAGCCGATTGTGTCATTAATAGCTACTTTTCCCTATTACATGACACAACAGCATGCCTTACTACTCAGGTGCCATGAGCGACTGAAAATGGTAGTATTCAATATTTTCAGTCAGAATGAATGAAAAAGGTCATATCTCAGCCAAAAATTGGTTTATAAATATGAGGGGGATCCATAAATATGTTGCTTCAGCGTATAAGTCTCAGGGCATGCAAATTATGCAAAAGGCTTAATTAATGCAAAAAACGACTTATAGAGCGAAAAGTACAGTACCTGCGTCCAGCTGGAACCTGAACTCACCATGGAGTGGATGATCGGGATCTGCCAGAATCAGCCTGGCCTTGTTCACAGCAGAGTCATCAGCTTCCTCACCTTTAACATCATCTTTCTGGATAATTAGTTGCATTTCCATCTTGTCTATTGCTTTGATGCTTTTAAATTGATTCAAAAATCTTTTCAATTAAAAGAGAAAAAAAAATTAACCATGTTTCGGTTCTTGTCTGTTTCTAATCTTTTCTTTCCCATTAAATTGTTTCACACACGAGAAACCAGTTAGAACCAGTAGAATTCAAACAGCAAGGTCACCAAAAAGTTGATTTGACTCGATTCTGTTCAATTTGCACCAATTTATGACAAAACGTCAAATTGAACACAGCATGTCCAACACACAGTCGCCGCAAACAAATTATTATTCCATAATGATTAAAATATCAAAAATGACGTTTTCACCGAGTTCAACTCTCAAAAGCTGCAGCTGCTTTTAACTCAGACGTCCTTTGAAGAATAAATCTGCCATCCAAGCGGGATTATTCCTTAAGAATCATTTAAATAGTCTCAGTATTTGTTAACAGGTCAAACTAAACTGTCACAAAGTCTTTATAAGTAGTCATCTAATGTTTACCTGAAACCATCTGGATCAAATAGAACCACAAATATAAGAGCTTATAGATATAAAAAACATATTTCTACTTTGTTCCTATTGTTTACTTTGTGTTCAGTTTCCAGGACCTGGTTCTGTACTTGGGGCTGAAACCCAAACCAGGAGAGAAGGAGGTGACGGCGGGACACCTCTTCATGCTCTGGTTTGAGTTCTGCGCTGATTTCAAGTGCAGATGGAAGAGAGAAAACAAGAACATCTCTAAAGAAAGGTATTCCACATTCTGGGTGTAACAGAAGCTGTCAGATTTACAAGAAATGGCTCTTTGACTCCCAAACGTTGAGCTTTGGACCCATAAAATAAAAGCTGCAAAGGCTACAGAGAAGCTGCGAGGAAGCTGTTAAACACAGAGCCTTACCAGCTCTTACATTATTTTTATCTTTTTGTTGTGCCTGCTTTCATTTCTTTGGAGCAGTTTAGGTTAAATATGGAGTCCTGACGCATGCTCAGTAATCCATGGAGATAAATGTAACCAGGTTGAGTCAGGTCCTCTGGACGGATTCTTTTTGTTGAAACGTTTTGTCGTTTATCCAGAAGACTTGTTCAGTCTGAGGAGCTGCAACGAACTCAGTCTTATAAATAGCACCTTCTCATGGTGGATCAACCAATGTGTTGGTGACACCCAGAACTACAGTAGTTGTTCACATGGAAAAGGAGGACCATCAGTCTAACGATGGATCATTAGCACCTGATGGCTGTTTACTACTCACAGAGGGCTGAGTGATACTAGCAATCACAGCATTGTAAGAGGGGGACAGTTGAACCCGGAGGCCTCCACCCCTGTTTAATGATGGACGGTTTCTTTTCACAAAGATGGCCTCCTTTACTCCTCTCTCAAACCATCGTTCCTCTCTGTCCAGGATGTGAACATCTTCATCCTTGAAAGAGTGACCGCTGGCCTGAAGATGAGTGTAGACCGCAGAGTCCTGGCCTGATGATGTTGATCTTCTGTGCTGGGCCATCCTTTTGGCCAGTGGCTGTTTTGTTTCCCCGATGTAAGACTGATCACCCTCCTGACACTGAACAGCATACACAACATTACTCTGTTTGTGCCGGGGGACTGGATCTTTGGGATGAACCAGTCTTTGCCGTAATGTATTTTGGGGTTTAAAGCCACTGGGACTTTATGTTTAGAAAATAAACGTCTCAGTTTCTCTGATACTCCCTCAACATATGGAATGACCACTGGTCTGGGTCTGGGTTCCTCCTTTTCACCTGTTGGCTGACTGGAGTCCTGTTTGGGTTTCTTCTCTGCTTTCAGGAAGGCCCAGTTAGGATATCCACATTGCTCTAGAGCCTGTCTTGTGTGGGATTTCTCCTTCTGCCTGGCTCCTGAGTTAGTGGGGATGCTGTCTGCTCTGTGGTACAGAGTCCTGATGACTCCTAACTTGTGCTCCAAAGGGTGATGGGAGTCAAACCACATATACTGGTCTGTGTGTGTGGGTTTGCGGTACACCTCAGTTTGAAAATGTCCTCTATCAGAGACTGAGACCTCACAGTCCAAGAAAGCCAGCCTGCCATTTTTTACATCTTCTCGTGTGAACTTGATGTATTTATCCACAGAGTTGATGTGGTCAGTAAAATGTTGGACTTCCTGAGATTTGATTTTAACCCAGGTGTCGTCAACATACCTGAACCAGTGACTTGGTGGTGTCCCTGAAAAGGACGTCAAGGCTCTCTTTTCTACCTCCTCCAACAGACTGAAGTCTTTTAGATAAACGGTTCAACAAAGAACCAATCCTCGATCTTGTTAGATATGCTATTGGCGATTATTTTTAAAGTTAATCTATTTCTGAAGATCTTCTCAACAACCACTGCCTCATATGACTGTTGGGTGATGGTCCCTCTTCTTTCAAGGGAAAAGTCCTCTTTGTCTCTGCTAGAGATTTTATCAGATGATCTGCTGTTGTTTTTAGAGCTACATTATTTACAGAAGTATTTTAATGTCCGATCAAACCACATTATTTAAAAACAACTAATACCCCGAGTAGTTTGGAAAATAAAAACGGTGATGGAGTTTATGCATTTTAAAAGAAAACCATATTACTTTTACCAAACTGAGTTTCCCTTGTACTCGCATCAGATTTTTTATTTTTTTTTACAAACATCGTCTTGTGAGACATATCTTCTCTGAATGCTCTGGTTTGATGGACTGTTCTGAAACAACAGGCTAAAAGACGCTCAGCTGTCAGTGAGGAGGATCACAGGAGAGGCGAAAGTGGAGACGAGAAAGATCAACCCCAACAGCCTGGTAAGACCAGGTTTATCAGCAAATGCAAATTAAATGATAAACATGGTACAAACCTACATCCACTGTTTAGATTGGCTGAACTTTAATGAATGAAACTGAGCTTTTATTCCAATGACTTACCCCCGACAGAAAGAGCGACTACGTCAGAAAGAAGCCGTCGTGCCTGCAATTTAAGGAACTCTGGAGTTAAAAACGAGAACTTCTGCATCAACCCAAAGAAATGGAGATCCTCACAAAGCTGGACCAGAATGGAACTGGATCAGGAAACCAAACCAGCGTGCACATATATTTATCCTTTACTCTTTCACCATCAACAGCTTTAAAACGTGCTAGATTAAATGTAAATATTTTAATTTATAAAAAAAATGCATCTTTAATTATAATTTCTTAAATAAAATTGACGTTTTGCATCGATTCTTTTGGAAGGTTTGTATATTTTTTCCACAAACACTGATCAGATCTGTAAGACGACCTCTTGATTGTGATTTTATTTACAGAGGTTGTAAGAATACATGATTTACTAAATCAAGAAGCATTCACTGCAGTTGAATATAGATTGACATAAAAATAAGAATATATGTAATATATATCAAAATCCCACACAGTGGAAAAGATCAGTCTTCTTGAATGTCTTTTTTCTCCTCCATCAGTCATGAAATGTAATCCCACTGGAAGGAAACTTTGCTCCAACACGTGTCAGTCATCCTCTGGAGACTTTTACGCAAACAAGGACTAACTCCTTGGGGTTAAATGAACATTTAATGTTAAGATTTGTAGTCGGTGTGATACATTTTTACCTTTGGGGCAACTCTTAATGAGTCTCGTGTCTAGCATTTCATTTTAGTCAAGCTCCTCACATTTATCCTTCTGATTGTGCGCAGTCCGTTTTATTTCCAAAGTGGCTTCACTCCGTTTTGACGGTGGCGCAGCGGCACTGCTTCACGCGCTGGACCCGCTTCCTCCGCGTGCTGGGCGTCTGTCCCGGACAGAAAAGCGTGTACGTGACGGTGCTGAACGTTTTGGGTTTGCAGGCGGAGCAGGACTGGAACGCGCTCCCGTCCTGGTAGGTGTGCCGCGGGATGTAGAAGGAGTTGCACTGTCCGTAGCAGAAGCGGTTGATGATGGTTCGGCTCAGGCAGCCCTCCTCCTGGATGGTCTGCTTCAGCGGCTGCGTCTTGCACCAGTCCAGTCGCAGGTACCGACGCTCCGTGACGAGCAGGGCCTCCTGGCTGGACTCCAACACCTCGTCCGTTGAAGCTACGGGACCTGCTCCGCGGGAGAGGAGCCCACCGATGGGCGGCAGGAGACACCCTTCCGGTTCGTTCGGGTTGTACTTGTTCGGGTGAGGGAAGGCGGCCTGAACTGGACCCGGGTCTGTGCTGCACGATGGGGCGTGAAGCAGAGCCAGAACTGTGGCAAAGATCAGCACCGAGGGGGACTGCATCTTTAAAGCTGGAAGGAAAACAACAGGAGTCAGTCACAGATGGAGAGGGTTTTACGCACAGCTTTTACGCACAGATTACGCATGAAACAAACAAAGCATTTTTCTCCTAAGTAGTTTTTTTTTTTTAAACAGAGATAAAATGTGCATCTGGAAGTTGATTTACCTGCTGTGTGCAAAATCCACATCACTCTATTCTGTCACAGTTACCAGGGTGTGTTCCTGCCTGAAGTCCTGCGTCCTCTGGAGTGACTCGGAATGTCTCTCCACCAGGTCTTGAGTTTCAGCAGACTCCCCCCCTCCCCAAACCCAGATCCTCACCTTATCAGTCTGGGAACTTAGAAAAATAAATAAATAAAAACTACAGCGGAGTTTGTCAATGCAGATAAATCGTTTATTTGACTTCACGGAACAAAAACAGAACACAAACATTTTGACAAGATGCGGTAAACAAGATAAGAGTCTGTGCTGAGACTTCCAGCTGCTGCTGGACTGGAAACTGGTCACCATCATGTTCTTTACAACAAAGACATTTGTGCTTCTAGATATTTAAAGAAAATTAGTTTTTGATTTAACAGGCATGTGTAAATGTTGGCACACAAAAACTTCACGGTGAAAGATGTCTGGTTAACGTAACTTTATGAAGAACGTTCAGTAAATCTAAATCCAGCTGCAGGTTCACAGCATAACACAGTTCATATTCTGGGCTCAAGAATTTAGAATTTGTTATGAATGATTTGAGAACAACAGTAAGCTCAGTTCATTTTAACATTTAGCTGATAGTTGAATTATATTTGTCTTGCTGAAATTTAAAATATTTTCCCTCAAGGGATTTCATTTTAATTCTTATTCTTTGTTTGAAATGACTCTGAGGTTCAAAAATAAAAAAAATGTACGTGTATTTTAATATAAATTTTTAGGAGTAAGTTGTCTTTAACTTTAGAGGAAAGATGCCCATGATGATGTAGCTGTTTCACTCTTTCAGAAAATGTTGAGTTTTCACGTCAGGTTCTCTCGTGCAACATGTTGGAAGCAGAAGCTAAAGCAGAAGCTAAAGCAGAAGCTAAAGCAGAAGCTAAAGCAGAAGCTAAAGCAGAAGCTAAAACAGAACCACAGCGTTGTTGCTCATTACAAACAAAGATCTGGGCCTGTGTATATATTTATATAACACAACCAACCATTGCATTTGACAGTTTCTCATTGATGTAGCGTAAAGAACTGAGGGCACTTTCAGTTTAGAGTTCAGACTGTAGGTTTGCTGGGAGCTGAGATGGTCGGTGCTTCCTCCTCCTCTTCCTCAGGGTAGTGGGGAACTGATTTCTTGGCGACCACATTGTCGAGCCTCTGACCCAGTAAAAACGGGTTGACACTCTGTGGACAGATGCACGAAATATATAAAAGCTGAAGTATTAATATATGCCCAAAATAAACCAATGCGTATATGAGCCCTTTAGTGACACGTATTAGATTTTTTAAGGCACAATCCAACATATTATTTAAAAAACATTATACCCTTTTTCTTCTTTTTGGTCCGCCCTTCAGTTTTTGGTACAAAAGCTCTTTGTTCTGTAAGGAACCACAGAAACAAATAATGTTATGTAAAAAATAAAAGTCACATATCTTTAGTTTTACAGCTCCTGAAAGGACGGGCAACAAACTGCCCCAATGATGTTTTCAGAACACAAAAACTCGGTGAAAAACAGATTTAAAGATAAAAACAAAAACAATGAGTTGTGCACGTTTAGTTTTGCAATCTAACAACTTCTACATGTTTTAGCCATTCATAGCTTGTAGCAAAGCATTCAGCTCTGTCAGGAGATGGGTGCTTTAAAATGAGGTTTTTGTACCTTTTATATATTTTTTTTAAATGTCCAACTTGACTTAAAACATTTTCCCCATAGAAACACATCAAGAGCTGTTCATTCTGCTACTTTTAGCAACAGCTTTGCTGCTTTTAACTTGACCTTTACTACTTTTGGCTTCTAGATGCAGTTTTGCTACTTTTAGCTAGCATTTAGTTTCTTTTAGCTTAGTTTCAGCTTCTGCAAAGTCATCCAGCTCACAGAATTTTCATTGATTTTTAACAGAAAATGCAAATCATCTCATTTATATTGGAAATTATTGTTATAACACTGAAAAAGTTTTTTTTTTTTTTGTGGTTTTCTAGGGGCAATTGCACATCTGCCTTGTTGTTCTGGTCCAGTCAGAACAGTTCAGTAAATCCCACATTTTTCAAACGAACGTAATATTAATAAACAAGGTGTACAAACTGCGAATTAAAGCAATTTAAAAAATAAACAGGAAATGACTATTTTTTGCTAAATCGAAGCTTTTCTCTCTTGTTTGATCATTTGATTTTAGTTTTAGAACAAAAAAAAATGCTACACGAAGAACAAATAATGAAGAAATAAATCTTGGTTATGATTATTTCATGCTTCCTGCACAGCTCTGTACTCACCCACTTGGCCAGAGCTGGATAGTCATGTTCTGGGTCAAACAGGTGCTGATGTTTCTGAAACTCTCTGCTGAACTCGGCTGTGTCAGGAGCATTCTCCAAACATCCGTCTCCAACTGTGAGGGCAGAGTGTAATATTTAGAGCTCACAGAGGAATGCTAGAAAGGACAAACACGCATAGCTAATCATAAAGTATGCCCTGTTCTGACCCAAACAGCCATGTTTACACCCTGCTGGTTTGCCAAAAATAATAAAATTTAATTTAGAACGAGACTTTTCCACCTGTTTTTCCAATTGGACAGGGGTTTGGAGGGTCCGGGTAGCTGTGGTCATCACTGAAGTCTTTGGGAACATTGTCTCCTGTCAGCTCAGCCACGATGTTGGGGATGTTCCCATAAGGACCGAGGTGCTGCAGCCCTTCATGAGCGCCACCTGGTGGAGGGGAACACGCACTGCAGTCAAAAACAGGCACCACGTTTAGATGCTTCATCAGGATATTTTTTATTTAACCTTTATTTATACAGGATATAACATGAAAATGCGCCTAATGACTATTTGAGTGTAAAACCAAATTATTGGCCTGAAAATCATGTATTTAAGTATAGGACGTGTTTTTTTTTTAACTTAAAAAAAAAAACAATAAGGAAAACTAAACTTATTATAGGATGTAAATAAAGTGTAAATCCCAACCCCCCACCCTGGATGCTCTGAGGCCCCACGATGTTCGTGGCCTGGTGTGCGGGATACTCCACGCGGGGCCGAGCGATGCCCAGCTGCTCCATGACGCCGTGCAGCAGCCGCTGGATGTCGGCCTCCGACACCTGGTCGGCCGTGCGGGGGCTGCGGGCTGGAGCTCTGCCGGCCTGCAGGCACAGGAGGAGGCCCAACAACGACAACCGCACCGAGGATCCCATTTCTGTCATCTGCGGGGTTTGAAACGCACACAGTGTACAGATGTGCAGCGGGGCGTGTTATTTCATGAACAAACAGCTGCGTCTGTCGTGTTAAATACACGATAATGAACTAATTATAATCTAGGCAGGGACCCATTATATACATTGAAGTTGTGGCTAATAAAACGTTAAAAAAAAAAAAGCAGGTTCTTGTTTAAAATGTAGTAAAGCTTTGATGATGCGCAACGCTGATTTATAATAGCAATAAATGGCAAATATGATCCAGATACACCTTAAATTATAAAAGCGATTTAATTTGACGTCAGTGTTGTATACAGCTCTATTGCTACAAAGCTCTAAAAATGTTTAGATGAGATTTCTGTGTTTATTTTCCACCTTACCTGGTACGCGCAACCTGCTAATCTATCAAGCTAGCGACCATTACCATGCTAGCGACAAACAAAGCTGGTTTTCAAAGTAAAATAATTGACCTCGACATCTAGGTGTTTAGGTACATTAATGGGGAAAAAATCTCTATATATTTATATTTTGAGTATTATTAAGTCTTAAAAGTAGAAGTGTGTTGTGTGCCTTTTGCAGTTTGTCATGATACGCTTAACCGTTTTATTTATTCTGAAGGGACTTCATTTCCGGTATGTTTCCGGTAACTGCTGCGCACATTCAAGAAAATATTTTTCTCCTTTCATGACATGTGTCACGTTACAGCAGATTTTCCCAGATTTATCATTGTCAAGTGTAAATTTACATGTTTTACAAAATATATAGCATAAAAGTACATGTCATGCTCTTTTACAGACTATACACTCCAATTTATTTTGCTCTTCGACACATTTCCTAAATTCTTGATTTCCAAGTACGCCTTTTAACATGCTTGCATATGTAATAAACACAAAAATCTCTAAAAAAAAAAAAAAATTAACCCAGCAGTCTTGTTGGAAAACATTTATTAAAAATGTACAAAGTTTGTCATTTTGGATTGCATTAAAAGAGAAAAGATGAATAAAATGACCCTCGAATGAGGGCTACCAGACAATAATGGATCAATTATGGTGCAGAGCGTCTTCTCCAGTTTGCAAGTTTCTCCACAGCAGAGAGCACAGGATGCTTGCTCAGCTCTTTGTCTGCAGGGTTAAAGTCATCCGTCACAGCTGCTGCAGGTCTGAAGCCTTGATCTAAAAACATCTGTGTCATGCCTTCTTGTAGAATAGACAGATGTATCCTGTTTCACAATGACTGCATTTACCTTGCTGATGCATGCAGGTCCTGAACAGCTGGATGTTGGGGAAACTCTCCAGGCCGAGGCTTCTCCTCAGCTTCGATTTGTCTTCTGTGGACATGCAGCTCGGCTCAGAGTTTCCCCGTTTGATCTTTGACCTACCCTGAAACCAGGACGCCGTTCTTCCAGATCGAATCTCTGCATGGAAGAAAAAACAAGAAGGTCGATAAGAAACTACAATTTTCACCTAAATTTTGGTTAACTTCATTTTACCTTTAAAAGCATTCATCTTCCGGTTTCCTTTCTTCGGATTTACATCTTTCAGAAAATGGAAGTTAACGAGAAATTCCATACTGTCCATTATGTCTTTGGGAATCACACCTGATAGATGTGAACAACAGGTATTACCATTTATAGAAAACTTTGTAAACAATAAATACAGCGATCATTCCGTTACCAAATAGACTGGGGTTCTCAGTGAACGTTTGCAGCACCACAACTCTGAGTTTGAGTCGTCCTTCAGACATTTCTGTCTTGTTTGGAGGTGGTAACAGACACGGAGCGAAGACTGTGGCGAGATTGGAGCTGGTCATCAGGTTGTCAGTGCATCTAATAAGAGCACAGAGAAGTGAATGAAAACCGCCCAATCTGGCCTCACAGTGAGGCGAGTGAAAGGGCGTGACAGCAGTAACAAAACACGTATTTGGCAATGAGTCACGTTATTTCTTTGATTTGAACCAGTACGTTTTGCATCCAATAAAAACAAAAAGATGTTAACAAATAAACTGGACAATATTCTGGCAATTTAGTGATATTTCCACAGTTGTGGTCTTGAAATAAAATCCCGAGTCCTCAATGTCCGAGACAAGACCGATACCATCAAAAAGTGGTCTTGAGACCAGTCTTAAGACCAAGACCGGTCTCGAGTTCTACAACACTACAAGATACGGCTTCCTTTTGGGTCAGAAGAAATACCTACTTGGAGGAAACGCCAAGGAGGTTCTGTATCAACGCATTTTTCAACTATATGGCACACTTAAAATCCTTTAATTTTTCTCAAAAATCGACAGCGAGCCTTATAATCCGTGTATTAATTCTAGTTGTGCTTAATGACCTCGAACTGATTTTATGCGTTGCAACTGAACAATGTTGAGTTACTGTGAATGAGTTGAATACAGTTTGATCCGACCGTTTTATGTCGCTTGATGCGCCTTATAATCCAAAAAAATATGGTAACTCAAGTTACTTTATAAACGGGGAGAAGGTTCGAGAAAGCAGATCATGTTCCAACAGTGATACAAGTTGCAGACTTTTAGTATTCTGACAGTCAAGCTTGCTGCCAGTAGAGACTAAGATGATGCAGGTCAAAGAAAATAAATCAGCAGTTTCTGAATTTAAAAGTGCTTGTGACATGCATATCCTACAAACAGACACTTTCATTATTGTACAGTAAAATTAAGGATGTGTCAATTTGGCTCATTTCCACCAAAATTGTACAATCTTAGTGTTAATATGCAACATGGGAGCAAAGCTAAACCGCTCTGCCAGGGACAGACATGCATCTAAAATATCAAATATAATTTAGCAGTTATTCTATCAGCACATTGTTCATGCCTCAAAGAATTATGTATTATTCCATTTTTCCTCACCATCCAGTTTATTTCTCAAAAATAACAGCAGAATAAGTTTATTGTTGCAAAATTACAGTAACCCTTTTTGTACATTTGACTATGTCCCTACATTATTTGCAACTTCCCTTTCATACCTTTTCGAAACTTTGCAGAGGAAGTCGAACAGATAATGCAAGCAGGAGGCGTTTCTGGCTGGAAGCAGACAGGTCAGCAGCTGCAGGGCTGCCATCCTGTCCTGCGGGTCGGGTTGTTCTTGAGCTTTGAGCAGAGCGGCGTGGAGCTCAGAGGGGAACAGAGGCTCTGGAAGTTCTCTGCAAAACTGTTTGATGAGGGTGGCAACGTCGTACGGGGAGGCTGTGGACAGACACCCCTCGCCTTGGTTCAGCTTTGCCTAAAGCAGACACACGAGAACTTTGCATCAGAATCACCAAAAATGGTTTAAAAGTTAAAAGACATGACTTTTAATGCAGGATTTAAAACTGAACAATTGCCATTTATTTATTTTTGCATGATCACAGTAATTGTAGTAGATCCGCATTTGTTCAAACACCTGATGGTATAATTAATTATCTAAAAAACCTTAAATCTTACCCTCAGATTTTTAATGCGAGGAAGAGAGCCTGGTTTCCTGAACAGGCCCACAGTCCCAGCACGCCCCAACAGAAAACGAGAAGCATCCAGTAAGAAGCTAAAACACAAACCATGTCAAAACTGTGAACATTTTTTTTTTATTTTTCCTCATAAAGTGTTATCAGATATTCCAGTCTTTTCATTTCCACTCACCAGGGCACAAGTCCAAACTCAGGAATGTATCGTGTTGGTAAATTTTCCAGAGGAGCGCCAAAAACTTTTGCACCACTGAGGAGCAGCGTGTCCTTTTTCTTTCCAAACCTGCTTACAGATATCCCATAAAGATCTTGAAGGTGAAACCGAATCACATTACTGTCTGCAATCTTCATGACTTTACTTGAAAGATTACAACAACAAAAAAAAAAAGAGACTTTCAGTGTTTCACCATAAAGTCTGTTAAACTGAGAAACTGAGCTTCATCACACTCATCTCTATCAGCTGTGATACGAAGGTGATGCATTCAGGTAACACGAGGACCATAGTAGAAATGAGATTTAACTTTTAATATGTCTCAGTTCAAACTTTAGACTGACATTTATATATTTTCTAACTGCTTTTAAAGAAATACATGTAGCCACAAAATGGTTTTGACATGATTAACACTGTTTTAATTAAATTACTGCCACTGATTTTTATTGTTAAGCACTTTGCTAACACCTGCTGTTTTTAAATATGCTTTATAAATAAATTTGACTTAATTGGCAACCGACAAAAGAAAACCGGTTTCAGATTTTTGAAAAAGCTTTTCGATGTACTGATTTTTTAAATTCTTTTTTATTATGATTTTGTCTGAGTCTATGTGAGTTTGACATGTGTGTTAGCAAAATATCTCATGAACCTCTGGTAAATTTTAAATAAAACCATCAGAAAGTATGTACATTTAATTACCTTTTGGGTTTAGATTTAAGATGGCTTCCTGCAGACAACTGATTTAAACACAATCATGGATATAATTAGATACATAGAAAAACTGCAGTAAAATATTTATCCTTTTTTACATTTGTGGTTTATGTAGTTTCATAAAACAGTTGTGCTTAATATTTATGACATTTATTTACATCCCATTACAAGTAATATTTTCAAGACATATGTTGCTTATATATTTAATACTTGATTATGATGGTGTAGATCTGAATATGTATATTTTACACGTCATTAAATACCCGTGTTTAAGTGTCTACTGCATGCTTTTAAAAATATTAATGTAACATAACAAGGATGGTAATTTATGCAACTGATGCTGTTGAGTTTTACCAATAAAATTATAATCAAGGAGTCTAATCAGGCTCAGAGGTGATTTTAGCCTCTTTTTGGGGGTCTTTATTGCATTTATGATTCAATGCAACAAAATAAACAAATTTAAAAAGGTAACAGATCATTGTAGTACTTGGTTTATTTACATAATGACTTTAAATACTGGATGTCCGGCCCCTGAACTGCTGTCTTTCAGTAACTGTGGCCCCCTGAGCAGTTTAGTTGAATAACCCTGCTTTAGAGGCTGGAATACAGTTTATTCTATTTCCAAAACCTAAACTGAGTCTGAAAAAATGTAAAAGATGGAAAAAAGCCCTGTGGCCGACCTCATGAACAGTACAACAGTGATAAACAGGAAGTACCACATGTTCATCTGTAGGAAGGTAACTGAAAGGAAATCCTCCATTTTCTGTCATAATTACAGTGTACAGTATGCTCAATGGCTAAATTAAAGGTTAATGTTTAAAGCTAGTTTTACTTTGTTTTGTGTGTGTTGTATGTAAATATATGTTGTAACTCCTGGTTGCATTTTAGTCTTTGTTTGTTATGATCAGTTAACACTAATCTGATTTTGTACAAAGTGTTTATTAGGTTGTGTAAAGTAAAGCAGAGCGTTACGTCTGTAGCATCTTAGCTAGCTAGCTTAGCGCTACTTCTTGTTGTGCTGAGGTCTCTTATTGAATCAAATGTTTACTTATGGAGGTAAACATAGATGTTTAACAACCTATTAAAATGCACCAGAATGCAGGAAATGGCCTCTACTTTATTGATAATTTTCTCAGGGAGGACCCCAGAGCCCCCCCACCAGTGTGTCCCCCCGGCCCCTGCAAATGCTGCTGACGCCAATGGCCACCACGTTGTTCAGATCAGACTCATCTTACAAGTGAATTAAAAATTGCTCCCCACTCACATATTGAGATAAACTCCAATGCTCCGGATTACTTAAAAAAAAAAAAACTATTTTTTTATTACAACAGTACATGTATATACATAAAAAACAGTAGAAATAAAGATATGGAACGAAAGCTAGTTTTTGTTGGTGTTTTGGTACGGACTGGAAATTTAGAAGCACTTCCTGTGGACAATGGAGGGGCCAGCCTCATCATACTCCTGCTTGCTGATCCACATCTGCTGGAAGGTGGACAGAGAGGCCAGGATGGAGCCACCGATCCAAACGGAGTATTTCCTCTCAGGAGGAGCGATGATCTGTAGGGAAAGAAGAAAAACGCCAGAGTTGGTATCGCTTTCAAACGCAGGGAACCGTGTAGATGAAGACATTTCCTAAGTCATGCCCACCTTGATCTTCATGGTGCTTGGGGCCAGAGCAGTGATCTCTTTCTGCATGCGGTCAGCAATACCAGGGTACATGGTGGTGCCGCCTGATAGCACGTTGTTGGCGTATAAGTCCTTACGAATGTCAATGTCGCATTTCATGATGCTGTTGTAGGCAGTTTCATGGATGCCGGCGGACTCCATACCTGAGAAAATAAACGCGAAAAGTTACGATTGCGGAGCTGACAGCAACAGTAGTCACATCTCCACAGTCTACTCAGCACGTGGCGTTTGCATCATCTTCTCACCGATGAAGGAAGGCTGGAACAGCGTCTCTGGGCAGCGGAAACGCTCGTTGCCGATGGTGATGACCTGACCGTCGGGCAGCTCGTAGCTCTTCTCCAGGGAGGAAGAGGAGGCAGCTGTGGCCATTTCATTCTCAAAGTCCAACGCTACGTAGCACAGCTTCTCTTTGATGTCTCGTACAATCTCACGCTCAGCTGACGAAGAAGAAAAAAATCAGTCCAGTCAAAAAATGAACAGTAAGTCTCAGTACTGACACCAAACTAGGCAAATGAGTGGTTTAATTTAAAAGAAGTTATGTCAAATGTAAGTTTATTCGTATAAAACTACTTAAAGGAAAGCTATGGTCTATTAATTGTCTTCTAAATTAGTGGTGTCCAGCTGCCCTAACAGCGTTCAATGACTTATTGTTAAATCTTTCTCACACAATGGAGTTACAGATGTTTTGTAAGAAGTTGGTTGATTGTCACATCATCTTACCCGTGGTGACGAATGAGTAGCCACGCTCAGTCAGGATTTTCATCAGGTAGTCGGTCAGGTCACGACCAGCCAGATCCAGACGCATGATGGCGTGGGGCAGAGCGTAACCCTCATAGATGGGTACGTTGTGGGTCACGCCATCTCCAGAGTCCAGCACAATACCTGTCCAGAGAAAGCAGGTGTTTAAAAATAAATACATAATTTCAAGTGTGCTTATCTTGCTAATTCCTGACTCACCAGTGGTGCGACCAGATGCATAGAGGGACAGCACGGCCTGGATGGCCACATACATGGCAGGGACATTGAAGGTCTCAAACATGATCTGGGTCATCTTCTCTCTGTTAGCTTTAGGGTTAAGGGGGGCTTCAGTAAGCAGGGTGGGATGCTCCTCTGGGGCCACACGGAGCTCATTGTAGAAGGTGTGGTGCCAGATCTATGAAATAAGTGAGGAAATCATTAATTTTCTCCAATGTAGGACATTACAACTTTTGTCTCTCCTGACTTAATATTTCTTGTTGATATCTTGATTTCTTACCTTCTCCATGTCATCCCAGTTAGTAATGATGCCATGCTCGATTGGGTACTTCAGAGTCAAGATACCTCTTTTGCTCTGGGCCTCATCTCCCACGTAGCTGTCCTTCTGACCCATGCCTACCATTACACCCTGTTAATGAAAAAAAACACATCTCATCTCAAAATAAACACAGCCATGGGGTACGCCTTCATAAACTGAGTCTTAGAAAGAACTCGGGATAGTTCTAGTTGTCTAACCTGGTGACGGGGGCGTCCAACGATAGACGGAAAGACGGCGCGGGGAGCGTCATCACCAGCAAACCCAGCCTTGACCAGGCCAGAGCCGTTGTCGCACACCAAGGCGGTGGTCTCATCGTCGTCACACATGTTTAATGTTTCGTGCAGGCTTTAGAAGACAAAACACACAAAAAGCGTTAATTTGTGATATTAATGCAACATTAATTGAAAAGTTCTTGTCAGTTAACTAAAAACGAGTGAATCTGTAAAACTACTCTGTTCTATGTTCAGTATGAGGAACCACTGAGTGCGCTAATCTGTCTGAGTCATGCAGCTGCCTACAGAGATAAACCTGGACCCCTTTAAACGCAGTCACTGGTCTATTTTAAACCTCCGAACCCCTCAACTCTTTTCTGTATCTTATTGTTAAGCTGGAGCCAGTTAACAGCTGAGGCGATGTGTGTTTTGACAAGTGGCGCAGGAGGCCTGGGTCTCCTCTCAGCTGTCACTCCATGATCAACTGTTGACCATGTGCTCGGATCTTCTCAGGACTTTTTCATCACAACTGCCAGCTTCATTTTCAGGATTCACTTTATTGGCTGAATTAGAGATGCTTCAAATTAATAAGACTTAACACGGTGGTGTATTTCTAACTAATTCTTGTCTGACTCATCTTTCAGTTTTTCTCTTTTTCATTTTAATGCATTTAGTTGCAGATTTGAGTAAATAACAGAAAATCACATTTGACTGTATAGACATGTCCAATTACCTGGTAATAAAAGAACATGTCATTTACAATTGCTACACATATTTAGGGTTTACAGTTGTGTACAACTCTATTTTTTAAATACCAGTAAATACCACCGTAAAAAATACTTTCAGATTGTTATATATATATATTTTTTGTTAATCTTTTATTGAACCAAGAAAGCCTTGACAATTAAATATATATATATATATATATATATATATATATTTTATCCCAACAAATTAGAATTTTATTAAAGTGAGTTTAAGCAATACAGAATGGCTTAAATTCAATTTTACACATCACATTACAATCAAAACCACCAAAGCAATTATGATTTGTTTTGTTTTCTAGTGTTAAATGAACTTCTTGTGCTTCTGTAAGCTGATTATGGCAAAGCATCCAATATCTGGCATCCTCAAATTAAACAATGTAACAGTTTTTTGCATCCTACTCTACTCTCATCCTTTAGCCTCACACAAGAATAAGAAAAAAATCCTGTAAATGCTGCTCCACATCCATATACTTATGTTCCCCGACAGCAGTTGCATCTTTTCATCTTGTCCAACCCTTAAAAAAAAAAAAATGAAGTAAGACATTAAAGGCACTCACCAAGCTGTAACCACAAGACTGGAGTTTCTACTGGGACACGGTGGGCCAGCAGGGTGTGATGGGCTCCTTAAATATGTTTCAGCATGCTAGGTCTGGGAGGTTGGAGTGAGAGGGGGCAGTGAGGGCTTGGTGGGTGGGGTTAGGACCTCATACAAGTCCAAATTAAGAGTTGCTCAGCAAAATGACAACGTAAAGTAGATCCTGTGTCAGGGATGCCTCCAAATGGGAGAGACATTGACTTGGCAATTTAAAAGCCACAGACAGATGGACAGTAAACACCAAGAAAAGGAGGTTTTATTATAAAGGGGCAATTAATTAATTTGTTAAATCCGACCATGTCTTGTTCTCGTTTAAGATTTTTATGTACATTTTTATAGAAGAATATAGTGTGTGAAGGTGTGACAGTGATTTGAACACTTCAAAGCCTCATTATTATCACTCTGATTCATACATAGCAGAATCTCCCAGTCATATTCAGTAGAGTTACCCCCCCCCCCCCCGGGCTAGGTCCTTGCAAATGAGTTAATATGACTAAGCTTAAACTGGACATTGCAGAAGGGGGTGGTAATGTGAGATCTGGTTCAAGTAAGAAGTCGTCCAAAGGGAAGCTGCCGGAGACAGTTTGCTTGTGTTGTGGTATGTATGTTGGGTGGTGGAAAGGAGTATGGGGGGGGGTTAAACCATGCCTGACAGCTGACACGCAGTATTAGGGAGACCTCCAGCAGCCGGCGTGTGTGGGGAGCGATGGCTGACGGTTCTCAGCTCTCATTGGATCCTGCGTTTCCTTTTAGGGAAATAAAGTGTGATGGGTGCCAGAGGCTGCACGCCGCCACACACCGAACGTAGAGATGACAGCTCAGGATCCTCGTTCGTCACCGTGCACGGCCTGCACACCGCCTGCATCCCCACACTGCAGCCCTATGAGGCCGCAGTTAGGATAGTAGGAATGTAAACACCCCTTTCCTCCTCTGTTAGCGCCCTGAAGTATTCCATTTGTAGTCATGCGCTGCAACATCTTGACGTAACAAATGGACCTTTAAATTATGTCTCTTGGCTTCTTCAACTAAAGTGACACAGTTCCGGGGAATTTTCTAAAAAATCTGTAAACTTTTTTTTCAAATTAACTTCTCAAGCCTGTTTTTGTAAAGTTCATCAGGAACAATTTTAAAATTAAAAGCCTAGCATTCCTTGGAAGGATAAGTTGCCTGATGACTTTCTTGACAGTTTTAGACTAAGGTCATCTCATGTTGGGAAGCGACTTGTAGTTTGTTAAAACCTTGAAAATTACATCAAGCTCAATCTCATATGACATCACAAACTCAGGAACAATTTGTTAGTGCTTGGAACATCTGTGGTGAGTGACTCTCTTAGTACCACACCAAATGTTAGCTTTGATAGAGTTAGAGTTCTTTATTTGTCATGTGCGAAATTGTGTACACAAAGTTACATCCAACAATAAAATGTAAAAGAAAAACATTAATAAGATCCAAGATATGAACTAAGAAAAACGTTAGCTAAAATTATGCTAAGCACTAATAGCATAAAAACAATACGCCGAACAAATAAATACAGCAACATGAAATAAATCAGCAGCATGATGGGATTTTTTCACAGTGATTATTCTGGTTAGAGATTCATGAGTCTAACAGCCTCAGGGTAGAAGCTGTTCCTCAGTCTAGTGGTTCTACACTTAATGCTCCTCAAGCTCCTGCCTGAGGGGAGTGGGGCAAAAAGTGTGTGCTGGGTGAGTGGGGTCCTTCATGATGCGGGTGGCCCTCTTCCTGCATCTGCATTTTATATATTTAAATTGACATTGACGTAGCCATTTTTGGTGTTTCATAACGACGTTTTGCTGTGACGATCATCTTGAAAGACACTGATTCCAAACGCTAATTGGTTATAGATGTGCATGTAATAATAAAATATTTCCACTGGTATTATTTTAACACTACAGATAAAACAAACACAGACATGGGCAAAAGCAACTGTTAACCTCTTAAGCCTTTTGTTTTTCTTTTTAAAATGGTGTTTACTATATATAGTGTCAAATATACCCTCAAGAGTTTAGCTCTGAAAGGCAAAACAGGAAGGATAAACTCATATTGGTGCTGGATGTACCACATACAGATTGTATGCAGTCACATCCAAAGTCTCTGAGCTATAGCACAGTTTCTATATTTAAAGTTTTACAGCAGCAGCAGAGATAGTGTGAGAGCACTCATTGTCTTTTGCCCTGAGATGGTCTGCAACAGCAGCATTTAAACTCCAATTCTTGAGAAAATGAGCCCAGATTTTGAGCTAAAGCTAAATTTCTGACATCACATTAGTTTCTGGGTGAAATCTGTGCTGTGTTTTGTCAACAGCGCCCTTCAAGTCAAAGAATTTGTCAGAATCCTTTCTTTGTCACAAGGTCTTTATCAGGATAAAGCCATTTGCTCCTTAATGGGTCATGGTTTTGAGGGCCATTCATCCTTATAAGGTAACGTAGGAAGTCTTTCTGTCTTGACAGCTGCCTCCTCTGCATCCCCCCGCCACCCTCCAATTCCAGCCCACACGTAAACACACTTTGGCAGCTGTTAGCATCAACTGCTTCGCAACACAGGCAGGAGTTATTTCACCGACTGACCACTTTCGATACAATTGTTGCAGGAGAAAAGATTGTAAAGCCATGTTTTCTACAAAGCTGTCTCAAAAAAGTTTGATTTTCAAAAGTTTGTTTCACTCGAATCCTCATAGAAATTTCAATCATAGAGCTCTTAGTAGTTTTTTTTTTTTTTTTTTACCATAATTGTCATAATACATTCTTATAAGGTCAAAAGGGCAATAAACTTTGAAAATAACATGCACTCCATTTGTACTTAGAAGTTGGAAAAATCAACTACAACATCCCCTAAAAATGGAATTCCAACTTGGAAAGGCCAAATTAATATTCCTAATTTTCCTCAAAAACAAATATGGCTGCCTTCTAGATAAGTGGTGACAGCTTCTATTATGAACTAATTTTTTGCACTTCTGGCAACTCCTATCTGATTAACCAATTCTGCGTAATCTCTTGGTGAACATGCTGCTACAGTGTCTGAACGCATCAAATGCAAACGCACTCATTAACTGATTGTTAATAGTAAATATACTGGTTGATGCGCAAAAGAGTAGAAAATCATATTGATTTTCCAAACTGCTAGATAACAATCAGAGCCTCTACTTTCTCAGCCGGCTGAGACGATCTGGTCTGGGCAGCTCAGTCCTCACCTCCTTCTACAGGTGTGCAGTGGAGAGCATCCTGTGCTCCAGCATCATTGTGCGGCATGGAGGCTGCACAACTGCAGAAAGAAAAGCTCTGCAGAGAGTGGTGAAAGCTGCACAGAAGTCTGTTGGAGTCAGCCTCCCCACCATCACAGACATCTACACCTCTAGATGCAGGAAGAGGGCCACCTGCATCATGAAGGACCCCACTCACCCAGCACACACACTTTTTGCCCCACTCCCCTCAAGCAGAAGGATGAGGAGCAATAAGTGTAGAACCACTAGACTGAGGAACAGCTTATACCCTGAGGCTGTTAGACTCATGAATCCCTAGTCAGAATTATCTCTGTGAAAAAAAAATCACTGTAACGTCACTTTATTATTGATATGTGCAGCTGACTATCCATGATGCTGATCTCATGCTGCTGATTTATTTCATGTTGCTGTGCTCATCTGTCCTCATCTGCTCACACAGACTCATTTTCGCGCTGCTGTTGGTTGGCGCATCGTTTTGTACTATTAGTGCTTAGTATATTTAACATATTTCTTAGTTCATATCTAAGATCTTACTACTGTTTTTCTTTACAATTTGTATTTTTGTTGGATGTAACTGTGTACACACTTTCGTTCCACCCCATGTAACACATGTGGTGAGAATGACAATAAAGACACCTTGACCATGACAATTAAATTGGTGCGACGTCATTCCCAGATCCAAACTCCAACTTCTGAAGTACATTGACTGCAGCCATACCATTAGAAGTTATCTGTATTATAGGCACCTGCTCCCCATAACATAAAAAAGGAAAAGGCTGGCAAAGAAAACTGATGATTGGTTAGGATAACATACAAAGTATCTAAATTGCTGAGTATGCATTGCCCTCTTAAAACAACAACAACAAAAAATGTAGATACATTGAAAGCTGTACAGTTTATTATGTTTAGAGTTCAATAATAAATGAGAATTAGGTCATTTTAAATTTCCAATTAACTTATCCTGCAAGACTGGAAGAGAGGAAACCAGAGTTACTGGAGAAAAACCATAACAACACTCTTGTATCTAAAGAAGAACGTGTTTTTTTAACTATACGTGGCAAAAACTGACCAGTCAGTCCATCTGCTCACTGCTTTTCAAATGTACGAGCGGCATGTTTTGGTGAGTGCTGAGACTAGTATAGAGCAGTCGTCACCAAACACCTTCAGCCTGTTCACAGACGTAGTCAGCTCTATAAATATACGTAGTGTTTTAAAGTTTCCATGTCATCACTTCATTGTCCTGCACCATGAAAAGATCTATTTAATTCAGTTCAGTTTATTTATATATGCCAAGTCACTACAGAAGTTGTCTCAGGGCACTGAACAAAAACAATTATATATAAAAATAACAAGTTAACAGAAACATTCATATATAAAACAATAATTTAACAATTATTTTTCTGAGGAGCAAACTGCTTTGAATTTAACTCCATCGCAAAACTCTCTGCTCTTGAAGGCGACAGTGGAAAGGAAAACCTCCCTCGTGAGGAAGAAACATTGAGCAGAACGAGGCTCAAAACAAGCGGCCATCTGCTTCGACCGGCTGGGTTTGGTAGGAACAGATACACAATGGCAGGTCAAGAATCACATGTTAAGATAGAGATATCAAATGAAAACTATTCAATTTTAACAATTAATTTAAGGAAATGAGGTCAGTTTGTCCTCTAGTCTAAGCTTAAGGCAGCATAATAAGCCTACCCTAACTATAGGATTTATCAAAAAGGAAAGTCTTCAGCCCAGTCTTAAAACTGGACAATGTGTCAGCCTCACGGACAGAAACTGGAAGTTGGTTCCACAAGAGAGGAGCCTGATAACTGAAAGATCTTCCTTTCATTCTGCTTTTGGAAACTCTAGGAACCACAATAAACCAGCAGTCTGTTAGTGAAGTTCTCTGTTAGGAAAATATGGAACAATAAGATCTTGAATAAAAAGATGGAGCTAGGTTGTTGAGAGCTTTGTAGGTTAGAAGTAAGATTTTGAATTCAATTGTGGATTTGACAGGAAGCCAATGGAGAGAAGCTAAAACTGGAGAGATATGATCTCTCCCACTAACTCCAGTTAAGACTCTGGGAGCAGCATTTTGGATCAACTGAAGATGTTTTAAATAATTATTTGGACACCCAGATAATAAACCATTGCAATAGTCCAGTCTAGACGTGACAAATACATGAACCAGTTTTCCCTGCATCATTTTTAGATAAGATGTTTTTAATTTTAGCGATATTATCTATGGATGTAGTATTACTATCTATGGACCTAAAGGTGTGTCTGGTTTGTGCAAATAAAGAAGCAAGAGTGGGACATTAAACTGTGTAGAGAATACAAAACTGCCATTCCCTGGAGAATGATGTTGTGGCATCACAGAAGCTAGCAGAAGTTGCACTACCTTCACAGAAAAAAAAAAACATAAAAAACAGACAAATTCATATAAAAAATAAATCAGTCTATTGCTTTTTGTTTAAGCTATAGATTGGAATGTCAATTTTTACTATGAATGTTAAGAATAAAGTTGTGCTTAATTCAATCTGAAATAAGTTACATTTGGTTTTGTACTAGAATGTTAAATTTTATGTATCTAGAACCATTGAAAAACTAATGGTGGTATCAGCTAAAAAAAAAAAAAAAAAAAAAAAAAAATCAAACTAGCAACGTTTTGTTAACTAATAATGAACACTTAAGCTTGATATTTTAAAAGTTTCCTATTATACCGAAAGCAAAAGAGATTAATTTTAAAGTTCTCAGTAGAATACAGCATATACCCTTCTGCTAATTATGTAAACATGTTGGTTTTGAGTGCAAAGATCGCTAATTCTGTAACAAACATGTTGAAACAACAGACCAAATATTCTATGAATGCATAATTAATTTTGGGATGATTTACATCATTGGTTAACTAAATATGTAAAAAATTCCAGATTTTAAAATAGAAAATGTTATATATGGATTTCTTGTTAAAAATTAAAAAAACTGAACATGATCTGATAATCAACTCTATAGTCATTTTAGAGAAGTTTTTTTTTTTGACAGAAAAATTGATCCCTTAAGTCCAAACCAAACTTTGTTGCCTTTCACAAAGAACTGCACTTTTTTTTTCATTATGGGAAAAAAGACCTTATTAAAACCTTATTCTATTTATTTATTAATTATAGAATTATTATCATCATTATTATTGTTATTATTATTATTATTAGTTTTACTTAGTTGTACCTTACTATTTATACTTCTTGTGCGTTCATTGTTCTCACCACCTGACTGTAATGATCTTCCAAAAGAAAAATAGTACGAAAATGTAAAAAGAAAAAAAAAAATAATAATAACAATAATAATGATTATAATAATTCTATAATTAATAAATAAATAGAATAACGTTTTATTCACTTCCGGTTGGGATTAACGTAAAATGACGTCTTACGTTTTTATTTTTTACGTACAAGCAGCTCTGCGTTTCATTGGCTCAACGTTAGCAACCGTTTGGCGTCCTTAGCAACAGGAAGGACGAGGCCGAACGGATTATTTTGTGCTTTTGTCGTTATAAACACAATAAAATAGCCACTTTACGTACTTAGTTAGTAGTTTGAATCTTTAAAGAATCTGTTTATTTATTTATTTATTTTTAAATGGACGACAAAAAGCAGCAAGCTAAACGATTTTTTGTCAACGACGTCGACGGATATTCTTCAAAGCACATTGCGAAGGTAAAGTGGAAAAAGGTGAAAACACACAAAAAAGCCACTTATCAGTCAGGAGTTTGTAGTAATTTCTCCGAACTCCTTGGAAAGTTTTTGTCAGCATGTGAAGCTGGAGATCCGTCTGAGGGTGGAGACACGGAGGAGACGTTGTCCTCCCCCGGAGAAGAAACCGCTTTTCACGTCGTAGGAACCGTTTCCTCATCCTCTGACGAGTTTCACTTTCTACACGAACAGTATGAGGTGAGGGAAGTCTCTGCACTGAAATGTGTAGCTAAATTATGGAGGCTTTATTGTATAATCTATCATTTAAAACAGTTGTTCAGGGGTTTGCAAACTGTGGCTCTGGGGCCAAATGTGGCCCTCAGACACAGCTGCAGTGGCTCTTTGTAACTTTGGCCACATATGGCATAAACCTAAGTAACATTTATCTCTACAATGACAACAGGAAATTGTACTTTTGTCAAATTTACAGTCCAGATATTTGCATGAAATCTTATAATTTATTTTCAAGTGGTGCTGATGATAGGTGCTTCATTGGGCTGCCAGTGGAAACTCTTTTTTTTTTTTAGCTGACATTAGCAGACAGAATCAGTCATTATAAATGCAGTGCACACCCCGCTCTCTTTCAGCACCAGAATTAGCTGAATGTGGTACAGTAATCCCTCACTTATCGCGGGTGCTCCGTACCTTGTCCCTGCGCGATAAGTGAAAAAACAGGAAGTAGGGAGACAGTAGTTCAAGTTCAAGTACAGCAAACTTTGTCATATGTGCCAGGCTGCAATCACATTCATCACCTGTTACTCCCAATCTCCCTCCTTAAATTAACAATTTCAATACTGTAATATTTTAAATATTGTTTATTTAAAACATTTCATTATTTAAAATTAAATTGTAGATAAAAAGTGCAGCAGGATGTCAAAGGGTTAACCCATGGGCGTCAGAAGCATCTGTAATGTGGGGAGTGGGGACACTATAGTGTGTGTGTGCACGCGCGCGCCATTGTCCAAAAATTGTACACTGTACAAAAAAAAGCAACATTTCATCTCGATTTCCTTACTTTAATTCCATTTAAAGCATGTTTCTCACCAAGTTTGTGTAAATTCAGCTGTTTTAAAGACATTTGAACTATAATGCACTACAGGTCGGCACTATTTGTGTTTATAAAGAAATAACAAACATCACCGCTGGACTTTTTTTTACTTGTGTTCAACACTACTCATCTAAAAGATGTTTCTCATGAAGCTTGAGGACAATAAGGTGTGGGGTTTTTAAGGACATTTCAACTTTAATGCACCTGAACACACAGCGTCTCTTACACCTGCAGCGTCTTACAGCGTCACAGTTACTGCTAAGATAAGATGCTACAGACGTAGCGCTCCTCTCAAGCATCCTTCTAACATTATATGTTTATGATCAACCCCCGGTCAGCAACTGCCCGCACTAAACCTGCTAAACTGGTGAGCGATCAGCACAGAGGTGTCTCCGTCTCCTCCACCTGTCATCAGCGTTCTCTACCAAGGCAGGAGGAGCAGAGCCCTCTGCAGGTTGGTGGAGAGTTGGGGGTAACCAGGAAAACCTGGAGTGGATTTTAGTGGTTTGAGTATTCTCCTATTAATTGAGTGGAATGGATTTGTTCACGAAGAAAGAAACAGCTCCGTCTGATCTAATTTTTTATAATGGGGTGGTGGTGGTGGTGGGGGGGGGGGGGGTGTCCAAATGAACGTTTTTTGAATGTGGGGGGACACGTCCCCTTCACATAATGGTTGCGACGCCTATGGGTTAACCCACGCAGCAGCAGCACGGAGCAGAAATGTGCTTCTTGATCAATTGCACTGTAACAACAGAACATAGAAGTTCTAAAATAATTAAAAATAACCGAACACTTTTACATTTTGTGATTATGACGATTTTTACAATGTGACATACTTTGAATTTTAAGTTGGAAGACAAAAGTCGATCGGTGCATTTGGACAGCAAAGGGTTAACGCTTCACACAACCGAGGCAGCAGGAGAAATGTGTGCGTGGCAGAGAGTGGAGATCATGACAGGCTGCAGGAGGGAGCTTCCCCCTGCACTTGTGGGCTGCCCACAGGTGCAAAATCGTTTTAAATAATTTATTTTAAATAAACTATCCATGGCTCATCCATCAATCGGCCAACTGTGCCATGTCCAATCTTACTTTGAAAAAACGCGATATAGCAAATCTACGAAAAATGAACCACGGAGTAACGAGGGACAACTGTATAGATTTTCAGTTAAACGTCTTCAAAACTCTTCTTTTTATGCAACTCTCTGAACGAAGTTGTTCCCAAAAATCTCAAAATAAATCACTAGAAAATTCAAATCTTTCAGCAAACTTAAGGCAGACTGTTGTAAAAGTAGGAAGTACTTTTGTGCATTGGATATTGCAGCTTTCAAGAGGTTACAATATAATGTAACATGCAGCAGGACATTATTAAAAATAAAAGAAAAGTAGAAATATGGATCTGACTTTATGAAAACCTATAGTGTTTTCAGCGTTTGGTCTTTTGAAAAATTAAGTAATAAAGAACCTGATGATTGAAACTTAATTTCCTTTTTCATCTAAATGTTAAGGCTCAAGTAGATTCTGTGGATATATTTTAATTATATTTATTAGCAGAGATGGTAATAAATTGCTCTTTCAGTAATAAAGGTTGCAGACCCCTACTTTGGTTTTGGGCCCTTTTACTTTACATGACTTTGGAACAAGATTTTTTTTGTTAATACAGCTTTAAACAAAAAATTAAGTCAATTTCTGATTGATGGCAGGTGAAACTGGTTCCCTAATAAGGTTGTTTAATCTTTTTTACTAGTCCCCACCCAGAGAGGAGCTTTTGAGGCACCTGCTGGACTGTGATGTGGTGGTGTACAACATCTCAGAAAGGTCAACACAGCAGCAGGTTGATGAAGCAACGTGGGCAATAACAGGTGAAGTCGTGGCATGTGAAGATTATTTAAAGAACTGACCTAATGACACTATACTTACAGCTGGAAAATGTTACATCAACAAAAGTTTTACAATGATGGGATCAAATAGCACACAGAATATATTTTTTACACCTTTTTATCTTTAACAAACAGCACTTCATGCCAAAATGGAGCAATTTAAATCCAGGAAAATGTTCATCTTAGTGTCCACGGTGATGACGTGGGCCTTGACCAAACCTCAAGAACCAGTAATGCTTAAAACATAAATCATAAAAAGCAATCGCAACACAAAGTTTTCCAAAAACGCACCCATTAAGTTCATGTTTTTTCTTCTTAGGACAACGCAGAAGCCATTTTCTCAGAGGAAGAGTTCAGAAGTAGAAGGCCTCATCCAAGTTTCAGGAACCACAATGATCTGGAAAAACGTGTGCTCAAACTGACCAAAGGGGTTAGTGATATTCATACTGGATGAATATTTCAATGTCTACCAAAAAATATTCCAACAAAAGTACCGGATGCTAGAAAATACTAAAAAACTTCTTCTTTTTTTTTCTAGAAAAAGTCTAAGCTCACTGGTTACGTTGTAGCAGCAGGACTTCAGTATGGAATGGAGGAGAACCTTTTCCACTACTTTTTTAAGGTAAATGTTCAAATATTAACATAAATTGTCTATAGCATTTTACACCTCAACTTTGTTTGTGTTTGTTCTGTATTTTCTTTTTTTGTATTTTTAGATATCTTGGTTGCTGAACGTTCCAAAGGTTCCTATATTTGGAGATGGCACCAATTATGTTCCTATGATTCACGTTTATGATCTTGGAGGGTAAATTTAAATACCTGCATTTGTTTATACTCAAAAAATGTCAGATCAGAGTTGAAATTTCTGTATTTTTTTTTCACAGAGTGATTCAAAACATCATTGAAATGAGACCAAAGTCAAAATACATCCTTGCTGTTGATGATTCCAAAAACACTTTGGAAGATATTGTCAAGGTAATTATTTTACCAAAGCATTACGCAAGTTCAGGAAAATAAATCAGCATGTCTTGTGTTTTTAACTGAGAACTGCAAAAAAAACAACAAATTGACAAAAACACAACCAGACAAAGCATCTTTTATTTGAACTCCAGAGGATAAGTGGCGTTCTGGGACCAGAAAAGGTCCACAAGATGTCGCTGCAGGATGCAATAACCATGGAGGCTTTTAAGGTACATGATTTCATCAGGTTTTTGTAGAAGGAAGTTGGTTTCTTATGCACTACAGCTCAGTTTTTGTATTGATTTGTCATTTATGTGCTGTCTTTTCTCCAAAACACAAACAAACCCAGTGAAAAATATAAAACAGGCTCAAACTCTAACCTAACAGAGATCTGTTTGTGTCTGTTGCATATTTTGTCAGTAAGTTTGCGTCTAATTTCAGCCGGGGGAATTGGATTGTCTCCGTATCAACCTCCGCCTGGATGCAGTAGTTGTGAACGACACATTTAACCTTAACTGGACGTGCCGGTCTGGGATGGTGGAGAAAATGGAGAACATAGTGCAGGAATACAAAGACGCCAGGCAGCTTTTTGTGAGTGTCTATGCTCCAAATGAATCATTACCACGATTATTCGTGTTTGTAAGACTTTGTAAACTAAACTGAGAGCCAGTTTAATGTTTCCACATTACATTTTTATGAGTTTATTGGAGAAACGCTGTCATTTCCCCTCATTTCAGCCTTGTGTTGCATAAAACCACCCCCCTTTATTCTTTAGCCAGTTAAAATATGCCTTCTTGGACCTCCAGCTGTGGGGAAATCCACTGTGTCTGAGAAGCTCTGCCAGCATTACAAAATACATCACATCCACGTTAGAGGAATCATCGAGGAGAAAATGACACATCTGGTCAGTGGGAGCAGGAATATCTAATTCTACTGCCTTTAGTTATGAAAACTGATGTAATGAATAAACTAAAGATGCTCACATAGTTTATAAACAGACATTTAATGTTTGTCTCATGTCTTTTTTTTTTTTATGCTGCAGACGAAGATAATAAATGGAGTTGATCCTGAAATTGATAGGGAAGAAGTAGCAGCTGCACAGAAAATGATGGAAAACATTAACGAAAGCTTGGAAAAGAATCATGGTTGGTCAAAACAAACAAAAAAAAACTTCTCTATACAAAAGTTATAAAGCTGAAAACTACACACTTTGATGTGATTTATGATTTGACTGATGAAAAATGGAATTAAAATGTTTTATTTCTTTAATGTGTGGGGACCAGCTTGTGGAAACTTCTGGTAACAAAGTGCAGTATGTGTATGCTTTCATGAAGTTTTTTTTTTTTTTTTAAAGGGTTTACTGAAAAAAATGGATGTTGTGCATCTGTGTTGAATTTTTTTGTGTGTATTTTAAAAATGGTGAGCTTGTCACTCCTTTTATCCATCAGGCCGACTGGCTGAACACCAGATCTTTGACATTTTGCAAGAAAAACTGAACTCTAAACCATGTAGGAATCACGGGTTTGTACTTGACGGCTTCCCTAAGACTTATGAGCAAGCAAGGATGATTTTCTCTGGTGAGTTTGATCAAAGAATGCACTTCTTGTCAAGTTAAAGCCTTTGTTTGGTAGTTTACTCCTGTTTCTTTTGCTCAGATAAGGAACCAGAGAACAAGGATACAGAGTTGATGTCTTTAGTCCCCTGGTACAACAAAACCATCACTCCAGGTTCTGACATTAACTCAGAACTAAAGTGAGAAGGTCCAAACTCGCAGGTGATAGAACAGTTTTGTTTCTAAACTTTATTGCAGAGTACGTGTTTGCTCTCGATGCCTCTGATGATTTCCTGACCAGTCGAGTGCAAAGGCTACCGGAGAGGGTCGCAGAGGATGAATTTGTACCCCGACTGGAGAGATACAGACAACTCAGCCAAGCTGAGGAAACACTGTTGGACTTTTTTGATCACCGTGAGATTCATCCAGAACACATAGGTAATGTCTACTCAGACACTTTAGACCAGTGGTTCCCAACCCTGATCCTTAAGGAACACCATCTTGCATGTTTCAGTTGTTTCTCTGCTCCAACACGCCTGATTCAGTGGTTTAAGTTTGTCAGAAGCCTGTTAATCACAAATAGGTGTGTTGGAGCAGAGGAACAACTAAATCAAGCAGGGTGGTGTTCCTCAGGGACCAGGGTTGGGAACCACTGCTTTAGGCTACATGGAGTCAGACACAAAAAAATGTTTTTAGTCTCTTTTTACTTTTTGCGACAAGCAATAAATAATGTTTTCTCTTGTGTCGGTATGTTTGGATGTATTTAAGTTTTTTTTAAGTTTGGACTTTTGCAACTGATTTGGTCTTGCCTCACTTCATGATGGCTGCCACAGCTAATCCACATAACTACAACTTAAACTCCATTAATGATGTCTTTGTGTCCTCCAGATGTCAGTACAGATGATTCAGAGTGCGCAGATGTTATGAAGAAGGTAATAGAGATTGTAGGGGTTCCTAAGAACTACGGCCCGAGTCCAGAGGAGCAGGAGGAGGAGAACCAAAGGAGAGAAGATGAGAGGAGGCAGAAACTGGCTGCAGAGGCTGTCGAGAGGAAACGCAGGAAAGCAGCTGCGCTGGCTGAGATGTCAGCTCAGTACGAAGAGTGGGTAAGTCCAGACTTTACGGAAAGTCATTGTCTGAATAAAGTCCTGACTGGAAGGTGAATTACGTTCATCAGCAGAAGAATCTGTCGGAGGTGAGGCGACAGGAGAGCGAGCTGCTGGAAGCTCAGGCTCTTCCTCTGAGAAACTACCTGATGAAGCACGTGATGCCTTCACTGAACGAGGCCATGTCAGAGTGCTGCAAAATCAAACCCGAAGACCCCGTGGACTTCCTGGTACTTAGACAGTAAACTGTAAATAATTTTAAACCACTGATTATCACTGGATCAGTTTCCTTTCACTGTGTTTCGTTTTGTTTTTGCAGGCTGAACATCTTTTACACAACAACCAACAAAAATAATCAGTTGATGGAGGAGGCGATACAGTACTTAAATACTTAAAGTGTTGCAAAACATTAAAATAACTGTGATAAACAAAATATTTCATTTGTAAGTTGATACATTTAATTCACTTAATATATTTGTGTACTTGTTGAGGCTCCGTACTCGGCAGATAAAGATTGTGAAAACTTCAGCCGAGTTGCAGAAATATTAAATTATAATGTAAACACAAAATAAAATGTGCATTTTAAAGGCAGATTTGAGAAAACAAAAAAAAAGACATACTACACAAGATGCCAATATGTCATTCATGTGCATTCATTGTAATTACAACGTTGATAAAACATTAAATTTTGCAATTATTTTTCATTCATTCAACCTTTAGTTATACAGGCTAGTCTCGTTATAAATGTAAATGGTTTACATGTTTATGTGGAAAACCCTTCAGCTCTTTGAAAACAGATCAGAAGACACATCCTCCATCAGTGGGTCCTGGTGGTGAATTTAAACTGAGCTGCAGAAGACCACAGCTGGACAAACTTTACTAAAGCTGCCATTTAATCCTTCAGATTACCCATAAAGCGTCAGTTCTGTGTGTTATCGTTGAAATAGTTTTATCTAGACAGAGGTACAAGTATCACCTCGAATAAAATTACAATTAAACTGTACTGCGCGTGTTTGTGGTCATGAAGCGATCCACAGAAAACTGTTTGCTTCAAGATGAAGGAGAACAAAGAAAGTCCAGAAGACAAGTAAAAACTTCAAGTGAAACAGTTAAAATAACTGAAGGAAACCAGGAAAGACGAATAAGTAGGAAGAAAACAGCTGAGTTTTTATGTATGTTTATCCCATAATATTTTATTTAACACACTTTAAAGGTAACCTAAAGCAAACATACTGCCTCCATGCAGGTTTCCACTCACTCACAGCTCAGAAGCTCCAGATGGTGAACGAGTCAGCTCAGACTGGGCTGCAGAGCCAGAACTTACTGGAAGAAGAATTCACTGACTTTCTGCAGCCTCAGGTAAAACTACCGTATTTTTCGGCCTATAAGTCGCAGTTTTTTGCATAATTTACGTCCTGTGACTTATACACCGAAGCGACTTATATATGTTTTTTTTTTCTGATATTTATAAACCAATTTTTGGCTGAGATACGAGATATTCATTCTGACTGAAAATATTAAACACTACCATTTTCATTCACTAGATGGCACTCAAGTTTGGCATGCCGTTGTGTCATGTAATAGGGAAAAGTGGCTATTAATGACACATTCGGCTTGCCACAGCCTGCCACCTTCATCCAGCTCCAGGATCATGACTGGAGCAACTGTCAAATCAGCTTAATTTTACTGCTCTGCCCCAGCAAAATGCAGCTAATTTGACCATTAAATGCATTTAATAAGTAAAAGTTCAACTGAGACACACCTTTACTATAAAGTCGAGCAAACAAATAATTGTTTTTAGGTGGTTATCTTGTTAAATTTTGAAGAAATGCACAACGACTCATCCCTCTGCGCGCTTCCACGAATCGGGTTTTGAAATGCAGCTGATTTGACCGTCAAAGTGCATTTATTAAGGAAAAGTTAGACTGAGACACACCTTTACTATAATTTCGAGCAAACAAATAATTGTTTTTAAGCGTCAATCTTGTTAAACGCTTGTTAAAGTCCTCCCGTACACGCTCCCGCGGCCGCCATTTGGCAGCCAATCGATTTTTGGCACACCACCGGCTCACATTTCCGGTTTGTCAGTGGTGACGCATAATAGATGCGACGTGTACGGCGAAGCGACATATTTATGTTTTTTTCCACTTTATTAAACAGATTTGGACTGATGCAACTTATACGGCGGTGCGACGTGTACGGCGGAAAATACGGTAATCACACAGTTAACAACTCCAAAACAAAACCTTAACAACTGAAAATGTTAATTATGGTAGATTTTTATAAAAATGGAAAGAAATGGTTTGTGGTGTACCTTGTGTAAAACAATAATATTTATTAGTATAAAATAGTTTTATGTTTTGTTTTAATGGATGAGGTCGCTAAAGACAAAACCGTCAGATGTTGATTTCAATTTCCATGAAACTTTTCCTCTTAAAGCTGCTCTTTTAACATTGGGTGGCACAAAGTGTCGTGGATTAAAGAGCAGATTTTGTTCCAAATTTGCCTTAAGTTAAGACAATGTATTAAAAAAAAAAAAAATTCTTGCTATGCGAGTTCAACTATACGGCAGTAAAACAGACCTTTGGTACTGATAGTGTTGTAAAATATGCCATAAAGGTGTTTCTTGGGTTGTTGTGGTCACTTAGGACGGTCTGATCTTTGCTTTGTGGTTTTTATCTGGCACATTACCACCGCTGCCTTCCTTGTGCATTTCTTTCAGTGCATGAGATGACAATAAGGTTTAAACGACAGCAGGTTTTAATGGAGCCCTCTGCTGAATGTAAGGTCTTTGCAGACGCTCATGTCACATGTTTTCAGTTAATTGTACAGTTTGAAATAGTTTGCAGTCCTTTTTTAAATTATTCCAACATGCAAACGGAAAACACATGCAGGTGCACACAGCCACTAAAATCAGACGCAGTCAGCCACGTCAGAGTTGTGTTGTCGTTTTTAATCTGTGGTGTTTACTAGAAGCACGGTTGAGCAGTGGTTAGAGTTGTAGCCTCACGGCAAGAAGGCAACAATCACCTCCAGGTCTGGGGCCTTTCTGTGTGGATATTCATGTTATTCCTGTGCATATGTAGGTTTTCTCCCACAGAACTAAAACATGACGTTAGGTTCGCCCTGACGACGGGTGAGCGTGCCAGTAGTCATTTGTCTCTATGTGTCCCTGTGATGGACTTGTGACCTGTCCAGATTGCCATTTGGAGTCACCTCAATTCAAGATGGCCGTCACAGTCCATTTACCTTCAAAACCTAATTAACACTAGTCAACAACAACAAAAAAATCTATAACTTTGTCTCTTCTCAGCATAAAATTATTTTAGTTTGAAACTCTGACACGACAGGTGGCGGGCCTTTAATTACATTATGGAGTATATTACTTTATATCCAAGAATAACCCCAGCTGTGCTTACGTTAAGTGATAAAAATAAACACTTAAAGAGTTTAATAAGAACATTCTTGGGAAAAACATCAGCTCACAGAGCTAACATCCAGCGGTCATGGTTGGTCTGCCATCATGGCTGCTGTCCAGTTTTCCTTCAGGATGAAAGGACTGGAGGAAAAGTGAGAACTTCCAGCTGAATGAGCGATGCAGCAAAGAAATGCATCAATTTATTTTTTGTTACTGTCCGTGCATTCAGCCCTAAGAGACTCTTCCTCTTCGCTTTTGGTTTATCTGTTTTGTGCGAGTCATTAAAGTTCTTCTTTAGACTGCAACCTATTTTATTTTTTTAATTTGTTAATAAAAACTGCAGGTTAAAAATGACATTAATTTAAAAAAAAAAAAGGCAGAAATGTTAACAAAATCAGAAAAAGTCGTTACTGTCACTCCAGTTTCCAAGAATAATAATCAGAGCTGTCTGGTTATTTTCTGCGTTACTGGCTGTGTAGGAAACATGTTGTCATCTTCTTCACAGTTCAGTCCATCATCCAAGCATTACAAACACGAGACAGAGAGGCCTTATGAAAATGAAAAGCTCTCTTCACTCTGTAAACTAGTAAAATTACCCATGATGCCCAGTGGTCTGCACACTAATCACGTTGTGTGCAGAGACGAGATAAATCAGATACACGTTTGGGGCAAAACGTTATTTTTTTAAATTTCTCATTGAAAGGCCAAAGGTGAGTGATGGTGCAATTGTCCTTGTATGTGTGTTAGTTTGTCTGTCTGTTGGCAAAATATCTCATGAACCACTATGACAGATTCCAGTGAATCTCTCAGGAAGTAGTTATTGGATGGACTTCTGCAACTTATAAACGTTTGGAGTCAGCTCAACCCAAAATGACTGCCACAATCAACTTTAGTCGACACAAACATGTAACAACAAACATGCATTAACAGCAAACCCATATTAACAGCAAACACGTACTAACAACAAACAGGTATTAACAAACATGTATTAAGTTGTAATTTGTTGTGGTAGTAGCTGAGAGTCAGTCACACAACTCCAGACTCTGCATTAACATCTTTGACTACAACTTGGGCAGTTTAAGTTCACTGACAATAATCATTAAAGAAAGAAAAGTCAGTTGGATTGTTTTAGGAAACAAGTGTGTGTGTGTGCGTGCGTGAGTGTGTAGAAGAGTCAGTCGGAGGGCTGTGGTGGTCTCTGACTTGTTGTTTCATCTGCTTGACTTCCAGTCAGGACAAACTCTACCGCCTCTGTAGTGGTGTCTCTCTCTCACACACACACACACACACACACACACACACACACACACACACACACACACACACACACACACACACACACACACACACACACACACACTGTTGAAATTGCCTGCACCACCTCTGTGGTGGTCACCCACACATCTGCTGGTTGCTGAACATGTTAAAAGAGGACCACACACACACACACACACACACACACAGTGGTTCTGATTGGGCCAGGGACAGCAGTGAACCGTCTCTTTTGTTCTATCTGTTGCCTTCACACATTCATGAGTAAACTATTCAACCATCCTGACAATACGTTAACTGTACCGGCCTCCTCCAGGCCGCAGGAACACTTTCCAAATCTGCGTTTAACGACACCGTTTGCTTTAGTTGGAGACAAAAACCCAACATGGCACCCTGGCCCATGACTGTGTACATGTCAACACAGACATGCTCTACTGTGCATGTCGCCCACTCACCCATCAAAGGTCAAACCTCACATGTCTCAGCCTTTATGTTCCCAGTGGGAAAAAGAAATGGTTTTAATAGTTTCCCAAATGAAGTTAAGTCTGCGATCCAGTGGAAGTAAATAAAATTATCACCCACAGCCTTTCGTGTCAAAGTTTTAAACTCATATCTTTTAACTATTTTATTCAAAAGTGACGTTAAATGACGTCATGAGCCAATGAACACTTTTCACTTGAATCTGTCCAGCAGTTCAAAAGATATTTCGCTAATGGACAGACAGTGTTGACAGTGTGTTGTAAAGGAAGTTATTGGCAACATTTTAAGCAAAGATTCTGAGCCACCTGTTAGAGCTCAGCGTTTAGGTTTGGGATCAGTCTCGGCTACTACCACATCAAATTTTAGGTCAATATCTGTAAAACTGAGTGGCATTTTTTGTTTGATGGTTACTCGTTTACGGCAGCCGCATTGGATTATGTTACCTCCAAAAATCAAAAGATTTTTTTTCTGCAAGTTGCACTAAAATTATTCCAGTGATTCATGAGTTATTTTACTAACAGACAAACGCACACAGGGAAAAACGTAATCGTCTGGCTGTAACTTTTGGCAACAGTACGTTTTATATCCCCACTAGTAGGCATTAAACAACTTCGAAAACTCAATTTAGAAATGTATAAAACAAATGAAATGTTGGCTCACAAAATTTCCAGAGTTCAAAAGCCTTTCATGTGACAGTGAGTAAAATAAATGGAAGTCAGAACATCCTCTCACGGTAAATGTCCGTACAATCATAAACACGGAGCTGCACACAAAAACACTATCTCCTGCCAGATGGAGCAGCAGGAGCCCACATGTTCAAAGAGAAAAAATAATCCCAGCTCAGCCCAACATCACCTGCATCGAATTAGCTGCTCGTTCCCAACAAGTTTGTCATTTGATAAGAAACTGGAGAACAAAAGTCGCTGGATAAAGTTAAAAGTTTGAGCAACAGAGTCTGGGATTTATCAGGATGATGCTCCTTTAGAAACAAACTGTTTTTATCGCTCCGACTCGCAGCTGATGAGCTGCTTCCTCAAACTGTTTCAAGTAACTTTACTCATCGTTGTAAAATTATGAGGCAAAACTTTTATCTAGAGTAGAATTTTTGTTTTGTAGAATAATAATTTTTAAAAAGCCAACTCGACAGAATCAAACTGTATTACCCTTCATAATGATTTGTTTAATTAGTGAACATATTAATTTGAAATCCAACTGTTTTAAGTGTAAACAAAGTCCATGCTCAATAATCCAGGTATACAATCCAACAATTTTCAGTCAGGTCATCTGGACAGTTTCTTTTTTTTGTGCTGAAACGTTTCACTTTCCATCCAGAAGGCTTCATCAGTCAGGAAACAACACAAAACTGATTGTTCCCCCAACAGCTTACTCCAAAGTGGAACAAACCAGTTAGGTTGGTGCCAAGTAGAGTGGAGTAAGCTGTTTGGGGGAAGAATCAGTTTTGTGTTGTTTCCTGACTGATGAAGCCTTCTGGATGGAAGGTGAAACGTTTCAGCACAAACAAAAAAAAAGAAACTGTCCAGATGACCTGACTGAAAATTATTGGATGTTTTAAGTGTAATGCTTCCAACTCCTTGATTTTTAGTCAAAGTTGGTTCCACAAGAGAGGAACTGAAAGATAATGATAACTGATAATATTTTCCTCCCCTTCTGCTTTTGGAAACTCTAGGAACCGCAAGTAAGCCTGCAGTCTGAGAGTGAAGTGCTCTATTTGGAAAATATGGAACAATAAGCTCTCGAATATAAGATGGAACTAGGTTGTTGAGGGCTTTGTAGCACTGCAAAACATTAACCATTAAATAACCCGTTCCCTATAGTTGATGAGACTTGTACTATTATAAGTCCCGCCCTATTATAAACTTTCTTGCATCTTATTGGTTGGCTTCTGGATGCCAACCGAAACCCACTTCTTGTAAGCTCCGCCTTGTTTTATTGTTTTTGCAGAGCTGATTGAACTCATGTTGCTCCGCCCACTTTACTCATTCCATTTTTTACACTTCAGAAAAGCTCAGCTCTCACGTCACTGATAGTCGTACAAAGTTAATTCAAGTCAAATTGTGCAGCAACCAGATTGCAACAATCAGTTGCTATGAAGATCCAACTTCTGTTAGTTATTGAATAATGTTTGGGTCACTGATGAAAACGGCCCAAGATCACCTACAATAACATTTTATTTAAACTGCAGAGTCTCATGTTAAATCCTCAGTAATGACAGATCTTTGTGTACAACTTTAATATTAATTGTTGGAATCAACCCAGTTTTTAAAGAAAAAAAAAATCAAATTCAAAATGGTCTGCTATAACTCATCGACATTAACAAATACAAAAACGGATTTAACTCAGTCAATTTTAGAGATTTACATATTAATGGTAAAAGCTGATTTCTGTTTTATTTATATATTTTTTTCCACTTTTATGTTCATATTAAACAGAAAATCCAATTAATTTACACTTTGCAGTCTGCATTGGTGGTCCCTTATTCATTACCTTACCAACAAACAGACCACAGTCAGTCAGGATCCACAACCTCTCCTCCTTCACCATAACCCTCAGCACTGGCTCTCTTCAGGGATGTGTGTTGAGCCCCCTCATGTTTATTCTGCTCACGCATGATTGTGCAGCTACCCATCCAGGCTGTCATATTGTAAAGTTTGCAGATGATACAGCGGTGGTGGGATGCATCACAAACAATGATGAGTCCAGCTACAGGCAAGAGGTGGAACACCTGGAGAGCTGGTGCAAAGAGAATAACATTCACAGCAATGTGAAGAAGCCAAAGGAGATGATTGTGGACTTCCGAAGGAACAAAAACACATACACCCCCCTGAACATAAGAGGATCTGTGGTGGAAGTGGTCTCCAGCTACAAGTACTTGGGTGTACACATGAAAGACAACCTCAGCTGGACCCCGTCTGATAGAAAATGATACTTTGAGATTGTAAAAAGCTGAAAGACTTTTGTGGAAATATCCTCAAATCCATCTCTGAAAGGAGTTCGAAGAGGTCAGGTTTTGTTTTCTTCTTTGTTTACATGACTGTGTGCAAGAACGTCTAATGTGTAGGTAGATGATTGTGTGTGTGTCAAGCTGACATGCTATAATTTTCCCTGACTGAGACCTCGGACTCCCACAAGCCCACCGTCATGCAGCTTTTGAAGCTCGCTCAAGTTTCATTCAATGATCATAGTTTGGTAATATAAATATATCTATGTATTTATCTATTGTGACCCAGAAAATGTTTTTTTAACCTACAGAGTGAGTTGTTGTAAAATAAAATGAATTTGTGTCGAACTTTGTTAGGATAGAGAAAATAAAGAGCAGTGGTCTTCAATTTAAATTTGCCAAAGTCCACCTAAAGAAATTTTTCACTAGGAGTGACTTATATTTAATTTTTATTTTAGTTATAACCATGTTTGCTTTCTTATGCCACCATTTTGTTTTTCAGCTATGTGAAACAGACAGGAATTACTGTAAACACTAGAAAAGCTGTGCCAGCTAATATAAATGACTGTATATGAGGGAAAGATGCACATCTAAAATCAATTACTTGTAAATAAATTACTTACTAATGCTTGAAAAGCTGTGCTGCCTAAACCAACATGAACGTAAATAATGATCTCATTAACAACCGATCTGAGTCCAGATAAGACCTCCTTTGGATATGGATAGGTTCATATGATTGTTTTTAATATTATTTGAAATAATTTTCAAAATAGCTATGTTTACATACACATACGTATGGGAGTGGTGGCGCAGACATCAGAGAAGTTGAGCATATGAAGGTCGCTGGTTCAACTCAGCGGCTTCAGACATTATCAGCTCATTAAAAGGCCGTTATTAGTCGTTCTCATCCGCAGGTTGCAGTCAGACTGTCCTTCCTACCTTCTAGTATATTAAAAGGTACGTTCTTATCGCTGATAATATGCCACTTCACACACAATCACTGCTAATATGCAGGGTCGTCCATGTCTAAAACCAGAATTTTTTTTGTTAACTTTATTTAACCCTTTTCTTAAACCTAACCTTACACCTGACCCAGAGCACTGACCCTAAACTTAACACCCTGACCCTTGACTCTTAACCTAAACACGTGACCCTATTATCAGCGATAAGAACGTACCTTTAAACGTACGAGGAGGTATAGGAGGGACAGTCTGAACGCTTCCCATGGGGATGATAACAACTAATAACAGTCATTTAATGACTGATAATATTCGAAGCAGGTGTTCAACTCCCCATACCAACTAGGGATGTGCGATATGGCAAAAATTCATATCACGATATGTATAGTGATGGGTGGCGGTAACAATATAATATCACAATATGTTTTTGGTATAAAACTTGCAATAGGAATGAAAAAAATCATAGGGTATCCTTTTGCCATCATTTATTTTGAAAACTGCTATACCACAAAATAATCTCAATTAAGAAAATTCCACTACTAGGTCCAGAGAGTTTTTAAATAAAAAACAAATCAAGTATAAGTCTTCTTTCTTGTAGTGCAAAACAGTGCAAAAGATATCAAATGTAGTTTTAGCCACATGTTTAAAACAAAAGAATATGTTGTTAACTCTTAACAGTTTCCAGTCTTCTCACTTGATAAATGAACAGCAACAGAGCAGCATTTTATACTGAAACACTTCACCCTCCAACCGTCTAATCTTCTAGTGGGCGTCTCCTTCCACTTTAAAGAGAGCTGACACAAAATGGCGACCAGTTTCCTCTGTGGCTTTGACCAGAAGGTCTCGCAGTAAAATCACACAACACAGCGGTCTTTTCACAGATTAGAGAGCAGGTTGAACCCTTTTTTTTTTTTTTTCTCTCAAATGCACTCTCTAAAGATGACCAACGAACTTTCGACAAAAAAAAACAAACCCTTTTGACGGAACACAGCGTTTTGCACGTGCGTCTGAATACGAGTACGGCGAGCCGGCCGTAGTTAGCTTGTAGCTTCGTTACTTAGCTCTCGAAGAAAAGGACTTTAACACCACTTACACACAGTTTTCAACTAAACAAAAGTAACAATTAAATCTGGCAACTCTGATTTTACATCAGACACAGCATTACTGCGGTTAGCCGGTAGAATACTGATCTTTATCATGGGCAAAATGTCGTTTCTACCTTGTTCCGTATATTTCGTGCATTCCTAATACCGACAACGTCAAAATGTTGGTGGGAAAGGTGAAACACTCACATCTGTCTCCACCCTCATTTGCCCCAGTCTGGGCCCTTGAGCAAGGTCCTTAACCCCCACCTTCTGCTCCCCCAGGCGCCCTAGATGGCAGCTCTCTGCTCCACACAGAGGGCTGTGGTAGCTCAGTGTCTGTGGTTGCGTCAGGAAGGACATCCGGCATAAAAACAATTGCCAAGTCTTCGTGCGGTTTAGTTCGCTGTGGCGACCCCTGAAGAAGGGAGCAGCCGAAAGGAAAGAAAAAAAAAAAAACATACACATGGTTATATGCAATTAAATTCAGTTATCTACAAAAAAAAAAAGACGTCATGCTGGTATTGTTTGGTTTTAATTACTGAACCAAGCTCAGCGTTAATATATCAAACCTTTGTTGCTTTTTGAAACATATTTATTAATTTTTACATGATTCCATCTGCACATTCAAAAAGAACCAAAAAAAATGAAAGGAAGTGTTGTGGGATCACTTCTTTCTGCAGCTGTTTGGAAACTGAACGTGCAGCATTTTAGTTTAAAACTTTGACATGCAAGGCAGCTGACAAAACAAATTCCTGTCCACTTTGTAATTTTGCAAAACTCTTGCGTTTTGTTTCATGGTTTGACCTCTGAACGGCTAGTTTATGAAATAACCCCGTTTCTTGACATTTACCATGTGCGTCTGTGACTTCACTCAGTAATGTGGTGTGGCAGCTTTAAAACAGACGTTATCTTAAGCGTAATATCCAAACTTTCTCCTGAACATCTTTGCCGAGTCAACTGAGGTCGAACTTTATTCTGAAAACAAAAAGTGGAGCGAAGAGCAGACGGCAGCGAGGTTGAGAGCTGAGCAGTGTCTGAACGCAGCGGTTTCCATTCAGAGCAGCTGGATTTCTGTTATTTTAAAGACGAGAAGGGAAACGAGGACAGGGTTTTATATTGCTGCTCCTCCCAGAAACACTGGACGAGTGTGTGTCTGGACTGGGTCATGTGTTGGGCCAAGGTTTTAAAGAGACTGAACACTTCTCCCCCGTTCCTCACAGGCTTTTGTTTTCAGTTTGTTGTGGAGTTAGACACAGAAATGTCTAAAGCCCAGAATCACCTTGGATCCGCGCTGCCTGGGGAAAATGTGCAGCAGATGTGGCGGATCGGATGTTCGTGTCATGCTTAAACAGAAAACTCACGTTTAGCAGGAACACAACAAACCACCAAATATGCTGCTGCTAAACTGCCAAATGACGAGCAGCGACGCAACACAACCAGATTAGTTGTTTGGCGAAGCTAAAGAGCAAATGTTCACAAACAAAACATTTCAGATTGTAATGAGGGGATTAGATGACTGGTTTCCAGTTTAATTACAAAATCCAGTACGGTACAGACAAGCATGCCTCCCACGGATAAACAAAACAAATCTCTGACACTTGATCCACCTTAAACCTCCGTTGTTGACTCGAAACTGCTTTTTTTGTTGGGGGGAGCATTTAAAAAAATTCATACAAAAGTTAAACTATTTACTGTTTGTAATGAATATTTGTTTGTTGTTCTTGAGGCATTTTGTTTATTGTGTGAATGTTTATGAAGCATTCACACTATTGTGATCCAGTTTTCTTCCGTATGTTTTTCGATGTGATTCTCGTGCCGCAGTTTTCAGCTATTTCAACAAATCATCAAAACGTTCAGCTCGTTCAGGGCAATCCTGCTATGACTTTTGGCATTGGTGCAACTTTAGCTTTTTGAAATATTTAGCCTTTTTTGTCTCATAGAAAATGAATTGAGCTCATTTTACATCCTTCAAATCTTTAGATCTGTTCATAACATTTTACTGCTCCTTTCACATTTTGTTCTGCTTCAGCTTCTTTCAGCTTCTTTGTGCAAATTTCAAAGTTTTTCTCAGCTACTTTCAGCTGTTTTTCCAGCCATCTTGTGCTCCTTTCAGATTCTGCTAACTACATTTTTGTACTTCTTTCTGCTAATGTCAGCTTGTTATGCTCCTTTCAGATTATTTACGCAAATTTCAGCTTTTTCTGCTATTTCAGCTACTATTTAGCTGTTTTGTGCTAATTTTAGTTTTGTCAGATAATTCCACATTTTTTGCACTCATTTCAACTTTGTTCAGCCTAACTCAGCAAAAATGTGCTCGCTCCGCTTCCTTCTAGTAATTTAAGCGTCTTTCTGCCTATTTAGCTACTTATCAGCTGTTTTTGCCAATTTCAGTTTTTTTCAGAGAATTTCCGCTTCTTTGTGCTCATTTCAGCCTAATCTGACGAACGTGTTCTTTCTACTTCTGCCAGTTTAAGCTTGTTCTAGCTTTTCAGCATTTCTTAGCTAGTTTCAGCTGTTTTCTAATGAATTCAAGTTTTTTGTAGTAATTCATGCTACTTTCAGCCTAATTAACTTCTTTCTGCTATTTTCAGCTTGTCCATTCAGTTTATTTCTACTAGTTTCAGATGTTTAAGACAAATATTTATTGATCCTGCAGGAATTTGTTGTACAAGAAATCTTAAAATTGTTGTAAAGGAAGTTTCAGCTACTATTTAGCTGTTTTTTTTGCTAATTTTAGCTTTTTCAGCTAATTCCACAGTTTGCTAGCTCATTTCAGCTCTTTCCACTACCTTATGGCAGTTAAGCTTATTTCTGCCTTTTCAGCTACTTTTATGCAACTTATTTAGCTAATTTCAGCTTTTTTTTTTTTAGCTAATTTAACTATTTCTGTTCTCATTTCTGATTATTTAAACCTAATTCAGCAACTATGCATTATTTTTGTTTTCTTCTGCTAATTTAGACTTGTTCTTTCTTTCCAGCTAAAATTGGGCAAGTTGTTGTTGTTTTTTTTAGCAATTTCTTCAACAATAAGTATTCACACTACATTTTCGCAGGAAATGCAATTTCTCTAGTTTAATTAGGTTTCATCTGATATCCCACTGTCACGTAGTGCTCAGTGCATGTGTTGATTGGGGCTTTGGGCTACTACCACACCAAGTTTTTGTAGAAAAAATGACTTTTAGCTAGTTTTGTGTTGATCATTATGGCGGCCATCTTGAGTCAGGTCATCTCCAAAAGGTGATCGATTCTACACGTCAACACAATTTATACTTTTTGCAAGATTCATTAAATACTAGTGATTCATGCGATATGTTTGCAAAAGTACTGACAAATACACAGACACATGCATAAATATTACTACTCAGAATAATAGGGATCAAAATGCAGGCTGGTGAATCAAGAAATAAAGTATAAAACTGACAGCATGGCATTCGGACACAAAGAAAATAATCTAGCAGTAATAAAAATAAGAATTTAAACCCCACTAAACTTAAACAATGAAGCAAAACCTGGATGTTCATAAACTAAAAGAGGACTAACAGGGTGCAGGCGTGATGATCATTAAAGTATGAGCAGGTGTACTGTGAGAAGACGAACTTAACAAGAAAACAAGTCTCTGAGGCTAAAAAACTAAATAAAAAGATGAACTTAGCAAAATGTAACACAAAAGTCATCTTCAACCTGAGAAGGTTCATTTAAAAAGTAGAACAGTCTCAGTTATTGTTGCTTTTTTTGGTACGTCCATATTACCAACGAACAGTTTGTTTTTACAGTTACTTTTTTTAAAAGTTATTTCATCGTCATACACACAGAGAGAGACACCTGAGCCCCACTGGAAGGTCCAGTGTGTTTGTTCAGCTGTAATGAGCTCTTTGGGGGACCGTCAGGTCAGCGGTTAGCTAACGTTTCAAATTGTGAGCGGAGCGCGATTTGTGTTTGTGTTAGTCGGTTAGGTAATGTCTCTTTGTGTCACACCCCGCTTTATTTCACGTTTAACAACTGAAATCACACAACCTGATGGGATGTAAATATTTCTTCTGATTATTTTAACTTTTTTCTGCAGGAAGCCATAAACTTTAAAAAAAAAAGAAAGTATTCCTTCTAAAAATGCACCAATATTTACAGTCAGGCACTAGAAACGTAAACGGTTCAGTTGTCGATGTATCGAAAAAAATTACATCAAAATGTGTTTGTTATGATTAAAATTATTCAGTTGATTTGCTGCCAGATGTTGTGGTTTGTAGGTATTGGAACCAGAATTACAGACCGGACACAAAAAGCTGGAGTAAAAATAAATTAACGATGTATTAACAAGACGTAGCAGCAACGAGAAAACAACAATGTGAAACGACAGGAGGAGAACGATCCCCGTCATGAAGCAAACACAATCCCACACTGCAGCTACGGTGAAGACTGGAGGACTATGAGGACTGATGAGAAGAGTGGAAACAGCTGGGCTGATTGATAACAGGGAACAGGTGTACGTAGGTGAGGCAGACCTTGGAAAAAAGGCTAAAGGTCATTATTAACTGAGGGAAAGATGCTGAGAATAGCCGGAAACACGGGAGGCCATGAAACAAACTGAGCACAAAAAACTTGGAAACTCAAAAACACACGGATCCAACACGAAGAAACTTAAACTGCCACACCGCTCGTTAATTCTGGATTAAACTTGTTCGACAACAAAAATCATAGTAATAGATCTCGTTGTTGCTTATAAATCCTCAGACACACAAATTACTCAAGAAGTTTTAGATTTTGTCGGCAGATCTACTGAAACTAACCAAAGCAACAGAAGTTTGACAGTCGAGAGCATTTTATCTCTATTTCTCCTCCATTGTCCTAAAACAGATAAAAACAACTGTGACTGATCGAGTTAATGCAGACCTCTTCTTGTTTGATTTGAGGAGGGCCAAATACTTCCTGCTACAGAAAAACAGGCACAAAGCTCAGATATTTAGTTTATTTTTTTTTATAAATAATTAAGAAACCTTTGGTTTTCTAGATAATGAAAATCTCTAAATAGGGACAAAATGCAGCAAATGATTCAATCTTTGACAAAAAAAATGGTTTAATATTGGTGCAAGAAAACAAACAAAAAAAGGGAATTAGTTTCCTATTTCATCCCAGTTTGACTAATAATTATCAAGGGATTGTCATTTATAAACAACAAAGAAAAAAATGTTTGCATTAGTGTTTACCGATCATTTATAGTCCAAACAGAGACACGAAGCTGATGGTGAGGATGAAACACAAAATCAGGCGTTTTTTGAAGACTGTAATGGTCTTTTAAAAAGATTTTAATAATAATGTTGAAATCTGTGATTTTAGCTTATTTCTTATAGTCTTTTGTGTTGATAGTTTTATTTGACCCTGTTTACACGGACATAAGTAATCGGATTAAACGGCCATTTGGAATAAAAATGCGTCATGTAAACGCCACATTCGGATTATTCTTTGTCGATTCAGCTCGATCCAAATGCATCTGTAATCCAAATGAGAGGGGTGGTTTATGCCGATTCATAATCTGAACGGTGTGCATGTAAACACTTAATCTGATCATTTTATTTATCATTTTTCGTCATTTCTTTCTTAGTTTTCTTTACAGTTTTTGTTGGATGTAACTGGGACCCTGTGTACATAGTTTCGTCCCACCTCATGTACCACATGTGATGTGAATGACAAATAAATCTCTGACTCTTTATTCTGATGGTGGAAAACTGACCTGACTGCGCATGTGCGACCTGTCAACTTCACGTGTTTCCACCTGGCTAGACGCCAATATGTTGGGGAAGCAAAACTGGTCGGTGACATTTCTACTAGAAACTTTGAAAGAGCTCAAAATGACCTGTAGCTCGGTCGGGGAGCGCAGCAACGTCTCCACCGTCATTAAAACCTGTCGCGGGTCCATTTTGGGCGCTCAGGTTTGTTTATGTTCGTAACGGAAGTGGAACTTCTTCTTCTGTGTGTTTTTTTAAGGAAAGTTTACCGCTCTGCGCATGTCAGGACTTCTGTTCTGAATAAAAGCTCGCTGCGTGTAAACGCTCATGGTGAACAGAATGTGCCCACGTGCATGATACATTTGGATTATTTAATCCAAATACATTTCAATCCGATCAAAGAATTTTGTGCATGTAAAACATAGCTACTACTGTGTTTGTGTTTCCCCTGTGCCGTTAGTCAGTTTCTTGGCAGCACGACGGCTCAGTGGTTTAACTGTTGCCGCACAGCAAGAAGGTCCTCGGTTCAATTCTCAGTTGGATCTTGGATCTTTCTGTGTGAAGTTTGCATGTTCTTCTCGTGCTTGCATGGGTTTTCTCCAGGTGCTCCGGTTTCCATCCCACAGATCAAAAACGTGCATGTTAGGCTGCTTCAGGCCTCCCTTGTAAAAGAGATCTGTGATCTCTCTGATTAAATAAAGATTAATAAATAAATGCCTTCACTTAGCTTTTACCTCTCCGTGTTTTTCCATTCAGTCCTGCCACGCCCATCTACCTCTGTTCTCTGTCTCAGCTGCAGCCACTTCGCTCATCAGCTCCAGTCCATGTAGCTGCTCCATCTTCACACGCTCCTTGGTGGAGCACAATGTGTTCTCACGCTACGTCCGGTTCCCCTTCCCCTCCGAGTGTTTTCAGTAAGTACTTTACTATTAAATAAAGGTAAGTTTTTACTTTTACTTCAGCTCCTGAAGTAATTCTGTATGTCCTGGGTCCAACCTCGTACAATCGTGACCAGTCGATTGTTTTGTTGGATTCTTTTCTCGGCTACATCACATTTTAGCTGAAAATCCATCAAACTGAAAAAGTTGGAGATATTTATTGATTGGTGAAAATGAGCTATGGCAGCCCTTTAAAAGTTAAACAGATACATATGATTACTTTGCGAACGTTTCATGAAAACCTCTCCACTAGTTCATGAGATATTTTGCTAACAGACACACACTGACTCCGCACCCTGCTTTGAGTTTGTCCACTGGGTTTTGTAAACACCTCCATAAACTGAACGTTGAATAATTAATTGTAAAAATGTTAAGACAATTCAGTTACAGAGAGATGATAACATTTAATTGTCAACATAAACCATAAAAGTTCATGTAATGTTTTACGAATCAAAAAAAAGGTTTTTGACGTATAAAGCAAAAATTAAAAAATCCTTAAGGCATTTTAAAACTTTGCATCTACCTGTTTAAGGCTTCCAAGGGACTGGTCAAGCTTCCAAAAGTTTCCAACCATGTTTATGGCACAAGTAAACAACTTTTTAAACAGTTTAAACAAGAAAAAATAAGATAAACAAAGAAAACAAAAACCGCCAACTAACTGTTTAAACCAACCGCTTTGTGGTCAAATGGGAATTATAGTCTATAAACTTATCTGAAAACACCAGTTTATTGTCTAAACCAGTAACAGTTTATTACAGTGCTCCGTGCAGGAGTATTACATCACGGATTCAGCAGAAAGCCCGGCTCCTGTGGGGACGTAAGCAGCACACACACTCCACTAAACCACAAATACGCCCACAGTCCGCGAGCGCCGATGTGGAAAAAGGTGTTACATCCCTTCAGAAATTATTTCCAGAAGGAGAAAAAAGGACAATCTAAAAGTTTTTTTTCTTTTTGTGGAAACTAATACATGTGTGAAAAGCTAAAAATGTGTTCCTCTCTGTAAAGTTTGTCAGATCTTCCAGACTGGACACACCTGGATGCAGGATTTCTGCTGGTTTGGGTTTAAACATGCCAAACCCTCCCGTGACGTTTCTGTTTAGGCTGCTTGAGATTTCCAACGTTTAACTTCTGTTGCTGGTTTTTCAGAGTTATGCAACATTCAGTTTAATGAGGGGTACAGTAGATCCAATGGATAAACTTAAACAGAGCAGAACAAAGGCTAAAATGAGGAGAACAGAAGCTAAAATGAGCAGAGCAGAGGCTAAACTGAACAGAACAGAGGGTAAAATGTGTAAAATAAAAGATAAAGATAAAGACTACATGTAGCAGAACAGATGCTAAAATTAGCTAAACTGATCCTAAAGAAAAATGTAGTTTAAATAGTTAATATAGCAAAACAGTAGCAAAAGTCTAAAAAGTAGCATAGCCTTAACTAAGAGTAGAATGATAGCTAAAAGCTAAATGTAGCATAATCTAAATTTAAAGCTAAAAGTAGCAGAACTTTCACCTTTTCAGAGTAATGTGAGGGATAAAATCCTGCTTATTTTTCTTCTTTTGTAAATGTCATAAAGCAAAGAAATGTCATGCCTTTTCCAGATCTGCGTGATTAAAAACAGCCAGTGATTTATCGTGCAACGAGTCGTGCAGCTGCAGGAGTCAGGTGCATCTTCTGGGGGATGTTTTTGTTCCAGATCAGGTTTCTTTAACAGACTCATCATGTTGGAGACAAAAATAAAAAAAAGCTGTAAATATTCATATCAGCAGGAGGTTGGTGAATTCTTCTGCAAAACGGCAGTCATTTGTTTTCCTCCACATCTGTTTTAGTCTGCCCTCACACAAGAGCTCAGCGATGACGCTACATACCTGCCTATATATAGCATGCTAATGATAAACAACTACATTTTCAACAACACGGTGAAAACAAAAGAAAAAAATTGGATTATTTTTGCAAAAATGCAGCGCGAGTGTTGAAAGACTCTGAAGAAGCTTGTTGCAGCTGAAACTGATTGGTTGGTTAAAAACAACAAAAGCAAAAAATTTGTTATAGTAACGCTCAAAGCTAATATTAGCAAGACATTTTTAAAATCTTAAAGCAGCAAAAAAATAAATAAATACAATCAGGAAAACAGTACCAGAAAGCTAAAACAAGAAGAAGAAAAAAAAAAAGAAGCTAAAATAGGCAAAACAGTAGCCAAAGCCTAAATACAATAGTAGCTAGTAGTTTTAGCTTCTCTTAACTGGCTCCCAGTTAAAGTTAAACATTTTAGTTTTAACATTTAGAGCCTTGCGCGAACAATCACCTTCTTACGTCTCCGACTTGGTTCAGCTCCACACACCGACTCGCAGGTTAAGGTCGTCAGGTCAGAGGTTGTTGGTGGCACCGCTCCCGTTTCACATCTCACATGATCCGATGTTTAGTTGAACCCAGGATGCAGACAGGACTCTCAGGGATTAAAATCAAGAAGGCTGCCATGACAGCAAAACTTACAAAAATGGGCATGGAGGCACAGAGAGAGGAGAGCATGACGCCCAGACAGGGGAACAACAAGACGCAGAACTTTTAGGGACACTAACGAAGGGACAATCACAAACACCTGGGGAAGAACACAGAGGAAGGCAGGAAACAGGTACCTCAACGCAGACACCCAGATCATCTCACGCAGGGATCCATCATTCCAGCAGCTGACCCCCAACTTTGGAAAGCTCTGCCTCCATCTTTACGCAGCCAAGATTGTATTGTACATTTAAAAACCACCTGAAGACGTTCTTTTATTAACAGACATTTATTTAGGTGTTGGGTTTTGTTGTGTTTTACCTGTATTTTTCCACGCTTTATGTATGTTGGTGTAATATTTTACTGCTTCTAGAGTGAAGCACCCTGTGATGTCATATCTATGAAAGGTGCTTTATAGATAAATTTTACTTACTTCAATTCAAATTCAATACTTTAATAATCCCAAAGGGAAATTAAATGTTGTAACTCATTATGGTTCTATTGAAGAGTTTTTTTTATAGATGCTGATGGCTGTGGGCAGGAAGGATAAACTGAAGTAGTCCGTCCCACAGCGGACACGTAGAAACTGGCCGCAGATGCCGATCCGTCCACCCGGACCTGGCAGGCCTCTCAATCCTCCTGTGCAGCAGGACCACCTAAATGCCAAATCTCTTCCCTGAGCGATGGCCACTCCTCCCAGCAGCCTGCTGAGCTTATTTTGGCTACGAACAGCCAGCTGCCGGTGCCAGGGGGTGATCCCGGTCCTCCCGCTGTCATGAGCAGCATTCCCCGTCAGCTCCAGGATCTTGGCATAGACGGGAATGCATCCACGTTGCCTCCTTTTCAACTCATTTGGAATTTGTGGCTTTATTTGAATTATTTGAGCTTTTGAGATGTTAATCAACTGCTCCCGGTTGTTTAAAAAAAATTAAATAAATTGTAAAAGTTACGCATCATATCAAAGGTCCAAAAATAGAAATAGCCAAAAAGCTAAAATTATTAGAACAGTAGCTGGAAAACTAAAAACTGATAAACAGTAGATAACAGTAGATAAAAGATACAAATTTGCAAAACAGTAGAAAGTTAGCAAAATAGTAGCTACGCACTAATATTAGCTCAACAGTAGCCAAAAGTTCAAAAACAGTTGCAAAAAAGTACAAGAAGTAGCCAAAAGCTTCATTTTTTAGAACAGTAATTAAAAAATGTAACCAGCAAAACAGCTAAAACCAAGCAACTGTGCTGAAATAGATTTAAAAGAGCACAAAGGTTTTCAAGTAGCTTGTAGCTACTTCAGCAAGCTTTCAGCTATTTTAACTAGGGATGCACGATATTCTTGAATTGTATATAAAATATCGGAATCGGTTATTGGCCAAATAAGTTTTAACATATCGGTTATCGGCCAAAAATCCAATATCGTGCATCCCTAATTTTAACCATTCGTATATTAAAACATTTGACTCGTTCAGGACCTTACAGGGATGTCTGTGTTTACAGGTTTAAGTATGTTACAGGGATATTTGTGTAACTTTTATGTTTAACATCTAAAAATTATACCCAAGAACTACAACAACCAGCTAAATAAAGAGCAGAGTCCAGTCGGAGGAGTGATGATGTAATGAGAAGTCCACTCTCTTCCTGTAAGAATCCAACAATGTCATCGTTGGACTTACAGAAATGCATAAATAAGACAGAGTATATGTTGTAAAGGGCGTTTATTGAAGTTCAATGCAAGCCAGTCGCATTTCATAACAACAAATTACAAAAATCTATATTTCCCCTTTTGCTAAACTTTTATTTTGAAATATAAAAGAATAACTTTAAACAAGACTCTTCATAGTGATTTTTCTAAGAAAAGTTAACGGTAACTTTGGTGATTTTCCTTTTATTTCATATTTACAAATTTACAATTTCAGGACATCTTGAGTTTCTTATGACTTGTGTGGGTTTTTTCTGGCAGCTGAAGTCGCTCTCGTTAGCTTTGGGCATGATGGGCAGGAGGTAGACCTCCTGTCTCAAGTTGATCTAACTAAAGCAAACTTTGTGATCTGTGCTGCCTTGAATTTAGATTCAACTTGTGCATTTCTCATACGATTGACTCCTCATGGATAGAAATAAAACAAACCAGATTTTAATCACGGACGCACATTCTCGTGTGTCTGCACTATTAATTTCAAAATCTCGTTTTTTCTTTATGCCTAAGGTTTGTCTTAACCATTTATTTTGACAAATTAAAAATGAATTAGAAATGTTAATGATGAACTCCCATTATTTTTACTTAAAAATGTATTTATTTTCATTTTTTGGCCAACTATTAAGATACTTTTTAAATTTTTTTAACAAGAGCCCGTTAATAAAAATGTCTTCGGAGTACCTGCTCTGAAAACTGTCATTAATTTCCTCTTTTTATGACCTGATAAAAAGTGCCAGTCGTTGGGCAGGGATGCGCCAGTAATGTACAAAACAAATTATTGTTGTGTTCACTGAGTAACATGAGACTGTTAAATGTGTGAACAGTTTGAAAGGAAACAAAACTAGTTCAGTCCAAATCAATGGTTAACAGTCCTCCATTTTTTAAAGTTTTGTGGTTTGACAGATCCCTGAAAATACATCTTTTGCTTCCAATACTAAAATCTTCAAGGGACATTGTGTTTTTTTTAAACTAATTTGATTGATAGATGAGCTTTATTAAGGCCACGATCATACAAAGCCCAAACGTTGCATTCTTTGCGCAGCGGTACTTTCAGTTCCCGACAGCAGTTCAGTCTGAGAGGGTCTGTTTGAGACTTCCTCTTTCAAGTCCCATCTTGAAACTGATCTGGTGCTTTTGTTCATAATTTTTCACAGAATCTCACGGAAACAAACGATTGCGTTTCAGATTACAGCGATTCTTTCAGTTCGCGTCTGATCGTGAGTTCCTTGGCTTCTTCGGACCAAACGCTCACCGTCACATTCCGTCTTTCTCTCTACTGCCTCTTTGACCCGGCAGCAGGCGTCACAGCTGGCTGCTGAGGGGTGTCGGTGCAATCGTTGGTGTACGACAAACCAGGGGGTCCAGGGGTGCCTGGTGGTCCAGGTGGCCCTTGTTTTCCCCTTGATCCCGGTGGTCCAATAGCACCTGGCAGTCCTACCTCGCCCTTGATTCCTGGATACCCTGTGAGCCCAGGTTCACCATCTTTACCAGATAGACCCGTATCACCTTTCTGGCCCTTTTCCCCTTTGGGGCCTTGGAGACCAATCGACCCCTTGGCTCCTTTGATACCCAGGGCTCCTTTGTTGCCAACAGGACCAGGTTCCCCCGGTGCTCCTTTGGGGCCAAGAGAACCTTTCACACCTGCAGGTCCACCGCTCCCTATAGGGCCTCTGTCCCCTTTGCTCCCAATCAGTCCCGCAGATCCTTTTGACCCCGTCTCACCACGGTTCCCTTTGGCTCCAGGTGGTCCAGGAGCACCTGTTGTTCAAATATTGTGAGGTGAGTTTTAAAACTAAAGATGACCCACAATGTTCTGTTTCTACTCGACTGCAATACCTTTAAGAATAGTGAAGTTTTTTATGATCTTGGTATGAACAACATCCACGAGCTTCATCTCCTCTATCACCATGGACAAGTTCATCACTTCCACATCCAGCTGGAAGTTCAGCATCACGTTCTGCTGCCTCAGTGTTTCGGCTACGTTTTGGAGCGACAAGACTGTGCTGTTCATGTACTGCAGAAAAAACAGCAGAAAGATACAATGAACAAAGAAAACTGACGTCTACAGCTACGTAAAACAGAAAAAATCTTACACCTTTCTTCAACAAACTGTTTATAGTTCAAAAGCACCAAATTAACTAACCAACACTGATTGTACCAAGGTAGCTTAGGACTAGATGAGGACATTTCCAAAGACATATTCAAAAGCTGGATCATTGCTCTGACCCAACAATGAACGAAAAAAACTATCACATTTGATGTAGTTTATACAGTTTTATAAGATCTATACTTTTTAGACATTCAGAGGATGAATTACTCAGCCAGAAAATACATTTATATGCATCAGCTATATGACGAGGGTGGGGACAAAGATCTAAAACGATGAATTCCCATTTAATGAGGTTTTCCAAGTCTGTTTAATATTTGCGAGTTATTTATATTTATTGCCTTCTTCCCAACCTGCAGGTCCTCTGTGTGTTTGCCCAGGCGACTCTGGCAGGAAGAGCTCTCTACATTGATGTACTTGTACATGCTCTGGACATGGTTGACGGTGGCGTTGATGCTGGAGGCGACGGTGTCGATCTCCATCTCGATGGCGTTCAGACGGCTTTCCAAGGCAGAGAAACGTTCCCCGGTACGATTCTCATAATACCTAAGAGACGCCGTTGGCGTTTGTGTTGGATCACAGAATTTAGCGCATTTTTGCGTCTGTGTGAAAAAGGCGTCCGCACTAAAATTTGAGTTTAGTTTTGTCACCTGGAGTGGTACTGAAGATCATGCAGGTTCTCCTCATTTTCATCCAGGAATCCCGTCACATTGTCGAGTTGCATTTGGAGGTTTAGCATCTGCAAGAAACAGGTTTCAGTTCTTATCCAAAGGATCTTCAGTGAAATATAACCAAACAATAGGCTTCTCTGAGGTACTGTTGGTCCCACTATGGGGAGGGGGGGGGCTTCTCTAAGCCTAGAGTTTGCTTTTGCACCACCAGAGGAGTCCGGGTCAGACAGTCAGTGCAGCATTTTCCAACAGCAACAATAGAGGATGAAGCAATCAGAGTGATGTGTTTGATGTTTGTCTTTGGGTTAATGGTCACATTGGAGACTGATCACGTGATACAAATATTAAAAAGCAGAACAATGACACAAGTGCTCATAGAAAATACTGCTAACACAGTTAGAAAACGTTGTGGGTGTTTAAATAGTTTTAAGCTTGCTCAACAAGTCAACAGATGCTTATGTATGGACAAGTCGCATCCAAGCAATACTCTAAAGCAGGGGCTAAAACAGACCACTAACACGTAGCCGAAAGAACCACAAACAGTTGCAGTATCAACAGTGCAAAACAAATAAAAGGCAAAATAATTCTAAGAACTGTGAACAGGTTTCTAGAGGTCTGAAAGCACCTACTAACTGGTTACAATCGGTTCAGTCCTCACTTTTAAACTCTGATGCTGCTTCCAGGATTTAAAGGGATTTCCAAAAACACACCAGAGAATGATAACTCAGGTCAACATTTAAGGTAAGCTGGTTTAAGCTCAGGTCGTACGGTGGCTCAGCTGATACAGCTGTTGCCTCTCAGTGAGATCTAATCCCAGCTGGGGACCTTTCTGGGTGGAGTTTGCATGCATGGGTTTTCTCTGAGTTTCCTCCCACAGAACAAAAACATGCATGTTAGACTAATCGGCAACTAAATTGTCTCTCGGTGTACAAAGTAAGTTGAACGGTTGTTTGTCTCGTTTGTCTCCATGTGTCCCTGTGATGGACTGGAGACCTGTCCAGGGTGTCCCCCGCCTCTTGCACAGTGACTACTGGATATGGGCAACAGTGACACCCCCACAACCCAAAAAGGAAGACGAAACTAAAGACAATGGATGGATAAATGAATGGATGGAAGGATGGATTTTTAAGCTCAGGTTAAGTTCAAAGAACAATGACAAATGCTATGCAAGATGGCCGCGCTCATAGCAGTTGCAGCTTCACAGGTTTCCGGTACCATCCCAGTTTTTAGAAGTTTTGATATTGACTCTGTGCCTGACTCCGCACGATTTATGCGTGTGAACTATAGCCGAAGCGAATTGGTGAGAATAGGAGCGGATTTGCCACAAAATATAGCAGAAATCAGCAACAAACTCAAAACTACGCTCGGCAGAATGCAGATCTTAAAGTCATCTACCTGGAAGCTGCAGCAGAGGCATTCCAGTGGGCAGAAGAGGAAGCGCTGCTCCTGGCTTAAGAGGAGAGGATGCCGGGCGGGGGTTATGGTGAGGCTACGAGCTAACGCTAAAGCTGGAAAACTCCAGATGCCATCTCTCTTTCTGTCGAACGTCCGCTCGTTGGACAACAAGATGGATTTACTTTGTCTGAGAGCGGGCGCCTCAGAAGAGATGAAGAAGTGTGCTGTACTTTGCCTCACGGAAACGTGGATTACAAGCGAAATGCCGGACACAGTCTTCCAGCTGGATGACAGACTTTTTTTCGAGCGGACCGCTGCAGCGAGCTAACGGGGAAATCACGGGGAGGCAGAGTGTGCATTTACGTGAGTAAAAGTTGGTGCACGAACTGTACTGTTGTAAATAGCTCATGCTCGAAGGCTTTGGAACAAATAACTGTGAAATGTCGGCCACATTATCTGCCCCGTGAGTTCACAGTGACTTTCATCACAGTCATTTACATTCCTCCGGACGCTAATGCTAATGACGCCTTGTAGGAACTACATGATATCATCAGCTTGCTGCAGAACAAACACCCTGAGGCGCTTTACATGGTAGCCGGAAACTTTAATCACGTGAATCTTAAGGACTGTCTCCCAAGCTTTTATCAACATGTGTGCATACCAACACGTGGAGACCACACGCTGGACCATGTTTACACGAACGTAAAAGATGCATACAAAGCCGAACCCCGCCCCCACCTAGGACTGTCAGACCACATCTCAATCTTCCTGGCTCCTGCTTACATGCCCCCGCTGAGACGCTCCAGAGCGGTACAAAAGAAAGTTAAATGTTGGATCCAGGACAGTGGCCCCATACTGAGAGATTGTTTTGACCGAACAGACTGGCAGGTTTTCAGAGAATCTGCTGAAAATGGAGGTTCGCTTGATCTGGACCAATACACATCCTCAGTTCTGGGTTACATTAGTACATGTACTGACACCGTCTCCACTATCAAAAATGTTAAAAGCTACCCAAACAGAAAACCTTGGCTAAATGCAGAGCTGCGCACCCTGCTGGAAGCCAGGAACACTGCCTTCAGGTCTGGAAACTCAAGAGGAGCTGAGCAGGACAAGGAAAGAGCTGGTTGCTGGTATTAAGAAGGCCAAGGCCACATACGCAAAGAGGATCGAGGGTCAATACATCTCACAAGACCCTCGGAGCATGTGGAGGGGCATTAAGTGCATAACAGATTATAAAGAAAAGAGCGAACAATGCCCCAAAGACCCATCTCTGCCTGATGCCCTCAACAAGTTCTATGCACGCTTTGAAGACCCCAACAGACCACCCAGCACCAGACTCACCTCACCACCGGATGAAGAGCATCTCAGCGTGACCTCAGCCAAAGTAAGGAGTACCTTCAGGAGGATTAATCCGCACAAAGCAACTGGCCCAGACAACATCCCCGGAAAAGTGTTGAAAGAATGTGCTGATCAGCTCTGTGAGGTGCTGGCAGACATCTTTAACACCTCACTTACCCTGGAGACAGTTCCCACCTGCCTGAAGACTGCCACCATCATCCCAGTCCCAAAAAGCTCTACAGTGACTGGTCTGAATGACTATCGGCCAGCGGCCCTCACCCCAAGAGTCGCTAAATGCTTCGAAAAACTGGTCATGACTCGCATCAAAACAACCATCAACATCAACGAGGACCCTCATCTGTATGCATACTGTGAGAACTGATCAACAGAGGATGCCATCTCCTCTGTGGTCCACACTGCACTCAACCACCTGGAGCAGAAGAACTCTTACGTCCGTATGCTCTTTGTGGACTTCACATCCGCCTTCAACACCATGATCCCCCAAACCCTGATGGACAAACTATTCACTCTAGGACTAAGCCCCTCCATTTGCAACTGGGTACTAAACTTCTTAACAAACAGACCACAATCAGTGAGGATCCACAACTTCTCCTTCTCCACCATAACCTTCAGCACTGACTCTCCTCAGGGAAGTGTGTTGAGCCCCCTCCTGTTTACTCTGCTCACGTATGATTGTGCAGCTACCCATCCAGGCTGTCACATTGTAAAGTTTGCAGATGATACAGCGGTGGTGGGATGCATCACAAACAATGATGAGTCCAGCTACAGGCAGGAGGTGGAACACCTGGAGAGCTGGTGCAAAGAGAATAACCTTCACATCAATGTGAAGAAGACAAAGGAGATGATTGTGGACTTCAGAAGGAACAAAAACACCTACACCCCCCTGAACATAAGAGGATCTGCGGTGGAAGTGGTCTCCAGCTACAAGTACTTGGGTGTACACATGAATGACAACCTCAGCTGGAGCAACAACACCACCAGCCTGATCAAGAAAGCTCATCAGAGACTCTACTTCCTCAGGCGGGTGAGACAAGCTGGACTGGGAAGCTTAGTCCTCACCTCCTTCTACAGGTGTGCAGTGGAGAGCATCCTGTGCTCCAGCATCAACCTGTGGCATGGAGGCTGCACAGCTGCAGAAAGAAAAGCTTTGCAGAGAGTGGTGAAGGCTGCACAGAAGACTGTTGGAGTCAGCCTCCCCACCATCACAGACATCTACACCTCTAGATGCAGGAAGAGGGCCACCTGCATCATGAAGGACCCCACTCACCCAGCACACACACTTTTTGCCCCACTCCCCTCAGGAAGGAGGTTGAGGAGCATTAAGTGTAGAACCACTAGACTGAGGAACAGCTTCTACCCTGAGGCTGTTAGATTCATGAATCTCTAATCAGAATAATCACTGTGAAAAAAATCACATCATGTTGCTGCTGATCTGTTTCAATGTTGATGTGTTCATGCGTGCTCATCTGCTCACACAGACTCATGCTCATGTTTGTGCTGATGTTTGACATAATGTTTTTATGCTATTAGTGCTTAGTGTATATTTAGTTGATGTTTTTCTTAGTTCATATCTTAGATGTTATTACTGTTTTTCTTTTGCATTTTATTGTTGGATGTAACTGGGACCCTGTGTACATAATTTCGCTCCACCACATGTACCACATGAGGTGCGAATGACAATAAAGAAACTCTGACTCTGACTGAAAATTTACTTTTTCTTTTGCAAAGAATGTCTTTATCAAACCAACTCAGACTCAGTTTAAATCTGTGCCTTACCTGCTGCGTGAGGTCATAGATCACCTCAGATGACATAGAAATTCTCTGCTGATCCATCTTGATGCTGTTTTGAAGAAAGCGCATGGTTTGCGACATGCTGCTTGCGTCGGATTTGATAGAGCCCATAACTCGACTGTAGTTCTGCCAGTCGCTGGTCAACTTCTGGAGGACCAGAGTCTCCTCGTCCGCTTTTCTCTGCAGGGCATTGATCCACATTGTGCTGAGGAGCAGAGGAAGATCAGAAAACATGAAATGCCAGTGACAAGAGCTGATCTTTTCTGTCTTAAAGTCACGCTCTGACCATGGTTTGATCTGTTTTGCATATCAACTGTTTTCTTCAAAGGTGTACATATGAATGTTGTTTAGGCTTTCTCTCTGTCAAACACTGGTGGTGAAGTTTGCTCAAAATTTAATGTTCTTGTGGAACAGATCGGGGCCTCTTCTTCAGGGCTTTGGTTATTCATGGTGAAGGAAGAGTTGAGCCAAAAGACAAAGTTCTTGATTTACTGGTCCGCCTTTGTTCCAACCCTCACCTACGGTCACCAAGTGTAGTTTATTACTGAAAGAACAAGATCATGGATAAAAGTGGCCTGAATACGGTGACTGGGCTCAGCCTTAGAGTTAGGGTGCGGAGCTTTGTTTTACGGGAGTAGCAACAGCGAAAGGAGTTAGTTGAGGTGGTTTGGGCAGCTGATTAAAGCCTCCTGGGCGTCTCCCTTTGGAGGTTTTCCAGGCATGCCCCACTTGAGGATCTCATGGGACAGAGAATTTGCTGAAAGGATTATACTGTATATCTTCTGTGGACTGGGTACACCTTGGGGTCCCTCAGGAGGAGCTGGAGAGTGTTGCTGGAGAAATAGATATCCAGGTTTCTTTCCTAGACCTGTTGCCTCTGCAACACAACCCCTGATAAGTGGCAGAAGTCAGAGATGGTAGAAACCTTGACGAAACAAGTATTGTTGAAAAATAAAATTAACCCAATATTACAAGTGAAGATATAAAAACATGGCTGTTTTTCCTCTTGACAGTTGATGAAAATCCCACTTTGCAAATTTACTGAATCATAATGTACTGTACATGTGGAATTTGAATAAATGTGTCTAACAGGCATATTTAGTGATTAAATTTAGCTTATAAAAAGACAAAATCCACAATTGAACCACAATAAAATATATTTTACTGTACATTCCTGTTAAATTACAATTTCTAAACTTGTGTTGTATGAAATTTGTCTCGTGCCTTTCATTCACCTTAGACCTACAGTTGTGTTCACTTGCTGTGTCGTAGCTTTTATGTTGTACTGGTCCTTTGTCAGCGTTTTCATCTTCTCCTCAGTTTCTTCGATCACCTCCTTCCAACCTTCCACTTGATGCAGGAAACTTTCCAGGGACTGGTTGAGTAATTTGATGGACATGAGGTGGTTTTGGACTTCCCTCGTCAGCTGGTTGCTGGTGGTTTTTGTGGTGGTCTGTGTTTGGGAAGCATGGTCCAAGACCTGGAGGGGTCCGAAATTAAAGGAGACATCAGAATATTGAGGGTTTGTTTTGATGCTTTTCTCTGTTATAATTTTACAGATTGTTTTGTGGAGTTTGGACAAAAATTAAACTTTTGGATTTGTGAATTTAGCTTTATATTCATACCTGCTCTTGTCCCAGAATCATCTTCTGGATGTCTTCAAATTCTCTCTTTAGCCTGCTGATCTCCTCTTTGTAAAATGACACATCCTGGCAGCCTGAAGAGTTGGACTCGGACCTCAGATCTGAGACAGGAAGAAAGAGACGGACGTGACCATCCATACAGTACCTGTTGACAACTGATTACTTGGTAACAGTTGACCAGATTTGTTTTATAAATTTGATTTCCATCCCTATCTAAGCCAGTGCAAAAAAAATAATAATTTTGGTGTTCTGCTAATTTACCTTCAATGCCCTGTTGAACCTTAGTGATCTGCTTGTTGTGTACCAGTTCCTCCTTAGATAAATTGTCCACCTTTTTGAACACTGAAAGCACAGAGATTTTAAAATGAAATGAAAGTTTAATCTCAGAATTATTACTTTAATCTCAGAATTCTGACTTTTTTCTCAGAATTATTACTTTAATCTCTGAATTCTGACTTTAATCTAGGAATTCTGACTTTTCCCCCCTCAGAATTAAGGGGAAACAATTTTTTGCATCATGGCCCTAATCCTCTTTCGTAGTAACCATAGACTTCAACAAACAAACCTTAAAAAAGGTTTAAAATAAGTATGTATAAGACGGCCCCTGAGAACTCTCAACAAAATACAGAAATGATTTCCTTCAACGGTTCTTTGGTGGTAACAGGAAACATGAAGTATTTAAAGGAGCAAAAAGAGGAAGTTGTAATTGTAAAACATGTTCAGCTTTCATTAGCTAACAAAGACAACTGAAACATAGACAAACATTTACCCAGCTGGACAGATCCTGACTCCTCCACTTATTTCCCAGGAGAGCAATAGTTAAGTGTATGTGCTTGGAGTGCAGAGTTCAGATTAGTGAGAATGCAGTTTGTTTAGTGGTTATCGTTCTGTCTTTTTCAGCATTTTAAGCTTTGACTTAGAAGACTGATGGAGTCCTGTGCTGTGGCTGGCCTTTATGTATCTAAACGCTTCCACATGTTCAGCACATACCACCTGCTCGCTTGTATTAGATATGGTGACAGTGATGAAGAATGGGGTTAATGGCTCTTGGTTTGTTGGAAAATTACTGCAGAGGAACGGGTTTTTATTACTTTTGGTGTAAGGATATACAGTTAGTTACCAAATATAAAGATTAGGACTGCACAGTATATTGCAAATTTATTGCCATCACATTATCAGTGAGCACAATATCTATATCACAAAGAACTGCCTGAACATCAAATGGACCATTCATGAACCATTATATTCAAGCACCAAGCATAAATGTGCTGTTGCTTATAATGAATTTGATCCATCCAACAGACTCTCGCTGGCGTTTATGGCCGCCCCTCGTTTAAATAATGATGATGAAAGAGGAAATAATAAGTGAAGAAAACATGCTTGGTACTGATACTGTCACCACAGTATTAAACAATAATATTGCACACGCGATGTTTTTCTACTATTGTGCAGCTGCACTGAGCAAAAAGTTTAAAAATATTTCATTCTAAATGTATTACTTGAGTTTTTTTTGTGTTATGCTGACATAAGTTATAATTTTACCTACAAGTGGTGGAAGAAGAGTAGAAGTAGGATTAGCATTAAAAAATGGAGGCACGTGGAAAGCAGTCGCAAACTGTTAATTTATTAAAGTGAACAAACAAACAGACAACCAGCAAGATGAGGATTAAGAGATGAGCTAAACGCACTGAGAGAGGAGATGATGAATGACAATGTGTGTGTTGGTTACTAATAAAGTACAGGTGGCAGCGCGGTGGCTCAGTTGGTAGAGCTGTTGCCTCTCAGCGAGAAGGTCGACGGATCAAATCCCGGCCAAGTACCTTACTGGGTGGAGTTTACTCTAAATTGTCCCTAGGTGTGAGTGAGAGAGTGAATGGTTGTTTGTCTCGTTTGTCTCTATGTGTCCCTGTGATGGACCGGAGACCTGTCCAGGGTGTCCCCGCTTCTCACACAGTGACTACTGGATATGGGCAGCAGTGATTCCGGAAAAGAAGAAGCGAGTAAAGACGATGGATGGATGGATGGATGGATGGATGGATGGATGGATGGATGGAT
>NC_056509.1:42116368-42124169 GCF_014905685.2 Nematolebias whitei
TGTGAGTGAGAGAGTGAATGGTTGTTTGTCTCGTTTGTCTCTATGTGTCCCTGTGATGGACTGGAGACCTGTCCAGGGTGTCCCCGCTTCTCACATAGTGACTACTGGATATGGGCAGCAGTGATTCCGGAAAAGAAGAAGCGAGTAAAGACGATGGATGGATGGATGGATGGATGGATGGATGGATGGATGGATGGATGGATGGATGGATGGATGGATGGATGGATGGAATGAAACAAAACAATATCTAGAGGTTTTGAAAAAAACCTACAAGAACAAAAAACACTCACTAACACAAACTGATAGTGGTCTGGACATGTCCAGAGGAGGGACAGTGGTCTGGACATGTCCAGAGGAGGGACAGTGGTTTGGACATGTCCAGAGGAGGGACAGTGGGTATATTGGTAGAAGGATGTTAGAAATGCAGCTGCCAGGAAAATGACAAAGAGGAGATCTGTGGATGCAGTTAGAGAGGACATGGAGGTAGTTGGAGTGAGGACAGAGGATGACTCGCTGTGGAGACCCCTGAAGAGGGAACAGATGAAAGAAGAAGAATTTGCCATGTAGTGGATGACATAATCTACAACAGCATGATGCTAACAGCTATCAACAAAATGGCCACCTAAAAATTATAAACGTTGAAGAAAGTCTAGTTTATCTGAATTTCTCTTGCACGTGTTCTTTATGAAATGAAACGCCAACACACAGTGTGCAGCCCACGCCAAACAAACCTGAACTTTATTGTATCATGCACCGAACACGGGTTTTTGTGTTCAGGGGGACTTTGTGTCACTGATGAGGCCTCCCTCTCTCCTCTGAGATTCCTGAGCAGCAGTAAAAGATGTAAGACTCTCAGCCCCAGTAAAAAGTGGCGTCAACGTAAAACCCATGTGTTAGTGCTGAGCAGCTGGAAGATAAAACATGGCACACAAAAACAACCAAGCCGTTCGATCTGCGGGGGGTGACTGCTCTGTGATTAATTAGAAATATTTAACATTCCTGCGCCTGCTAATGCATTTTTCAGCTCTAACCTGTAGAATTACCAAACTAAACTCATAGCTGCATCGATTCAGGAGAAAATCTGAACGTAAACAACGAAAACAAACGTAAAACGTCTCTTACCAAGTGAGGCCAGCACTGCAACTGTAATGACGAGGAAAGCAACAAAGCCATACAGGACTTTGACGGCCAGCTGGAGAGAGAGGCTCTGCTGGCATCTCACACATCCACCTCGAGTTCGACCTGAAGACACAAAAAACTAAACAACTAAGAATAGAAACACTTCATCTAATGATGCGTTTGTCAACTCGTGCCTTAAATAAAAGACATCAAAATTATAGTCATATATAGTCTTTTTAAATGTCTGTGCTGCTTTGCTTCACTTTTTAAAAATAACCTTTATTTCAATTTGGTGTTGCAAATATCCTTCAGGTTTTATTAAAATAGATAATCCAAAAGCTTTAGACTTTAAGTCCAGTGTTTTCCTGTTCCCGAGATGTTTCTGGTTATGACACAAACAAAACATATTTTGTTCACAACGACCTTTGACCTTTGCTTTATAGATACAGACACACAGAAAGGAACTATTGTTAAAGTTATAAAATAAGTAACATAACAACGTTATAGTGTTTGTTATTATGCCGCTTACCTCGAAAAGAAGGGATCTCCTCCTCCTCTGTAGTGAAGTCCTCATCTGAGAAACAACAAAACAGATTAAGACTGGATTAGTCTGGATCACTGGTCCTAAACTTTCATTAAAGACAACAGTTCTTTATTTCCATAAAGTAGTTTTGCTTTTATTGTGCAGCAGATCTCTCATAAATATCTGCATCCTTGGAGTTTGTAATTACTGTGACGTTCAAATAAATATTTTAGTGAAGCTGAATAAACCTACAATCTGTTCCCAAACACAATCATTAAATGCTCTGCGCACAAACAACAACAAAGATCAATTCATTCCATCGTGTAAAATGAGCAAATTCCACCTTCAGATAATCTCAAGTGGACTGAAACTTGTTCGATCGTAACTCTAAAACCAGTCCAATAAAAGATTTTTGTTTTGGTCTTTTTATGTTACTAATAATTGTTGCAGAGCCGTGGGAGCTCGTTTCAGCTGGTGGGTGCTCTGAGCACGAGCGAATTTGACCTCAGACACCCATAAAGTCAAATATATTCAGTAACATGAACACTTACAGTCCATGCTGTCTTATCTAAAAGTGCATTTGGACAACTGTGTGCTGCAGCCCCAACACCCCTACTTCTGTCAGCCTTCTTGTGAGTGTGTTTGCTGTAAAATATCACTGATTAGTTAAAGCGCAGAGTGTGCGTGACTGCAGGGAGACGAAGGCACGGCTGCTTTCCGATTGTTACCTTTAAAAAGCTGGTTCTCATATCCACCATAGTTGTCTGCAAAACAAAGAGAAAAAGCAGATTAAAAAAATAGAAACAAAACACAACTCTTCTGGCGCCTCCAACAAGTTTCATTACTTCTTTCATAAATCGTATAAAAACCAGCTGCCTCAGCCCCCGCCCCCCCACCCATGCTGCAGAACAACACAAAAGCAGCTGTTGGTTTTTGCAAAATGATTCTTGAGGGATTTTTCTTGTCGGTCTGAGGAGGTTGTTGTGACACGCAGAAGGAGAGAATTTAATCAGAAGGCCTAAAAAGACCCACATTCAGCCAGTTTGCATTGAGGCTCCCGCAACACTTCATGTTTTCATAGCTGCCTTTCTGGACTTCATGCAACACGTCATTCACTGGACGCCGTCCAGCTCGACACCCGAGGCTGCGACGGTGTGGAGTTGAAACTCCCTTGGTACAGTAAAAAGCTTTGACAAGAATCTGACGCAAGATATTTGGATGCATCGGGCTGCTGAAACATGTAATAAAGATAGTCGAGATCAAAATGATTTTTCTCTCTGGTGTAACTGAATGTCGCCATCGTCTTTCTGATGTTTTAAAGAAAAGTTAAATAGTAGATTTTCTAAGATTTTGATGTGCAGGTCTGATACCAAGGGGACCCTGAGCAAAACGTATACACTGCTCAGTTCATACCATGAGTCCAGTTTGGACTCGCTTAAACTGAAATGGGACGCGGCTCCTTGGAGGAACCCGTATCGGACTCAATCTGGGGAAGGATCATTAAGAACATTTGCTCATCTTCAATCTGCCTGAGACACGCTGTAATTCAATTCAAGGTAAACAATAAAATAAAATAAAAAAGGTTGTAAGCCAGACGACATGATTTAACCTTTTTTTTGTTGTTCAATTCAAGGTGGTGCACAAGCTGCACTGGTCCAGACAAACTGTCCAAGATCAAGGCCGACCTGGACCCTGCATGCAATTGTTCCAAACAAACTCCAGCTACACTTCTGCATACATTCTGGACCTGCCACAAACTGCAGACTTTTTGGCAATCTGTCTTTGACACCTTCTCTGGAATATGTGGTCAAACTGTTCACCCATCACCACTCATCTCACTGTTCGGGGTGGTTCCCTGTAGATACGACCCTCAGCAAATGCGAGACGGATATGATTGCTTTTGATTCTTTTCTGGCCAGGAGGCTAATTTTGTGTAAGTGGAAGGACCCACACACCCCAGCATATGCACACTGGGTAAGGGAGGTGATGTACCACATCCATCTGGAAGAAACTAAGGTACACCCTAAGGGGTTTGGTAAAAAAAAAAAAGTGGGACATTTGGCGGCCCTTTATGTTGTATGTAGAATGTATGTCAGTGCCTGTTGACACTGGGTAGGGGTTATCAAGAGTTTGTTTCTCTCTGAGTATAAATTTCAGTTTGAAAAAGAACGTCTCACAACTACGTGAGCAAGAACAGATTTCTAACATCTCGTGAAGAATGTCGCAGACGTTGATCTTGGGGCGTTGGAAACGTACAATTTCCTGCATTTCACAGCTGCACACAGAAAATCTGAATCTCTCTCAGCCCTGCATCTTATATATGTTTGTAATTGCACACCGCTGGAAAGTAGGTTTTATCTCACGTGATCTATTAGTGCTTCAAGAGTGTGTGTTACAAATTACTGGCAGCTACTACCACACCAATCTTTGACTCAACATCTGTAAATGTATCCTTTTTATAATTTTTTCCAATAAATACAAAATAAATTACTTAAAAACAGCTAATTTCCCACACAAAACGTATAAAAGATGACGTTCTGACTTTTTTATACTTTTCAACAGTTGTACCTTAACAATGCCCAAACCCCCCAATTAGACGAGAAACAAACGGCTCTTACACTGAGACCAAACTAGGGAAGAGAAACGTCAAATGGATGAAAAACAAACAAAAATGAGGACATAAGTATATAATTTGCAGAAACAATGTTTTTTGAGTTGAAGGCCAACATGAGTGAGAGATGGAACAGCTGAGGTCACGGTGGATGAGTCACAAAACAACAGTTGACATAATCAGACGAGGCGGGCGAGAAGGGAAAACACGGAGAGGAAGAGGATTACTTTAATTTATTATTGAATTTAAAACAAATAAAGATCTATTGACTGATAAAGAACTCGCAAACGTTCTTCCAAGATGAGTCTAATGAGAATATCTCAGTTTAATGCAGAAGTAATTCAGTTAATGACAGTAGAGAAAACATTTGTTTACAGCAGCAAGAAAACATCCTGAATAAAACAAGCATACCTTGAATGGATCACCCGATGCTTTCAACAAAGATCTCACATGATCCATTAACACATAAATATGTGTTCGGAATCAGTCTCAGCTACTACCACGCCAAACTAAGTTCAATACGTGTAACTTTGACTATGTTCTTACAGCCATGTTTTTCAACCTTTATTTAAACAAGTTAATCCCATTGAGCCTCGGGGACTCGTTTATAAGAGAGACCTGATATTTTTAACAAAGAGTGATGACAACAGTGGACAACACAACAGACAATCATAAAAGAGGCATACAAATGTTTTTGTTTTTTTACAAGTTAAAAAAGGCAACCAAAGGGACAGTCAAAAGGAAAAAGAAGTGAAAAAACAGCTAGATTATAAGGCGTTGTAGAAAACTACAAACAGGAACATGTCTGCTTTGGTTTTTCTCAGGAACTTAACAAATGTTTGAAGCCACTTAGAGAGGTCAAGGTCGAGAGCTTCAAATCTTTTTGCAAGATATTGCAGGAAACAGGAGCGGAGTAAGAGAAGGCCCTTTTGCCTAGTTCAGTCCTCACTGAGGGAACACTGCAGGTAATAATGTCCTGAGAGCGCATGCTGTAGCTGCACTCACGAAGAGACATGTAGGAGGAGATGTATGAAGGCAGCAGACCAAGAAGTGATTTAAAGATGAAAATATACCAGTGGGAGAGTCTGCGTGAAGTTAATGATGTCCAGTTAACCAGTGAATACAGGGTGCAGTGGTGGGTACGGTAGTTACAGCCAGTTATGAATCTTAGTGCACCATGATAGACAGCATCCAACATCTGCCGGGTGCTTGTAGGAGCGTTCATGTAAATAATGTCACCGTAGTCAATGGAGGGAAGGAAGGTCACAGATACAAGACGTTTTCTAGCATTCAGAGTTAGACAAGATCTATTTCTGAAAAAAAAAAAAAACCCAGTTTAACTTTCAGTTTCTTTACTAGGTTTTCCATGTGAAGCTTAAAAGAGAGATGTGAGTCAATCAAGATACCCAAATATTTATAGGAATTGACAAACTCAATAGGGACACCATTTGAGGATAAAATCAGAGGAAGAACTGCTGGGACCGACTTCCTGTTTGATAAAAAGCATCCCTTTGGTTTTATCGGCATTTAGGACAAGTTTGAGACAGAGCAAGTCTGACTGGATGATGTCAAAGGCAGACTGCAAAAGCTGGAAAGCCTTAGCAACTGTTTTAGCTCGACAATAAACAACTGTGTCATCAGCATAGAAATGTAAAGATGCACCAGGGATGCTCCGACCTACATTACCTATGTAGATTGTAAAGAGGGTGGGTTCTAAAACTGAGCCTTGTGGTACACCATTGTTAACTGATAAATAAGTGGAGGTTATGTTGGATGTTCATGTTTGTTAAAGTCTGTAGACTGTGGCGGCCATCTTCCTGCTGGTCTTTTGGTACCTTTCACGAGGTACTTTTAGTTCAACAAAGCTAAGTCAGGTCCTCTGGATGGTTCTTTTTGTTGAAACGTTTCGTCTTTCATGCAGACTTCATCAGTCCGAGGAGCCACAATAAACCCAGTCTTGTAAATGGCACCTTTATATAGTGGGTCAACCAGTTTGATGGTGATCTGATGGTTTCTGGAGTCCTCCCCCACCGACTCTTTTGAGGCAGTCATGGCCAAAGTGGTTCAAAATATCCAGATTCATGCTCATAATCTGGATTATTGAGCATGAATCTGGATAGGTAATATTAGGTTTATCAAGTCTTTAGCCACTTATAGCTTTTAGCTAGCTTTTGGCTAAATTTAGTGTTTTAGCTAGCTTTTTGCTTCTTTTAATCTTTAGTTCACACTGTGTTACTTTTAAATCTGGTTTGTTCCAAACCTTATTCTCTTGCAGGTATACGGTTACTTTCTACGAGTTTTGTTAAAGTCTAACTACTGGTTCATGGCTTGTTTTCTCTGCTCTCTGTGAAAAAGCACACCTCGTGTCCTTCTTGTTAGTACGGAAGTGGACCTGTCCAACGTACACGCAGGACATAACTAAACTGACCTGAGAGCAGCGCAGCTTGACCAGGTCGCACCTTCTTCACTCAGGCAAAACACGGAGTAAACACCCAGAGACAAATCTGGTTCAGTGGGAAGGTTCTTTCTTACCAACTTTTGCAGTAAGTGGTGGAAATTCAGCAAAAACATTTCCTGAAAAACGCTAAATAAACAAAGTGTCTGTTTTGTTAGCTGAAAAATAACACAGTCTCTGGGTTGGGTTTGAATATTTAAAATGTATTACACATATCTGATTGGTTTCTGAGAGTCTGGTTTATTAATTATTATTAATATTTATTCAGACAAATTGTGGCTAAATGAACAAGACTTCGGTAACAAAACGTTTCTTATTTTTCTGTACAGTATATACTTGGCTATTTTTTCTGTTCATGAAAGAAAGCATTCAGCTCTTTCTGAAAATGAAAAAACTTAATTTGCAACTTTTATTATTTCTGAAATATTTAACATTATTTACACTTTTTCTATAGAAATACATTAAGGTTATATATAATCTTCTTCTTTCGGCTGCTCCCTTCTTTAGGGGTCACCACAGCAAACTAAGCCGCACGAAGACTTGACAATTATTTTTACACCAGACGCTCTTCCTGACACAACCACAGACCACCGAGCTACCACAGCCCTCTGTGTGGAGCAGAGAGCTGCCACGTAGGGCGCCCGGGGAGCAGATAGTGGGGGTTAAGGGCCTTGCTCAAGGGTCCAGAGTTGGGCAAATGAGGGTGGAGACAGATGTGGGTGCTTTGCCTATCCCACCCACATTTTCATGTTGTCGGTACCAGGAGTTGAACTAGCGATCTTCTAATCACAGGCCTACCTTCTCTAACCTCTGTGCCACCACTCCCTCCGTTAGGTTATATATGTATAATAATTAAGATTATTTAAAAACATTATTCTCTTTGAAATACGATTCAGAAAACTTGCTCTGTTTTTTTCCTTTTTATGCTTCTTTTAGTTTTTAGCTACAGCTACTTTTAGCTTATAGAAAGCCTTCTGCTACATTTAGCTTCCTGATGAGCTTTACGTTTATCTAGCCTTTTGGCTAGACTGGTTAGCTTTAAGCTGGCTTTTTGTTACTTTTGGCCTTTTGCTACTTTTTAACATCTATCTTT
>NC_056509.1:42124569-42150814 GCF_014905685.2 Nematolebias whitei
CCCTTTAAGAATCTGCATACTTTTCACCCTATTGGAAAACACGGAGTGCTTCCTTCTGTTGCGTATTCAGGACAAGAACCTTTAGAGCTCAGTTTAGTGCAAACAAGATGAAACCATGCAGGTGGAAAAAGGTTTTTAAATGCTTGCTTTCTTTCGGTGCCCTTCCTAATGCAACCTGGGCTTGAACCTGCGGCCTACAAGACCGAAGTACCTCAGCCCTTAAAAAATAATGTATAAACTCCAAAAATCTAAAAGTGAAAGTATAAATACAAACGTCAGAGTTTTGCTATGATGTCTCCATCCATCCTGTTCCGTCATCAGATCTTTAGTTTGTGAACTCGAGAGCCTGTGAACCATCAGCACCACCAAATGTTTGTGGTGGTTCTTCTGTGGTTTCTCTCTGTGGGGCTGGACTTTCCGAACCTCTTCCCCACCCTCCACTACTCTCCAGTAACCCTTCTGGACTCTATTTGCCACAAATTGTGAAAAGAAAAATGTTACTTTTGTAAGTAACATAGTTTAAATGTCCACCATGACCATAATAACAGTTGCACAATGATGGGATCAGCTGACCAATAGATTAAAAAAAAAAAAATACTCATTTTATTTTATTAAAATTTATTATTTTGACAAGAAAATCTCCTCCAGAAGAAAGTTAGGATATTTAAACCTAAATTGAAAACAGTCCGAAATGAGCCCTGCCCATAAAAATGTTGTGGTCTTGACCACAGCTCGTAAAATCAAGTGTCCCACTACAAACCTTTTTATTTTTTTTATTTTTTTTTTAAATCTCAACCATTTGGTTTCTCTCTTCTGGGAATGTGCGGTCTCTTCACAAAACTTAAGTGTCTGGAATGCAACACTGCAGCGTTGATGAGCCATCTCAAGAAAACGTTCTTTTATAGTGGTTTGACGGTTAAGCAGAAAGTTTTCAGTCCCACAAATGATTTTTCAGGACGGTTCTGGTCCGGACAGCAAGACTGGTTACATGTACAAGCCTGTTGGGCCAAACTGTGTGTACAGCCATCATCAGAATATTCCATTTTTCAGTGTTTTTTTCATAATTCATCATCAATGAATGTTTGTTAATTTGACTCAAACCTTAGAAAACCGTTTACACCTAAACTTAACGATCATTTACAGAAATCTTCCCTGTAACATCTCTGAAGAATTCCATTGCAAATGATCTTAGATCCGATTTTTGCTTTCACGCCATCGTTTGATTCCCTCCCTCATGTCAACTCTTACAGCTTCTAGAAAATCAGACAACTTGTGTCTTTCCTCCAAACAGCGCATGAGGACCTTGTTTAGTTCTTAATAAATGCTCCAGAACAGAGTTTGCTAATGTTGCCACAGCTGTGCGGTCACAACCCGACCCCAAGGGACATCTTGTGCACTTTACTTGGACAAAACAGGGTTATTTAATGTCTTCAAAACAAGAACTTAATTCAATTAAACCTTACGGTGTCATCTTAAGTTAAACAAACGCTGTTTTATCGGAGTTCAAGGCCTAGCAGTCCTTCAAGGAATGCAAGTCACCCGCTGCTTTTTCTGCCGGTGTTAAACTGAGAATGTTTTGTGACGGGGCGGCACGGTGGAGCAGTTGGTAGCGCTGTTTTCTCTCAGCGAGAAGGTCGACGGTTTGTCTCTATGTGTCCCTGTGATGGACTGGAGACTAGGCCTGTCATGATAAAAAAATATGCTGGGCGATTAATTGTCTCAGAAATTATTGCGATAAACGATAACATTGTTTGAAATTTGACAATAATTAGTAATTATTGTCAATTTAAAGAAGAAATGTTGGTTAATTTTGTGTGTAATACCTTTTTTGACCACTGGATGGCAGTTTAAGACTGTTTGAACCGAAGGATGGATAGTGAGGGAGCGAGCGGCGTGTTTCTTTAAGCAAAATGGGAGGGAGGCCCCTTGACATGACATGGGCTGTCTATCTTCGGTCCTCAAAATGGTGGACGCTCTGTGTGGTTTGAGCTCTTTAGCGTAGCATTTTCACGCAAAGCTTTTAATAAAAAAATCAGTGAACAAGTTCTCAGCTTCTTTGAGAAGAGAAAAACAACTTTTAAGACGAAGGAACAAGTTTCAACCGTGAATTTTGGAGCTTTGACAAGACAGAAGGTCAGCCTGTTCGCTTAGCTCGTAGCTTAGCTTCTCAGCTTAGCTACTTTTAACGATCCAAAAACAGATTTTAAAGAGAAAGGGAGGGGTCAGTGACGAGCAGAGTTGAGCCTTTTGTCAACAAAAAACAACGTGCAAGTTCAAAACGCCTAATATTCACGATCAGTGTCACATTTACACTGTTCATCTTGGTATGATGTAAAAAAACAAAACCTTTACCTTTAAGATTTAAATAAATGCAGGACTGTAAGTGCACTCTGTACATCTGTCACATATTTAGTCTCTTTCTTTAAAAATGTTAATGCTTTGACTGTAATTTTAAAGCTTCTGCAGCAAATATGACCTTAATAACAGGTAAGTCAGTCTGACTCTATGGACCAGGCTCTATTTTTGTAGTTTTTGCCCTTTTTTCCCTGTGCTTCGCCAGAACCATCCACCTGCCTCCTGTTCTCCCATTTCTGCCCCTCCCCTCCAGCCGAGCGAGGAATGTATGAGGCAGCATGTTTGGTTCTGGGTGAGAAGGACTGGAAACCACATTAACGGACCTCCTGCACTGTCTGGCTGAGACGAGCTCCGTGTAGGTTCTTTAAGTGAGTTCATTTGCATCGTTGGCTTGTGGGTTCTCTGCAGCCTCTCAAGTTGCCAAAAGGGGGTTGAGTTTTATTTGACCTGATTTAAGTTTAATTTCCTTTTTATTGGGCAAATCTAATTATTTAATGATAGCTCATTAAATTATAGTGAATAAGACGTGGGAAATCAGAAATGCTGTTAACTGACGGTGCCGCAACGTAAACAATAAATATTTGTCCTGTACCTCATGATTTGAAATGAAACATTGAATAGCATGTTTTGCCTTTAGGTCACATAGACAAGAGAGCAATGAGATTTTGGGAAAACGTGGGAAAATCTTGCTCTCTTTGAAGCTCTCTAGCTTAGACGTACGTCGAAATAAAAACATCATTCAAACTTTAAAAATGTCACAGAAAGTTGGACTTTCCGTGTCTGAACTGGCATTCTCATCGTTTACACAACTGTAGAGGTGAATCCACAGAGAGTTCAACACAGGTGATGTCACAAAAACAAACAATTCTCACTGCCACAACTCTTTTTGGTAAATATATGTTATAGATTAAAATGTAGGGGTTTTGATGATATTTCACCGAATGTTTCTCTCACTGGACGTCTGGTTTTCACTATAAAAAACCCAATTTGTAACCTAGCACCAGGTCAAATTTGAACCGAACCGACCCTTGGGTAGGTTTAATCCAAAAAGAAAAGAAAAAAACTAGATTAAAATTTACTTAGAGCTTTTAAAAAGTTTAATCAAAAAAGACAAGAAAAAAATCTGACGTTCAAGATATTTACAACTTGTCGCTAGCTTTCTAGCGCTAACTGCTATTAGCATCAGCTAGCTACCAACTACTTTTAGCAAACAAACCCGCGTGTGTCCATACGACGGAGTATTAGGGCCACGCTAAGAAAAAGAAAACGATGAGAAAAAAAATCAAAATTATGAAAATAAAGTTGTATGACAATAAAGTCATAATATTATGAGAATAATACTATGACTTTATTCTCATATTACTATGATTTTATTCTTGTAATTTACGACTTTATTCTCTTAATACTAAGACTTAATTCTCTTAATATTATGACTTTATTCTTATAATACTATGACTTTATTCTTGTAATTTACGGCTTTATTCTCGTAATTTATGACTTTATTCTCGTAATATTTCGACTTTATTCTTGTAATACTATGACTTTATTCTCGTAATACTATGACTTTATTCTCATATTACTATGATTTTATTCTCGTAATTTACGACTTTATTCTCTTAATACTATGACTTAATTCTCTTAATATTATGACTTTATTCTTGTAATACTACGACTTTATTCTTGTAATTTACGACTTTATTCTCGTAATTTATTACTTTATTTTCGTAAATTACAACTTTATTCTCGTAATACTACGACTTTATTCTCGTAATACTATGACTTTATTCTCATAATTTACAACTTTATTCTCATAATACTATGACTTTATTCTCGTAATTTACGACTTTATTCTTGTAATACTACGACTTTATTCTCGTAATACTACGACTTTATTCTCTTAATACTACAACTTAATTCTCATAATACTACGACTTTATTCTCGTACCATTATTACTTTATTGTTGTACAACTTTATTCTAGTAATTTTAAGACTTTATTCTCGTAACTTAATTTATTTTTTCTTAGCGTGGCCCTAATATTCCGTCGTATGTCCAAACTTAAGTTGTTAACAAAGTAAGTTAAACATCTAAACAAGTTGTTTTTACCATTGAATCTTTACATATGTCATAAACCAGTTTCAGTTCAGGCTGTGAAGAACCATGTAACTTTTTGACCCAATATATTTAAGTGTGCACCGTCTCACCTTTTACAAGAAAATAAAACTGAGAACAGTCTTAAAGATATATGTGGTCCAATGGAGTTTTATGATTGTATGTTATAACCATACAGGCTGAAACACTGTCGAAACAAATTCACACAAACCTAAAAATTATCTGTGGGACTCAGAACAATGAAATCCAGCAACAACTTCCACTGAGCAGATCCAGATGTTACAGTAAGTTCACCTCATTTAAATTTCACTCGCATTATATGTGCCAACACTTATTATTTCTTAAACCAATTTATTTCCATTCCTTATAATTTGCACTCTTTCACCTCCTGTCTCTCTTCAACTCTTCACTTCTCAAGCCCTGGATGCATGTAAGACCTCCTCCCCTCTCTCTTCAAGCTCTCCTTACAAGCCATGTTGTTTAAAAAAAAGCTAAAATTTAGCTACATGTGGTCACTGGTCTACTTTCAAGGGGGATATCAAAACCCGATGAGTGAGACTTGCAGAAAAAAGGCAGATTTTGTGTTTTATGAAATGGTTCTGTTTTGTACACACATGGTTTTAAAGCTGCCTGATCCAGGAGTCGTGTCCAACAACAACAGCCGTGCACTTTCTCAGGGTCCACACTGCCAAGTATTAAAGCTGATGAGGAGCATATGTGGCTGTCGGTGCCCTGTGCAGGTGCCGACCCACATCCCGCCACCACAAATACACTTTCTGCTTGCTCACGCAGAAAAATATTAACCGTTTTTAAAATGGTTACACGTAACGAGTATAATGTTTATAATTGATTTTGTATGTTTACTCTAAAAAATTAAGCCAGGTCCTCTGGACGTTCAAAAAAAAAAGAATTTGTAGAAACATTTCGTCTTTCATCCGAAAGACTTCTTCAGTCTGAGGAGCTGTATTCAACTCAGTCTCTTAAATAGCACCTTCTCAGAGTGGATCAACCAGTTTGCTGCTGACAACCAAAACCAGTTGCTCATATGATCAAGGAGGACCATCAGCTTAACGATGGATCCTTAGCACCCTGATGGCTGTTTACTATTCACAGGAGGCTGAGTGATAATAGCAATCACAGCATTGTAAGAGGGGGACAGTTGAACACGGAGGCCTCCACCCCTGTTTAATGATGGACGGTTTATTCTCACAAAGATGAGCTGAATACAGCTCCTCAGACTGAAGGTCTTTTGGATGAAAGACAAAGCGTTTCTACAATTTTGTTTGTTTGTTGAACGTCCAGAGGACCTAACTTAACATTTTAGATTTTTCTACCTGGATTACTAAGCATGCATCAGGGTATTTGTATGTTTACCTTTCATGATTTAAGTCTCCAGATTCCTGTAGGGTGATGCTGTTCCAGTTCCTGCCAGATGAAAATGATGTTTTAGTCCTTTTATTGCTTGTTTTTTAACAAAGAAAAGGTTCTCATTTGTCTCCTGCTTGAACTAATTTCTCAAAGAATTAAAAAAAAAAAATGTATCTCCACAGAATGTTCAAAAAAGCTGATGCAAAATAAGTGTAGAGCAGGAAAAAAGCAGCTTCAGAAAAAGAGCTTTATCTCTAGATTATTTCTGAGACTGCAGCGTGGGTCTGTCATTTCTCATGAAAACTGGTAAAAGCGCCTGTAAATTCTGATCATGTGTGTTTTCATGCCACTCCTCCCTTTTTCTCATTCAGAGCTCCAGAACCTCCTCAAACAGAAACCATGTGAGACGCCTGAGAGGGAGGGAGGAACAAATGCTGGAGGAAGAAAAAGAAGAAGAGCGGTTTGGGAGAAGAGAGAGGAATGGGAGGGGAACAAAGAAAGCAAAATAAAATATTAGGGGAGGGGCTGGGAAAAAAAAACAGAGAATAAAGAAAAGGAATAAAAAGGGAGGGGGCGAAAAGCAGGGAAGGTCCATGTGTTTTGTTGAGAGTCAGGTTTGGGGCTAATTGCTAACAAATGTTGAGGGGTGAGCACCTTGAATGTCTGTGGCCTTGGTCAGAGGGAGAAAGAGAAAAAACAAAACCTTTCTGCAGACGCACACGTATGTAAACGCTATAATCCCTGTTTGGCACCAGTTTGCAGTCTCGGCTTGTTCCCCGTAACCTCAGCGACGTGCACGTGTTAAACTAACGGCAGGTGTTACTCTTGCACCGCCACACATCCGGCCAACTGGCTGACGAGGCAGCTCCACTCACTGTCTGGGAACTGTGCTGCAGTTTGCATTTGCTGTCCCGTTGACGGCTGGAGGACTTTTAACTTGTACCTGTTTATTTACGACTCTAGTTTGGGAAATGCCAAGATTTACACCATGAGCTTGCATGTTGTGTTCATCTAGAAAATGAGTTATTAATTATTTGCGTCGTAACATATGAGGTCAGGCAGGAATCCGTGTAGTCTATGATGTTTGCAGATGACATTGTGATCTGTGGTGAGAACAAGGAACATGTGGAAGAGAATTTGGAGAGGTGGAGGTATGCACTTGAAAGAAGAGGGATGAAAGTCAGCCGTAGTAAGACAGAGTGGTGGAACAGTGAGGCTACGAGGAGCAGAGGTCACAAAGGTCAAGTTCTTGGGGTCCACTGTCCAGGAAAATAAAGTGTGGTAAAGAGGTGAAGAAGAGAGTCCAGGCAGGATGGAGTGGATGGAGAAAAGTTTCAGGAGTGATTTAACACAAAAGGTCAAAGGGAAAGTTTACAAGACAGTGGTGAGACCAGCTGTGATGTATGGTCTGGAGCAGGGGTCTGCAACCTGCGGCTACAGTCCCATCTGCAGTGGCTCTTTCAAGCTTTGACCAAAACTAACAGAAAACTGAATTTTATTGGTTATTGTACAAACTACAACAATAAAGGACTAGTTTTAGCAGTTTTCCTGTCATTTATTTTGCAAATATGTGAATACTGGAACTAGTACAAGGAGTAAAACACACTCACTTTAACTTTACGCTTTATTTCTATACTTAGTTTTTATATAATTAAAAAAAAATTACATAGGTCTGCATAGTTCAGTTGTTTTTTTAACTCCCCCCACCCCCGCCATAAGTTGATGCCTCTTTACAAGAATCTGGTCTTTTCGTTTGTCTTAAATTCTAAAAAATATCAATAAATGTTTAGCTTTATAATGTTACACCTACTAGCCACAATAGCCCCCTCCAACAAACCTAAAGTGGCCCACAGGTCACCAGTTGATAATCACAGTTGTAGCAGGTTGTTGTGGCTCTGGACAGATTTAATTTAGTGAACGAAGGTGTAAAAATGGCTCTTTTATTCATAAAGTATGTAGACCCCTGGTCTGGAGACAGTGGCATTGACAAAAAAGACAGGAGACAGAACTGGACGTAGGAGAAATGAAGATGCTAAGGTTCTCCTTAGGAGTGACAAGGATGGATGAGATTAGGAACGAGATCATCAGAGGTACAGCACAGGTTGAACAACTGGGAGATAAAGTTAGAGAGGACACACTGAGATGGTTTGGACATGTCCAGAGGAGGGACAGTGGGTATATTGGTAGAAGGTTGTTAGAAATGCAGCTGCCTGGAAAAAGACAAAGAGGAGATATGTGGATGCAGTTAGAGAGGACATGGAGGTAGATGGTAGTTGGAAAGAGGACAGATTCAGAGGACAGAGTGAGATGGAGAAGGATGACTCGCTGTGGCGACCCCTGAAGATGGAAAATCCAATAGAAGAAAAAGAAGAAGAATTATTTGTGGTCATGAAACAAAAGAAACAAAAGTAAATACAGTACTGCAGACAGAAATAAACTTTGCTTTCTGGAATACCAGCCCTCTGCTCACTACTACGTATGTGTACTCAACACTTTTGTAAATTCATAAAACAAGATTTTTAACTTGCTGGAGATATTGTTACAGAGTCTGTCTAACGGCAAGATGTTTTTCCTAATCCTAAACAACTAGTTAAAAGTGAGATTATGTTGGTAATCCTAACCAAGTTTAAAAGGTGGATGTATTTTAATCCTAACTACTGTATGTATTTTTAAATGTAATATGTCTTCTTATTCCTGACCAAGTATTTTTACAAGATGTTTTCCTTTTCCTAACCCTTAAGGTGATATAGTTGCCAAAGAAACTGTTAAGTACATCTATTAATGCACTACTACTTGTGTAGTCTTTTAATTCAATAGCAGAGAACGCTATGTATTCTCTGTAAGTAGGTCTAGGGAAAAAATATAATCGGTATTGGTATTGATTACGGGCCAAATAAGTTTTAACATATATCGGCATATTGGATATCGGAAAAAACCCAATATCGTGCATCTCTAGTCAGTGTTGTGGTCTCATAATCCTGAGGCTACAGGTTCAAGCCCAGGTTGCATCAGGAAGGTGCAACCGGTGTAAAATTGCCAAATATTCCATATAAGTTTGTTCGCTGTGGCAACCCCTAAAGAAGAAGGGCGCAGCCAAAAGAAAAACTGTATTGTCAAACGGTGAACACTGAAAACCAGAAGAGGTGAATTAGGACGAAAATAAACACTTTAAAGTGAACAAAGCAAGATGATTTGTACAGATGAATACTTCATCAATACGATTTTCTATCCTGAAGAACAAAAAGTTTCCATGTCGTTAATAGTAGGCGTGTCACGATAACAAACTGTGCTGGGCGTTTAATTGTCTCGGAAATTATTGCGATAAATGATAATATTGTTTGAAATTTGACGATAATTAGTAAGTATCGTCAATTTTACGAAGAAATGTTTGTTAATTTGTTTTGTGTGTTTTCGACCACCGGATGGCAGTATAAGACTGAACCTAAAGATGGATAGTGAGGGAGCGAGCAGTGTGTCTCTTTAAGAAAAATGGGAGGGAGGCCCCTTGACGTGACATGGGCTGTCTCTCCTTCCTTTTTTCCGGTTTTCAAAATGGTGGACGCTCGGTGTGGTTTGAGCTCTTTTTAGCATAGCATTTTTCACACAAAGCTTTTAATTTAAAAAAATTCAATAAACAAGTTCTCAGCTTCGTTTTACAGAGAAAAACAACTTTTTAGACGAAGGCACTGGTTTCAACCGTGAATTTTGGAGCTTCGACAAGACGGATGTTTTTTCCCGAGGTCGGCCTGTTAGCTTAGCTCGTCGCTTAACTTCTCAGCTTAGCTGCTTTTAATGATCCAAAAAAGTGATTTTGGATGATTAAAACTGATTTAAATGAGAAAGGGAGGGGTCAGTGAAGAGCACCAGAGCTGATCCTTTTGTCATCCAGTGTCTTCAGTAGCAAGAGAGAGACAATAAAGCCGATAAATGAAAATGATAACTTTATCATGCGATTAATTGATTTGTTGCTTATCGTGACAGGCCTAGTTAAAATACTTTTATCAAGAACAAAAACTGCTGAAGCATTTTCAGTGACTGAGTCATCTGTAAACAACTTGTTCTATTCTGTTCCACCAAAAGGAGTCATAACTATTACAATCATGAACGGGATTTGTTGTAAAATACAATTAGGGGCCTATTTGGTAATTTACTGACAAACATATCTGAAATAAAAATGCTTTCCGTTTGTATTTAACCATGTGTAACCAACTAATCCTATTTTTTTAAACGCACGTTCCCGTGCTCTCAGTGCTGCGTTCCTGTCGTGACGTGAACGTTCTTAAATTGATACCAGAGTTGTTCAGATCTTTGAAGCTCTTCCAGTCCGTCAGCCACAATCATGCAGGACTGCCAATGGGATCAATTACACTTTCATCATATTTTGTGTTGCATGCCTGAAAAAAAGGGTTTTTTTTTTTTATTGCTTTTGTTGCTGTTGAATGTTGGAACTGCAACACCAGATAGGATGAGTTCAATAATCATTAGATACAGAGCAGCACACTCTGTTGGCAAACGTGGATATCTACATTGACACGCACCCCACAAAAATGGGTTTGTAATGCTAAAACATGCTAACCGAGCAACACAAAGTAAATTTGTGTTTCCAACAATTTTCAGCCAGGTCATCTGGACAGTTTCTTCTTTTTTTTTTTTGCTGAAACGTTTCACCTTCCATCCAGAAGGCTTCATCAGTCAAGGAAACACACAACACAAAACTGATTCTTCCCCCAAACAGCTTACTCCAAAGTGGAAACATAACATTAGCACCAACATAACTGGTTTGTTCCACTTTGGAGTAAGCTGTTTGGGGGAAGAATCAGTTTTGTGTTTCCGTGACTGATGAAGCCTTCTGGATGGAAGGTGAAACGTTTCAGCACAAAAAAATAAAGAAACCGTCCAGGTGACCTGACTGAAAATTGTTGGCTTGTATACCTGGATTATTGAGCATGGACTTTTTTAAATTTGTGTTTATTCCCTAAGATATTTCCTGACAAAAAAAACGTCAGCGTATGTTTTTGTTTGTTTGATATTCGTAGCCAATTATGAACGTTTCTTCAAAATCCAGGGTTGGCTCTAATGAACCAAACATTTCGTAAATTTTGTTGTCGTGCGCGTGTAAAAAAAAATAACTGCTAAAACTTTGGAGAGGCTGTAAATCAGAGGAAGGAACAAATACAACAAGACGCTCCAAGAATTTTATCCTTTACTTGTTTCTAACAATAGTTTGCTCTCCTGCAGCAACGCCCATCTTGAAGGGACTTCCAGATCTGTCGTGTACATGAGTCCTAGTGGCTCAATGGGACTAACCTGTTTAAATAAAGGTTGAATGGAAACAAAACACCATCCAGAACGTGTTGGGAAGTGAACAACTCCAGAAATAGAAGTAATAAATGTTAAAAACAACATCCGTGAGCCTACATCACGGCCATCATGGGAAATTTTACTTTTCAAAAAAAATGTTACTTTATTTACAAATTTTTCCTTATAGAAAAACATCTTGATGAATTCCCTCAATAACGTCAGTCTCTTTAAAACCTCCTTTTGCTTATGCTACTTTTAGCTTTTAGCTACTTTTGACTTTTTACCAACCTTTTGTTTCTTTAAACTCACATTAGTTTTTGAAGCAAATGTAATTCCTCTGGTTTTTAACTTTGTGCGAAGCAAACAACAAAATATTTCATGATTTCTGTTTCTTCTGTTCCTGGTTGGATAATTTCAGACAATTCATTTCAAATCAAACACACTGTTTTCACTTTAACTCTGTCTCCTGTTTGTTGAGACTTAAAGTCCTGAGTAGGAATTCAAACTTTGGACACCTTGAATGATCAATAAATTTACTTCTCACAACTTTAAATGGCTTCATAGGAGTGAGCGTTCTGCCACCTGGTGTTAAATGTTATAACACACAAAGACAAACATTTGATCAAGTTTTTATCCTAAAATCAGAATTACTTTCATATCTGCTGCATTAAAACTTCATTTAGCTCGACAACTATCGCATCCTGTAATAACTGTCTGAATCAGATAATTGTTTATTTTATATATTCAGATCTTATATTCTACCTTAGTTCAGCAGATCACTGTTTTACTGGACTTCATGAGCATCTAAGTTAGAATCAGTAATGATCCCTGCTTTTCAAATTATTTAATAAATGTGCTGAGTGAAGCCGGTTTGAGTTTGTTTACTAAAACCACAACAAAATCTTTTAAACCGCTTTATTCATTCAGAATAATTATTTTTGGTGATGGCTAAATGATCATGCATTATCAATTGTGCATTCCGCTTGTTTTAGCTTGTGTATTTTAATTTAAAGTTAAAACTTTTACATGTTTAGTTGTGTTGATGATCTGTTTAGGGCTCTAACGAAAACATTAGGTCAGTAAATCTTTGAAGTGAAGAATAGAAGCAACTAGAGGAATTGTATTTCCTGCGAAAATGCAGCGTGAATGCTAAATGCTGAAGAACTTACTGAAAAACAGCTGAAATGAGGTAAAAAAATGCTGAAATGTAGCTGAAATGGAAGAACAAGCAGAAGCAGAAGAAAGCAGAAAGAACACATATTTGCTGAATTAGGTTTAAAAAAGCAGAAATTAGCACAAAAATTAGGAAATTAGCTAAAAAAAAAAAGCTGAAATTAGCAACAACAACAAAAAAACTGAAAAATAGCTGAAAAGGCTTAAACTACCAGAAGGAAGTGGAACAAGCTGAAATGAGCTAAGCAATGTGGAATTGTCTGAAAAAGATAAATTTTGAACAAAACAGCTAAAAAGTAGCTGAAAAAGCAAGAAAGGCTGAAACTAGCAGAAATAAGCTGAAAGGAGCATAACACTGAAATTAACAGAAAGAAGTTGCTGAAAGTAACAAATAACTACAAAAAAAATGAATTTATTTGAAAACGGCTGAAATTAGCTTTAAAAATGCAACAAAAAAATAGCTGAAAAGGTAGAACAAGCTTAAATTAGCAGGAAAAGGCAGAAAGAACACGTTTGTCCAGTTAAGCTGAAAGAAGCAGAAATGAGCACAAAAAAGTGGAAATTATCTTTAAAAAGCTGAAGTTTTACAAAAAAAAAAACTGCTGAAAAGTAGCTAAAAAGGCAGAAAGAAGCTTAAACTACCAGAAGGAAGTGGGGAAAGCACATTTTCACTGAAATGGGCTGAAAAAAGTTTGACTGAGTGCAAAAAATGTGGATTTAGCTTTATTTAAATTAAATGTTTTCAACTGCTGATCACAGCTTTGCAGACATGACGCACGGTGGAAAACTGTGTGTGTGTGTGTGTGTGTGTGTGTGTGTGTGTGTGTGTGTGTGTTTTACTAGAACCTCCAGCCTCTGAAATGACTCAGACACCAAGTGCTGTTTATCAGGATTAAATCGTGTCTGTTTAGTTGCAGCTTTACGTGAACGGTTCATCAAACTCGGCGTCATCTTTAAGTTGAGGTTTGGGTTCAGTTTGTGATTTAACTTCATTTTTTTATTGGAATTTCCTGAAAGTGTCCTCACGCTTACAGGAAGCTGCTGCAGATGGCATTCTGTCAAAACACGTTGATGCTCGCTGACCTTTGACCTTTCTGATCAGCTCTTTTCCTCGTTTACTTCTCTTGTTGGTCGGACAATTTTTACAGTAAATTACATCCATTTAAATTTGTGGACGTAATTTATGTGAGCAGAAAAAAAGGTGTAACTTTTGGGCTTTTTATTTTAGTTATATAGAGATTTTAACGTCACTTGTAGCTTTGTTTTAAGGAAATGTTTAGTTACTATTAGTTTTTATTCCATAAATACTTTTTCATGTACTTCTACTGTTTTAATTTCTGATTTTTTTTACCAGATGGAAATTGATTTTATCCATATCTGCCTGCTTTTAAATGCATTATTCTTTAGGTTTATTTATTTTGTCTATAATTTTGCTTGTTTTAATCACTTTGGAGTTCCAATTGTATTTTTAAAGAATTATTTAAATGGAGTTAAAGGGAGTTTATGTTGTTTGTGTAATGTTATAGGAGCAAAGTGATCAAAAGAGCTCTTTAAATACAAGAATAAATAAATAATTTAGCAGCTAGAACTGCGTCAGATGATTCTTTTATTGAAACAAATTTAAGAATAATTTCAACAAAACTCTTGCAACAACAGATGTATTTATCTTAAATAAATAAAAGTATGTGAAGATATATGTCATAGCAGCCAAAAGGTTCCCAGTTTTAATCTGTACAAGGAAATGTATGTGTAGTTTGTGTGTTTTTCTTCGCCAAAACTATACATGTTAGCCTACTTGGGTTTTTTTGAGTGAGTCTGCATGATTGTTTTGTTTGTTTGAGTTTTTTTATGTGTGTGTGTGTGTTAGCCTTGTATGAACTAACGGCCTGTCCAGGTTTTATTTTGGTTCCAGTTTCAAGCAGTCCTGGGTGAGCACCAACAGTGAAAGTTAAGCCGTTCTCTTGAATCTGTTTTGAAACTGTGTCTACAGATGTGGTTGGTGGAAAAACAGATTTTATATGAGTCACAGTCTGAATGAATCAGTGTTTGTCTCTCTGCTCACAAGCTTTGTGTTCTGCCAGTAAATCAGGAAAACTTCTGGAAAAGTCCCCTAGGACGATCAAGTCAAAGGCAATACACATTATAGCTACAGGAAAATAGATACAATTTCAAAATAAATGTTAGATTTTTTGTCAAATTGTGGAAAAGTTTTGTATTAAATCTTTTAAATCTATTTGGGTGATGTAAATGTTACATGTTTACAACCTTACAATTTGAAATTCGTCATTTATGCAAAGCACTTCAATAAAGTTTCTTTTATTATTTAAAACTTTGTTTATTAATTTAAACTTCAGTTATAACAAATATTTCCAGTTAACAAGCATGAACTGTGCACCGAAGAACCCCGCTAAAAGCACTGAAAAACGTCATGCACTGTCATTTAAATCTTTTCAATAACTTACATAATATTAATATAGTATATAATTAATATATAATATAATAATTTCAATAATAATAAATTAAAATCTACTTAAATCTGATCTCTCTAAACAAATATGGCGTGTTAGCAACATGCTAGCACCCTAATAAACATAATGAGCTTGCCCTGTAATTTTTATTTTATAACGACATATGTTGTTGCGCAACTTTTCCTAAATGTTAGAACATTTTGTTGCGTTGTTGGAATGTTAAATAAGTGATTTATTGAGCAATAAATGTAAATTACCTGTACAGTGATAACGATGCTACCATTAGCAACGAGCTAACACATATTAGCATATTTTCAGAAAACCAGCTCTTACCAGCGTTTTTAGTCGTCTCTTTTAAAAAGTCACATCTTCTTGTGTAGCTTGTGCTGAAAGTAAAGCAACAAATTGTTTTTTCATTGGGAGGTTAAGTAAGAGTTTTGATATTGAAGCTAAAAAGCTGTACACAAAATGGTGCTACCATTAGCAACTAGCTAACATATATTTTTAAAGAACTTTATTAACAAAACAAAACAGAACAATACAACAAGATACAAAAACAAGCTCTCGCTGCATGTCACAAAATAATGGGTTTTACAAAATAATGAAAGAAAAAAAATACAAAGGAGCAAAACTATATGAGAAACTTTAAACAATAAGTTTAGATATTTGTTGTGAGATAATTCTAGCAGTTTTCCAGTTTTTTATATATACTTATGCTTTAAATTTGTTCAAGCTAACATTCAGTTCAATTCAACCTTTATTTATAGAAGTCTCGAGAGAGACACAGATGACAACAATCATAAAAATGCATGTAAAATGAAAAGTAAATGGAAGAAATTATCTTTTTTTTTAAAGCGAAACAAAAACAGCTACGTTATTAAGCAATATGCTTAAAACAGGAACATGTCTGCTTTGGTTTTCCCATGAACTTGTTTGAAGCTGCTTAGAGAGGTCAAGAGCTTCAGCTCTTTTTTCAATATGTTCCAAGAAATAGGAGCAGAGTAGGAGAAGGCCCTTTTGCCTGGTTCAGTCCGCACTGAGGGGACACTGCAGGTAATAATGTCCTGAGACTGAGCGCACGCTGTAGCTGCACTCACGCAGTGACATGTAGGAGGAGATGTATGAAGGCAACAGACCAAGAAGTGATTTAAAGATGAAAATGTTCCAGTGGAAGAGTCTGTGTGAACTTAATAATGACCACCAGTGAATACAGGGTGCAGTGATGTGTACTTTATGGGTCTTAAAAGAAAGTATGTTTTTTATAAATGTGTTTTATTAAATTTATTTTTATTAAACGTATTTTCATTAATATCGTTTTTCATTAAATGTTAGCATATTTGTAGAAAACCACCCCTTCCAAGTGCATTTATGGCTTTAGTCTCTCTAAATGTAACAAAATGTACCAGCATTTCAAATCTGTTTTAAGACACGTACATCTTGTGCAACTTTCTTTCTTTCTTTCTTTTTTACAAACTTTTAAAACATTTTATTCTACTATAAAGATTAGGTATGAATTTTGAATTTGAAGCTAACAAACAATATATTGACTTTAAATTATTAAAAGCTTACTTAACGCTTACTGGCGTTTTAATAAACCAAAATAGTTGTTTTGGTTTTAATCCCAACACAAAACGTTCCAATTTGTAGTTTTATTTTGAAGGGTCAAGCAGGAAGTCACTGTCAGACTGCGTCATTTTGACGCCTTGGATGCGGCAGGGACGCACTTTCTCTCTGAATCCGGTTTGCACGGTTCCGTTAGGCTATAAATACTGGCAGCTGCCGAACTGGTGCAGCGTCAGACGGTCCACAGTCACTGGAAACCAGCAGAGGTGAGTCAGAGAGGCTCTTATTTTTAAAGTCCCTGCAGCTGTAGGTGATGCTCATCCGGATAAATCAGTTTTTATGTTTACCTTCTGAGTGCTAAAATAGCATTAGAAACTTTAATGAAACGTCACAGTGTAAAATTATGACTCCTAATAATTTTAGTCTTTTCAACAGTTTTTTAGCTAAAACTGCTGACGTGTTGATTACTGTTTATATTGCTTACTCATGGGTGTGACCTCCATCTTTGGATATAAACAACGGGATTAAGGCCGGTGACGTCATTCTGTGGGTGGTTTACCCATCATTTATTTTAGCCTTTAAAGCTGTACAGGAAAAAAAAAGCATTAAAATAAAAAATAAAAAGTATTTTTTACTTTGTAATTTGACAAATGTTAAAGTAATATAGAATGAATACATGTTATGTTTTATTATATTAGAATGCTCTGTTGAAAAACAAACAAAAAAAAATACAGTTTTTTGTGTCCTGGTTTAGGAATGACCTTGATTTTCTCCAAGTTAACCCTCCAAATCCCCAAACACCTAAAAATAGGAGGACAAGAGGCCACAATGTGCTGTTTGCAGAAAATGTAGTTCAGATTATTACATGGGTGCTCCTTTTTTTTATTGGGAATCTGGAAACAAGCATCAGCGAGGTCACCTCCAGATGTTTTGTACACAAGATGAACCCACTCATTTCATGGTGAACGTACCTTGGAGACGATGCAGAATAAAGAAAAAAAACTGCATAAAAAGAGAGAATATAATCATTTATCATGCACAGTCATCTCACAAACATAAATGAAGGTCATGAAGTTGCATTTTGTGCTGACCGTACCACATTTATCATTAATTTGCACGATTTTCAAACATTATAACAATAGTTATAACAGTTTGTACATTTTATTTTATTCTTTCCTGATTGAATCAACATGTTTCAGTACAGCAGTCTCTAAATTCATAACTTTAACGGCAGAATTTGGGAGAAAAGAGTTCAAATGTTGTACAAAGCAGCTGGAAAATTATCTTTTGACCAAGTGTTGCGAGTCAAGGAATGAACAGTTCACAAAATAACAAGTGAAAGAAGTTGACGCTAAAAATATATTGATGAAACGGAAGTGGGAAAAATTGATAAAATCACGAATGGCTGCGGAGATGAAATTAAATTGTTCTTGTTACCATAGAAACAGGACGTGGTGGTGGACAAGCAGGTGACTGTGAATGAAAACAAATAAAAATTTAAAAAACGGGATGTCTCTGTTTTATATATATATATATAATAGTCATATATATAATATCAATATATAGTCATCAGCATCTATAGCATCTCTTAATGAAATGAGGATAACGAATTACAACAACAAATAATTTCCCTTTGGGATTAATAAAGTATTTTTGAATTTGAATTTGAATAATTAAACAATCAAAACAGCAAATAATTCACTAAAACTCAACATACTGGCCGTTTCCTGGTTGAGGCAGCTGAAATGTATTAATCTTTGTTTTGATTTGGCCAAATCTGAAGCGTCTTGTTTAATCTTTAGACGTGACCTTGAGGAAAGAGCTGGATTCTCATTTCTGAGATAATCCTGAGAAAATCCTCCTCACCGCAATTTGAGGCCAAGACTCAACGGTTTGATCCGTTTAATGCAATGAATCCAAAACTCAATAATATTTCTTCATTAAAACATAATTTTTTCACCCATTTCATTTGACAAAAGGCTCCGACTAGAATAACCAAGTTAAATAGTAATTGTTAGGAAGAGTTGCTCAAAGAAAGTTAGTCATTTTAGTAGAACGTGACATTTTGCGTAACCTCGTGTGATAATTTAAGCTCTAACAGGATGTATCTGTGCTCAGAGCGTGTGTTGTGAATGACTCACAGCTACTACCACATCAAACTGACTGAAGTCAACATTTTAGTGGCGCTAAAAGACTGATTCGCTGCAAAGGACAGCTTGAATTAGGTCGTTTCCAAGAGTTAACGTGTAAATGTGCACCCAATCTGAGAAAACTCTCAAGATATTTTACTAACAGAGGGATAGATTGGACTCCTACAGTTAACGGATCGTGCTCAGAATATGGTTTGAGCATCAGTCTCAGCTTCACCACATGAAGTTTCAGTAGAGTGTCTGTGAAACTGGCGGACTTAAACCTGCTTCTGCTAGTTTTTAAGGTCACTTATCTTGAATTGGCACACATCCAGTGGCTAGGCAAGTTTTATTACAGTTCGTCCATGAGATATTTTGCTAACAGACAGACAAAAGTAGCAGCAGCAGCGAGCGATACCAAATCTGTGTTCTGACGGACGTTTAGCAAAGTGAAACAAGAAATAGTGCTTTTAAATATTAAAATTGTAAATAGTATCACATGTATATTTCTGTGTCGTGTTTTTAATGTCAACAGAGGGAGTTTGAGGCGTCGCCATGGAGACAGTTTTTTCGTTGTATAAGCTTCCAGCAGCCGATGAAGGCATGAAGTTCCAGAAGACAACAATGAAACTTCATGTCTCCAAAAGGCTGTAGGTGAACCCAAACAATCCACCGAAACAAAACAGAGTTCAGGGAAGACCAGAGTCCAGATTCAGCCTTAGAGAAACGCACACGGGAAAATCTGCACATAGATGAGAGAAGGCCGGCGCGTCTGTTCGATAAATTCCTCTCCGTTTGCCCATTTTTTGTGTTTGTGTGCTCAGGTGGGAAGGGAATGACGAATAGTGTTAATAAACGGGCACACATCAGAGCGAGAGGAAATAAACTGATGGATCAACAGAGAAAGTGCTGTTCTGTTATATAAAGCTTCTGGGGGGGCACAGTGGGTCAGTGGCACAGAAAGGGCTGATCTGAGGTCAGTTCGGTCAAAACGTCCTCATGTTTCATGACCGAATGACCAACAATGATCAGTTATTTTTACATTTGCTGAGCAGCAGGAAAAACTGCTGAGCAAACATCTCATTTTTCTTCTGGGCGGCCTCTCCACAGCTCAGGGCTCCCTCTGCTGGACACGTGGCATCATTACAACTTTAAACCAGCCTAGGTGCATTTTACATGAAGTAATGTGACATTTGTAATTTCCAGGTCTTCTTCGTTACTTCTTGCTGCTCCTTCTGAGAGTCAGAGAGGATGTTAATGATGATGATGAAGAAGAAGAAGTGGGCCAAGGAGTCCCTGGCAGTTCTGACTCTTCTTCTGGCCTCGGCCAACTGCATCCTGCCTCCGTCCAAGGACGACCTGAACGGTAAGTTTATGGAGATCATTCCTAACATTAAGTTTCTTTTTAGGACATCATGTGGACAATATTCAGATGTGAAAGTCTACGTTTCAGGCAGCGACACACACTTTTTGTGCGTTGGTTGTGATTCACAGAGATCTCCGTCCTGGGGGAGAGGTACCTGGACAAACAGATTGAAAACGCCATTGACGGCGTGAAGGAGATGAAGAGCGTCATGCAGAAATCCTCAGAAGACCATAAGAAGTTTGTGGACGCTCTGGAGAAAACGAAGCAACAGAAAGATGTAAAAATGAAAAACCTGCCAGAGATTTGTCTCAAATAGAAACAATAATTACATTTAGTGAAAAAAAAAAAGTAGGTAAATAACACTGTAAGCAAACATGTTATTAAATCAGACTACGAGGGAGAAAAACATTCTTGTAAAATGCAGAAAGTCTGCTGAAATTTATTGCAGAAGCTAAAACAAGGTTGATAAAGCTATAAAAAAAAACACCAGCCAAAAGCAACACTAGCTATAAGCTAAGTAGCATAAGGCTAGTTAAAAGTATAAAGGGCTAACTTAAAAGGTCACAATGCTATTTAAAAGCTAAAAGCTAGCTTAAAAGTAAAAGTAGAAAAAGGCTAGCTGAAGCTAAAGTTAGCCAAAAGTAGCAAAAGACTAACAAAAAGTGTCAGACTTGCTATATTAAAAGTAGCAAAAGATGAGCTACAAAATAGAGTATCAAAACAAGGCTAGCCTAAAACTAAATCTTGCAAAACATTAGCTAGAAGCTAAAGTTAAAAACGAGGTAGCTAAAAGTAGCAAAATGCAAGCTAAAAGCAGCAAAGGGTTTACTAAAAGCTGAAAGTAACAAAAGACTAGCTAAAAGAAAAAAGCTAGATAAAAGTAGCATAATACTATCAAAAAAGCAGCAAAAATCTAGCTAAAAGATAAAAGCACCAAATGGCCCAACAGCAAAACCTTAATTAAAAGCTTAAGTAGCTAAATACTAACTTTAGGCCAAAAGTAGCAAAATGCTAGACTAAAAACTAAATGTAGCTAAATAGTAGCTAGAAACATCAGATAAAAATGGGCTAGCTAATATCTAAAAGTAGCTAAATGTAAGCTAAAAGCAGCAAAAAGTTCACTAAAAGCTAAAAGTAACAAAAGGCTAGATAAAAGTAGCAACATGCTATAAAAAACAGCAAAAGACAAACACAAGGCTAACTAAAAGTAGCAAAATGTTAGGTAAAAACTCGTGTAGCTAAAAGCTAGCTTTAAACCAAATTGGCAAAAGTCTAGCTAAAAGTTAACAGTAGTACAAAAAGTAAAAAAACAGAGCGGATGCTGAAGTAGTTTTGAAGAGAACAATTTTTCTGAAATAACTGAGGAGCTCTTTGTGTTTTTATTGGGAAATTATTGTAAATTAAGTCAAATATTGTGAAAAGTGTAAAAGTTACAAATAATCAGAAGTGTCATTATCGTCTCCTGAATGAGCTGAAAGATCTGTGGTTGGCTAAAAAACACAAAGTATGCAGAAGACGTTTGATTGCAAAATACTTTTAGGAAAAAAATAAACCTGTAAATCAATAGTGTGAAATGTGAATCAGTATTAGCACTAATAAAAAAACCCAGACCAAAATACCTTCTGAAAAGTATTATAAAGTAAAAGTACACATTTTACTTTTAACGCGTGACAAGCGTTAATTTTTCCTGAAGTTGGCATTAAAATGTGAGTTGTCCCGCAGGAGGCGATGCGAGCGGCTGAGGAGATGGAAGCCAAGCTGGAGCAGGAGGAGGAGGTTTGCAACGAGACGATGAAGACTCTGTGGGAGGAGTGCAAGCCCTGCCTGAAGAAGACCTGCGTTAAATACTACTCCAGAACTTGCAGCAGCGGATCTGGACTGGTGGGACGGCAGGTCAGGCACATAATGACTGCTTTTCACATTTTTTTATTTTTATTTTTTTAAAGGACTTTCAGGGTTTGGTTTAAAGCTAAACTGTGTTCTTTTGTGAAGTGCAGCTGGAGGACGTGCTGAACAGAACGTCCCCCTTCTCCATCTGGATCAACGGGGAGCGGATCGACACCCTGGAGCAGGAGGGGCGGCGGCAGAACAAAGAGTTCAGGAACCTGGAAGAAAAATACACGGAGATGGAAGACGGAGTGGAGAACATCTTCTCAGACAGCATGAAGGTTCCGCTCAACTCACGTCAACATGCTTTGATTTGTACAGAAGATAACTGTAGAAAAACTGGATCTTCTCATGAGATATAAAGAAATGGTTAAATTTTATATTCTTAAAGAACAGTGTAGTCAGAACCTTAACAGGTATTTCCACCCAGAGTCATCTTTAGATTGATCCAGATGGAGACGACATTGCCTTTTTGACGGTCGGAGAATGGGCAGGCTGGTTTGAGATCATAGGAAGGCAACATACCGTAAGCTCAAGAAACCACTTGATGGAAGTCTACAGAACTAGGCCTGTCGCAATAAACAATAAATCAATTAATCGCATGATAAATGAAAATTATCGACCTCATGTTCATTTATCGGCTTTATCGTTTCTTCTCGTCTCTCTCTTTCTACTGAAGACACTGGATGACAAAAAGGCTCAACTCTGGTGCTCTTCACTGACCCCTCTGAAATATAATTTTATCAGATAATATATTAACTTAATGAAATGTCTAGATATATGTATCCTGTTTTGTTATTTAGAATGATGTGTTAAAACATGATCTGATTCCGTTTACAGTAGTAAATGTAGTTTCAGCTACATGCCTACAACTCCCAGACATTCACGCACCCACCCATTACAGAACACAAGATGGCGAGATATTATTGGTTGAGAGCTGGGTCACATGATAGAGTAGGACTTCCCATTCGTTGATGGTGGTGACGACTCCAGGGGGTGTGGTCGAGCTCTGAAGAAGATGGGTTGTCTGTTTACGTTCGGCGCCATTGTTCATGACCGCATGGTGGAGTTACAACGGCCCAGGGCAGGTGATCTTGTACTTTACATGTAAAATAAACCTTCTGATATGGAAGACAATTGCTCCACCTCTCCCTGCTTCAGATCAGAACACATTCTTACACCTCCCTTTCTCTTTTCTTTTTAAAATCTGTTTTAACTCGCGTTTTTGGATCGTTAAAAGCAGCTAAGCTGAGAAGCTAAGCTAACAGGCCGACCTCGGGGGAAAAAAACCTCCGTCTTGTCGAAGCTCCAAAATTCACGTTTGAAACCTGTGCCTTTGTCTAAAAAGTTGTTTTTTTTCTCTGCAAAAAGAAGCTGAGAACTTGCTTACTGATTTTTTAAATTAAAAGCTTTGTGTGAAAAATCAAACCACGCCGTGCGTCCGCCATTGTGAGAACCGAAGAGAAACAGCCCATGTCACGTCAAGGGGCCTCCCTCCCATTTTTCTTAAAGAGACACGCTGCTCGCTCCCTCACTATCCATCCTTCTGTACTGCCATCTAGTGATCAAAAAAGGTACTGCACACAAAACAAATGAGCATTTCTTCTTAAATATGACAAGAATTACTAATTATTGTCAAACTTCAAACAATATTATCATTTATTGCAATAATTTCTGAGACAATTAATTACCCAGCAAAATTTGTTATCGTGACAGGCCTATACAGAACACCATCACAAACCTAGAAGCCACACCAGTCAAGTTAGCTAACAGGAAACTGAGGCGATGATTCACTCAGGTTCGCCAGAATCTTGACAATTAGAGATTAGAAAAACATTTTCTCTGTGGACTTCCACACAGAAAGTACTTCCTTATTAAAGTCCACAAACATGTATGTTAGGTTAAACGGCAGTACAGGTGCATCTAAAAATATTAGAATATTTCTCGCTAATTATTTCAGAAAGTGAAACTCATTTATTAAATAGATTCATTACACAGAGTTTCTTTTTTTGTTGAAACGTTTCGTCCTTCATCCAAAGGACTTCATCAGTCTGAGGAGCCACAACAAACTCAATCCCACAAGCAGCACATTCACATAGTGGGCCAACCAGTTTGATGGTGATACGATGGTTTCTGGAGTCCGCCCTCCACCCCGTCGATTGTTACCTGGACTACTGAGCATGAACTTTGATGTTTTGAACCACTTTGGCTGTGGCTGCCTCAGAGGAGTGGACAGGGGAGAGGGCGGACTCCAGAAACCATCTTATCACCATCAAACTGGTTGGCCCACTATGTGAATGTGCTGCTTATGGGACTGAGTTTGTTGTGGCTTCTCAGTCTGATGAAGTCCTTTGGATGAAAGTCTCAACGAAAAAATGAACCATCCAGAGGAGCTGACTCAACTTTGTTGGATTTTTTTTATCTGGATTATTAAGCATAAACGTTGATGTTTATTTCTTGTAATTACGATGGACAAATAATGAAAAACCAAAACTCACTGTCTCAGAAAATGAAAATATTCCACGGTCAGTTTTTGGTACCTTCTGCAGTGCGGGCCGGTTCCGAGTCCTGCTGGAGAATGAAACCAGTATCTCCATAAAGCAGAAGGAAGCACAAAGTCTCTAAAATGTCCTGGCAGATGCTGAGTTGACTGGATTCAGAAAACAAACACCAGCAGAGGACATGGACCCAAACCATCACTGACTGTGGAAACTTCACTCTGGACTTGAAGCTACGTGGATTCTGGTCCTCCTCTCTTCCTCCAGACTCTGGGACCTTGATTTCCAAATGACGTGAACATTTACTTTAATCTGAAAAGAGGACGCTGGACCTCTGAGAGACAGTCCAGTTCTTTGTCTCCTCAGCAGGTGAGACGCTTCTGATGTCACTGGTTCAGGAGTGGCTGGACGTGAGGAACGAGACATTTGCAGTTCATGTCCAGGAGTTCATCAGCTGACCAGGATGTGACACCAGGAGTTCACAATACTGACCCTCGTCACAATGTTCTAGTTTTCTGAGACACTGAATTTTAGTTTTTCATTATTTGTCAAACATAATCATCAAAATTAGAAGAAATAAAGGTTTGAAATATTTTACTCTGTATAATGAATATATGTGTTTCTCTTATGAAACGTTTTCACGATATTCTATTTATTTTTAGATGCACCTGGACTTCATTTTCTTTCAGCGTGTGTGCGGTCCTGTGAAAACCGTTTAAAGGAACCAGAGTTCTGTCTTTGGGACCGCTCTAACCCGTCATCTGTGTTCGACTCCCAGGTGGCCGATCACGTGCACCCTCCGATGTTCTTCTTCCCTAAATTCCTGGCGCCGATTTCTCGCCACAGCAGAAGCATCCGCACGCTGTTCCACAATCCGTTCCCCGACTTCCAAAGTTTGTTCTCCCCCCTGATGGAAATGGACAGGAACCTTTTTGGATCCATGATGGACCCAGACTCTGACCCCCCGACTAACCAGGGTAACTTTTTATGACCCGTTCATGCAGGTTAGCGAGAAAAGCTGTCGAGCAGCATCGCGATGACCTTTAACTAACGTGCACTTTGCGTGTGCCTGTTACAGACGGCAGCGTGAATGAGGACGTGGTCATCACCAAGCCTTTTGGGAACGGCAAGATGACCTGCAGGGAGATCCGCCGCAACTCGGCCGGCTGCATCAAGTTCCGCGACGAGTGCGAGAAGTGCAAAGAAATCCAGCATCTTGGTCAGATTACATATAACAATCACACAGCCTTTAAAAACTAACACGAAGAAAAACAAACTCATTGACTGGACAAACTGCTTTGTCTTGGAAAATACAGCGAGCGCTAAATGACTGCTGAAATTTACAGAAGCTGAAACTGAGCTAAAAAGCTTCTCTTTAAGCTGCTTCACACGCTCCGGTTTTGATTTGACAAAGCTCCACAGATGGGAAGTGAAAGATGTAGCTTTTTGGATTCTTAAAGCTAAAGGTGGAAAAGTCTAGCTAAAATTTTAATGCAGCAGGGTGGTAGCTAAAAGCTAAACGTTGTACGTTCTAGCCACAAGTTCAAAGTGGCAGAATGACAGCTAAAGTAAAAGAATTGTAGCTAAAAGCTAAAAGTAGCATAAGACAAACAAAGCAAGCATACGGAAGCAGATTTAAGAGGGAAATGTGTTTGATAAAGATTTGAAAAGATAATGTATTTTATTCAACCTTTATTTATACAGTTTAGTCTCATTAAGCCTGGAGGACTCAAATTTACAAGAGAGACCTGTTTTAACAAAGAACACAGATGAGGTAAAGACAACAGTAGACAGTCATATAAAAGCATATAAAATGAAAAGTAAATAAAAGAAATGATGTGAAAACAAAACAAAAAACAGCTACATTGTAAAGCGATGTAAAATACTAAAAACAGGAACATGTCTGCCACCGTGGTGCTCCTTTTAGCTGTTAGCTACTGAGGCACTCCTTTTAGTTGTTAGCTAACGTGGTGCTCCTTTTAGCTGTTAGCTGCCATGATGCTCCTTTTAGCTGTTAGCTACCATG
>NC_056509.1:42150824-42153489 GCF_014905685.2 Nematolebias whitei
TGCTCCTTTGAGCTGTTAGCTACCATGATGCTCCTTTTAGCTGTTAGATACCATGGTGCACCTTTTGGCTGTTAGCTACCATGGTGCTCCTTTTAGCTGTTAGCTACCATACCATACCATTTTATTTATAGAGCACTTAAAACAGCGACAAGGCCAACCAAAGTGCTGTACAGGCAGACAAACAGACAACACACGAAGTAAAATACAAAATGAAGTAAATCAAAAATATAGACATAAAATCGATGCAGATAATAAATATGACGACAAACCAGTGTGGAGCGTACAGGTTCAAAACACAGATCATCTGGTGTTGAAAGCCACCGAATAGTAGTGGGTTTTTAAACGGGATTTGAAAACCGAGAGGGAGGGGGCCTGTATAACAAGCAGAGGTAACTCATTCCAAAGTCTTGGTCCTGCTACAGAGAAGGCCCTGTCCCCTCTGCGCTTAAGACGAGTTCCTGGGACTGTGAGGAGCAACTGGTCCGCTGACCTCAGGGAACGTGGTGGGACATACAGTTGTAGCAGATCAGAGAGATGGGGGGGGGGCAAAACTGTGCAGCGATTTGTAGACATACAGGAGTATTTTGGTGCTCCTTTTAGCTGTTAGCTACGATGCTCCTTTTAGCTGTTTTTCATTCAACCTTTATTTATACCGGTTAGTCTCATTGAGCCTCGAGGACTCATTTACAAGAGAGACCTGTTTTAACAAACAACACAGATGAGGTACAGACAACTAACTTTATAGTTGGTTCAATATTTTAAAAAGTTTGAGCGTTTCAAAAACCAAAGGTCCCAGCACCCATCTCCTGAACGAGGTGAACTTTATGACATACGAACGGCTAAAACAGCGTGTGGATTATGGAAGTCGTCTTATTGAAAAAAACTAAGTTCATAATCATAAAAATCAGGACAACAACAGTGTGAGTGTTGAATCAGCCTTATGTCAGTGCGAATAAAGAAATGATCTAAAAGCTATCAGTGAAGAAATGTAGTCTTTAAATTTAAAACAATAAATTGCAGCTAGAACGTCACTTTTTTTTAACCATTTTATCCCATTAGTAAACCAGTAACATGCTCAGATTATTTAATAAAGTGTGTAATTCCTCAACTATTGAAACAACATTTAGGTTGTCAGACAACATCTCAAAACAAAATGAACCCCTCCTTTGGTTAGTAAGCTGCTGCGTGGTGTTTCGGCTCGTTTTCAAGCTTTCTGCTCGTTCCCCAACAGACTGCTCGGGGAAGAAACCCCTGGAGGGCCCGCTGAAGGAGGAGCTGGAGGCGTCCCTGGCCATGGCGGAGCGTTTCACCCAGAAGTACAACAACATGCTGAAAAGGTTCGAGGAGCAGGTGTTCAACACCTCCTCCATCCTGGACACGCTCAACAAGCAGTTCAGCTGGGTGTCGTCTCTGGCGAACACCACCGAGGACGGCACCTTCCGAGTTAAGGCGGTGCGTTCGCTTTTTTCTTTGCAAGCAGACGAACGAACGCGCACGTGCACACGGAACACTCAGATAGTTCTTCGCATCTCCGTCGCAAAGTCATACAACTTCTCTTTTTTTTTTTAATATATCATATATGGAGAGCCATTTCATTCAAAATTAAATAAATAAATAGTGTTCTTTAAAAATTATTAATAAATATTCCAGTAAATAAATAAATGTTCCCATGAAATAAAACATTTAAATTAAAAAAAATGTTTATTTTATCTGATTTATTTTTTATTATTTCAAATATTCAATTTTATTTAATTCAAGAGTTATTTATTTATTTAATAATGGAGTTACATTTTGTGACATTTTTATTTTGTAAAGCTACTTTACATATTTCAGGGGCATTTATTTTTTTAATCCCGTTTTTCATTTTAAGCTCTTTTTATTTCATGTTCTTATATTCAAATGAGGGGGCGGGGTTTTCTCTTTGGGGCGGGTCTGATCAGGGTCAATGTATGGAGAGCAGTTTCATTCAAAATTAAGTTGCAAAATTAAAATTAAGTTACACATTACATGTTCATTTGAAATTTAAACGTTTTCAAGCGAACTGCTGAATCTTATATTCGTGTTTACTTTTTAAAGAACACATTTTTCATGTATAAAACTATTTTTTAAACCATTTGCTTTTATTTTTGTGCTTCCTTAAAGCCCTTCAAAAAAATAATCTTGTTGCAAATGGGCATTTTTGCTGCACTTTGGCGAGCCTTGTCGTCATCGTGCGTCTGTCCCTGATGAACGAATGACGCTGAATAAACGAACTCTGTAACAAAAGTCCTCGAGCTAGATGCAAAATAAGAACCTCACCATCAACGCACCTGAGCAAATATTAAATAAATAAATATTCTTCTATAAGGTACATCAAGAAAGTACAGCTTCATAAAACTGTTAATCCGTAGTCGGGTCGCAAAGCCTGTTAAAATAAATGTTTAATTTATATTTAGATCGAAAAGTCGCAGGTTCAACTCCCGGTACCGTCAACATCAAAATGCGGGTGGAAAAGGTGGAACACCCACACCTCCCTCCACCCTCATTCGCCCCACTCTGGGCCCCTGAGCAAGGCCCTTAACCCCCACCATCTGCTCCTACACAGGTCTCTCTTGAAAACGAGTTCTCGTGGCTCAGTGAGACTACCTGGATAAATAAGGGTAAAAAAAAATTGTATATATATATA
>NC_056509.1:42153589-42187588 GCF_014905685.2 Nematolebias whitei
TATATATATATATATATATATATATATATATACACAAGGATATCATTTTGGGAATCAAAGATTCATACAGAACTTTAACTGAACTGAAAAGGTGGAAGTTACCAGAATTTGTGACAGCGTGGCCAGTATGTTTAAATCTTTATAAAAATACACTGAAAAATGTAGTAAAATAAGTCAAATAAGAAAAAGACGAGAACAGCAGATACTTCTTAATTTAATCTGACAGTTTATTTTCTTCTAATTAGCTGTTTACACACGACTGGTTGACTCGTAAGCTGTGGCTACGTGATAAACGTTTCGTGTCGGTGCTGCAGGTGACGTCTAAGGACGCTGAGGAGAAGAAGGCTGCAGGAACCAGGGTGTCCGTGCAGCTTTTTGACTCTCCGGCTATGAACTTCACCGTGCCGGGGGACCTTCCCTGGACCGACCCCAAGTTCTCCGAGGTGGTGGCTCAGGAGGCCCTGGACCGCTACAAGGAAACCAGCGTGTGAGTGAAAACAAACAACAAAAAAAAGAACGCTTTCAGGAAAAAGAGCCAAAAGCTTTTTGATCCGACGTTAAATCTAAAGCTCGAGAGCAGACGCGTTAGAATGTAGCTGAGACTCCCAACATGTCTCCGCTCTTTTTGCTGCGTCGTTCCATCTTTTACACATTTATTTTTTTTAAACGACGCTAATCCTTCTGCATTTCTTTTCCTCAGAGTGGTCAAATAAACTCCACCTGGACTCACAGCCGAACTTCAGCTTGTGCCAATGAGAAAACGCCGCAAATTCATCAAACTGCACCCGAAATCCTGAAGCTTACGCACCGATCCTGAGGCTCGAGTCCTGCTTCTGCAATAAAACGCAGTGTAACCTCCAAGGGTTATATAGTCCTGCTGTAGGAGAAGATATTTAGTAGAAAACAGGCCTGAATCCCATCTGGAGAACCTCCTGCATACAGGAAGTTCTTATAATATGAGCTGGGTCTCCTAAAAGTGGCCATAGTGCAAAAATGACAAGTTTCATGTATTTTTAGAACAAACAGTGCAGCTGTCGTCAGCTCTCGTTCATTAATATCATTTTTGAACAAAATTTAGAGTAAAGTTTATTCCTTGTGTTGCCGTGACTTTAATGATCTGATATTTGTCGTTGCCGTGTTCAGTTATGGTTGTTCTACCGGAGTTGATGTGAGTGATTTAAATGATTAAAAAGCAATAAATAGATTTAATAGAACCTGCCAAACTTTGCCTGATGTCTTTTTATTTTCTAAGATAAGCCTCCTTTCTGTTCATTTAAAAACAACCTTAATGTAAGGGGACATATTTCAATAGATTTTTAATGTAATTAAATGCATTAATTCTACAAAAATAATCCAGATAAATTAAGTTAAATGGGAGAAAATGTGTGTAAATAAATATAAAAATACATATATAAAACTCCAAAGTGGTACGTTTAAGTTTATTCAGCCCCAACTCTTATCAGAAGTGTCACCAACTGTAACAAACCCCAAGAAGATAAACAAGTCCAAAACCTCCAAGTAATAAAAAGTTACAAAGTGAGACATCATGAAGACCAAGGAACTCTCTACACATGTCAGAAGCAAAGAGGCAGAGAAGTGCAGATCAGGGTTGGGTAATAAAAACAATTGCAGAAACCTGAACGTCACACTGAGCTCCACTGAATCCATCATTAGGTGGAAAGATTCTACCACCACAGTAAACCTTGTAATGGTTGCCTCCATGATGTCAAAGATGACCCTGATGGAGGTGCAGCTGTCTGTAGAGGGAGGCTCCGTCCTCAGGACCACTACACGCTGCACTGAGCTGGGCTTCATGGAAGAGACGCAGGAAGAAACTACAAGAAGGAAAAGCTGGATGACTTGGAGTTCCTCAAACTTGAAGAAGGTGCTGTGGTCAGATGAAACCAAACATCGACCTTTGAGACCACTCTGCCACCTCATCATGCTGACAACGCTGTCCTTACACTGAAGCATGGAGGCGTCAGCACCATAGTTTGGCGTTTTCCATTGGTGGCGACTGGGAAACTGGTTAGAGTTGAAGGAAGGAAGGCTGAAGAGTCTTCCAGACATTTGAGTCTGAGACAGAGGTTCATCTTCCAGCAGAACCACGACCCTGAAACACGGATGAAGTGACACCCCACTGGTTTAAGGATAAACAGCTGAAGGATCCAGTCAAAGCCCACACTGCAATCCAAGTCTATGGTTTGATTTAAAGGACACTGGGTGGGGGGTTCCTGTTTTTCCTGCTGCTCTGAAGACATCAGATGGCGCCAACAGGTTCCACACCTGAGGATAATCTCCCTAATGAGATGCCAGGAGTATAAGAGGCAGCAGATGATCTCACTGCTGGAGCATTAAACCTGCCTCTGGTAGTCGTGCTCCTAGCCTTTTGTGTTCTCTGATCTTTGAGAAAGACTCACCTGTGTTCCTTTGCATTTGCAGCATCTCTCGTGACACACCTGTGCCGGGACCTCGTTGAAAGAACCCCTGGAAATCTCTGGCGCCTTCCTACCACACGCACTACTGCCTAATCTACAGGTGCTGGTCATAAAATTAGAATATCATGAAAAAGTTGATTTATTTCAGTAATTCTACTCAAAAAGTGAAACTTGTTTATTATATTCGTTCATTACACACAGACTGAAATATTTCAAAATGTTTATTTCTTTTAATGTAGATGATTATAACTAACAACTAATGAAAACCCCAAATTCAGAATCTCAGAAAATTAGAATATTACTTAAGACCAATAAGAAAAGGGATTTTTAGAAATGTTGGCCACATGAAAAGTATGAACATGAAAAGTATGAACATGAAAAGTATGAACATGTGCAGTACTCAATACTTAGTTGTTGCTCCTTTTGTCTGATTACTGCAGCAATGCGGCGTGGCATGGAGTCGATCAGTCTGTGGCACTGCTCAGGTGTTATGAGAGTCCAGGTTGCTCCGATAGTGGCCTTCAGTTCTTCTGAATTGTTGGGTCTGATGTATCACATCTTCCTCTTCACAATACCACATAGATTTACTATGGGGTTAAGGTCAGGCGAGCTTGCTGGCCAATTAACAAAAGGGATACCATGGTCCTTAAACCAGGTACTGGTAGCTTTGGCACTGTGTGCAGGTGCCAAGTCCTGTTGGAAAATGAAATCTGCATTTCCATAAAGTTGGTCAGCAGCAGAAAGCATGAAGTCTCTAAAACTTCCTGGTAGATGGCTGTGTTGACCTTGGACCTCAGGAAACACAATGAACCAACACCAGCAGATGACATGGCAACCCAAACCATAATTGGCTGAGAAAACTTGACACTGGACCTCAAGCAACATGGATTCTGTGCCTCTCCTCTCTTCCTCCAGACTCTGGAACCTTGATTTCCAAAGGAAATGCAAAAATTTCTTTCATTAGAGAACCTAACTTTGGACCACTCAGCAGCAGTCCCAGGCGAAACACTTCCGACGCTGTCTCTTGTTCAAGAGTGGCTTGACACAAGGAATGCAACAGCTGAAACCCATGTCTTGCATACGGATGTGCGTGGTGGTTCTTGAAGTAGACTCCAGCTGCAGTCCACTCTGTGATTCTCCCCCCACATTTTGGAATGGGTTTTGTTTCACCATCCTCTCCAGGGTGTGGTTATCCCCATCGCTTCTACACTTTTTTCTACCACATCGTTTCCTATCCTTCGCATCTCTATTAATGTGCTTGGACACAGAGCTCTGTGAACAGCCAGCCTCTTTAGTAATGACCTTTAATGTCTTGTCCTCTTTGTGCAAGGTGTCAATTGTTGTCTTTTGGACAACTGTCAAGTCTGCAGTCGTGATTGTGTAGCCTACAGAAGAGACCATTTAAAGGCTTTTGCAAGTGTGTTGAGTTAATTAGCTGATTAGTGTGTGGCACCAGGTGTCTTCAATATTGAACCTTTTCACGGTATTTTAATTTTCTGAGATACTGAATTTGGGGTTTTCATTAGTTGTCAGTTATCAACATTAAAAGAAATAAACATTTGAAATGTATCAGCCCGTGTGTAATGAATGAATATATATATTTCACTTTTTGAATGGAATTACTGAAATAAATCAACTTTTTCATGTTCTAATTTTATGACCAGCACCTGTACATAGGTGTGGACCAATGAAGCTAAAGGCAACAGGCAGAGCACAAAGCATGAAAATGAGAGAGGGGAGATATAAAGAGCAGTCAGGTGATTTGTGACAGGAAAGATGGAGATGGTAGCTCTAACAAAAAGACAGGAGGTGGAGCTGGAAGGTGTCCAGCTGTCCATTAGGAGTAACCAAGAGTTGGCTCAGGTCAAGTTAAGAGGCTGAGATGGTTTGGACGCATGCAAAGAAAGGAAGCAGGAAGAAAAGATGAAGACCACTGAGAGAGTTGGAGGTAGTAGTGAAAGAGGACATGCAGATGGGTGGTGTGATGGGGGAGAATGCTGGGAGAGAACAAAGATGGAGGCAGATGATTCACTGTAGTAACCCCTAAAGGAAGCAGTCCAACAGAGTAATAAATAAGAGAGTTCAGATTTAAATATTGTGCCATTTGTTTTATTTTTGTGTAAAAATCACACAGCTGCTAGTTAACTCTGCAGAGATTCAGTACATCCATGCAGTTAAAACATCTAGGATCCCACAGCCAAGAGAGAAGGAATTAAATAGAATATTCTTTCGCCGTTAGTCAGCAATTAATGCAAATTTACAAGAGTCCAAAAGTGTGTATCATACAATATACAACGCAGATCTGGGAGCGAATAGCATTCAAAAGCCCATCAAAGACTTCATTTTGGATGGATTGCTTCTGCCTGCCTGGATTGCCTTGGGAGGGCTTGGGGACGAGGAGGGAGCCGTTGTGCGTGCAAACATCAAAACAATCCTTGAAGGGGTTTCAATTGGGTTTTAAATGGTATTAGTTCCAGGTCTGGAAACAATATCGCACGCACACATACACACAAAGTACACCATCGTCCTCAACAGCAGGGAAACACAAAAAAACAGAAAGAAAGGCAAGCCTCGTTACTATGAGAGGTCAGTCAGCCATCTTGGAAACCTGAACGCCTGTTGGGAGAGTAAGGCTTTAGAAGAGGATTCATGAACAGCAACACGATGAGACAAAATAATTATTCAAATGATCTGACCAAACAAAAATGGACATTTCAGGACACTGAAAACTAGTTTTAGAGCAGAACTGAGGGAAAATTAAAAAAAAAAAGCTTGAAGGGCTAGTTCTTCAAGCATCTTTTTTTAAACAGACAAAATCAAACGTGCAGGTGAAAAACATAAAGATAATGTGAGGGGAGTTTAGTTCAAAGTGCAGTTAGGTCATTCAGGTCTTCCATTTAACTGACTGGACTCTGCTGAGCTTCATCTCCACCTGGCGAGAGTCACATTTTGCAGATTTCAGGTGGTAAAACCCAGTTTTCTTTACCACATATCAAACTCAAGAACCGCGGGCCAAATCTGGTCCCCCAACATGAGAATCTAAATGTAAAATATTGAATCTCTTATAATTTTTTTCTTTTAAAAAAACTAATAAATACGTTGTTTAGTAGACTTCTCTTACCAGCTGGCTAACTTTGAAGTCAGAAAAACGCCCGGGTCATTCTATCGTTATTGATTCTGGTGTGGAAAGAACTCTTGTTCATGAACCTGCAACCAAGAAAAGATATCAGGCGTTTGACTCGAGTTCATGTATCAGCTGAAAGTGGACCGTGGCTCGAACAAAGTTTTAAAACTTTGGCTACTTTTGGTAACCGAGTTCAACACTCCTAGGTCAGGGAGCGCACACAAAAAAAAGCAGACTTCCCATCAATACTTAAAAAAAATAATAATAATAAGGGGTGGGGGCAACGACGACGACAAACGTACAGCAGATTGTGTTCTGGAAGAGCTACGATACAAAACCAGAGGATACCGTTCGCACAGTTGCTACTATCAGAGTACAAACAGCTAAAGTTGAGTTGGTTTGTGAAGATGTCTCGCACATACTTGCATAGCGCCGTCTCGCCCGATTGGAAAACGGCTGATTCTTTTTTTTCCTCTCTCTTTTACATCAACTCCTCCTGCACCGACACTTTGGATCTGCATTTACAGCAGAGAAACCGCAGGAAAACTTCTCCCTGTTCAGCAACACCGTTCTTCATGAAACCCTCCTGCAGCTTAAAACTGTCAAACCCTTCAAGTGAATGTTTTTTTCTCAATAAATGGTTTTCCCGATTAGGTTAAAGCTACTCATTGCAAACTATGAAAATGAACAAAAATGCATAATTTACTCAACTGCCAATCCATTAAATTGTCACCAGTGAAATATTTTCAGTCAGTTCAGCCGTTTCTGTAGGTAAACAAACATGTTAGTGGGCTGCCGTTCACCAACTTTGCTTACAGATTTAAATTTTAAGACATCAATATGAGAAAGGAAGTGTGCAGATTTTATTTTGGCCCGTCTTCACGAGGTTGCAATGAGTATCTTTAAAAAGGTACAGACAGGAAAACTGGAGCTCAGGAAGAAATAGAAAGACGAAAAATGAAATAAAATCAGAAGAGGCTGCTTTTTTTTTTTTTTTCTCCAAACGCAGCCCCAATTGTTATAGTTCAGTCATTTTGGCATAAACTTTAAACCATTCAGTCACATCAATCGTCAAATGCAATAACACGAAGAAAAACGAGACAAACACGGCATCAACCACACGCAGCACGTATGTAGACTTGAACAGGAAGAGGACAGAGCTGAATTCATGTCACAGGATGAGTTATACAAAAAAACTAAAATAAAAACCTTCACAACAAGCGAGTTATTAAAAGCCTCAAACATTCGCACGGTATTCCTTTCTGGATCTCGCCCAGTATGATTTATTTAACCTTTTCTACAATAGAAACCTGCTTTTACTGGATTCTTTTAAACTAGTGAAAGACTTGTGACTTATACTAAATAACTCATTAAACAGCTGTCCGTTATCCAGATACAAGTATAATCTGTGGTTCTGGGAAGAATTGAAGGCAAAAAATAAAGAGCTGGAAGACGCTTTAAAATAACAGTTCTCACCAAAATGAGACGGATTTTTGTTTTTCCCAAAGAAAGTTGGAAGTCGTGCCTTTATTACCATCTAAAACCAGAATTTATTTATTTTAGTTCAGACTGTTTCCCCACTTTAAATGCTACGCTAATCAGCCATTTCATTTATATAATTAATGCGTTTGAAACCAAAATGGAAATAATGAGAACAGATAGTTTGGATTAAATGAAACGGTGTTCCGTGAAGTTGTCGTAAGTAGTTAGTATCTCACCTGCAGCAGAAACTAGGAGACAAGCTAACAGCTCGGTCAAGATAAAAGCAGACGTCTTTGTATTTTTAGCCTCAACCTCACAAAAGTTTCATAGTTCAAAGAAATTTTATTTTGCAACACAATTTTTTTAATTAGACTTATTTTGATAAATGTTGGGTTATTTTGATTCAAGTCCAGGTCAATCTGTTAGCAGCAATTCATTTGAAACCTATAAAACGGAACATGTTTAGAAGGCAATAACTACATAAATCATAGCTGCGTTTAAAATCAACAAATAAATGCTTTTTGAAGTGCGTTACTTTAGCAAAGTGTAGCGACTCTGCCCAAGTGAGACGCAACAGGATCGAGTTTCATGAACAGACGCAGATTAATTTGTCCGCACCTCGTCAAAACAAAACTTCAATTCTCACAAAGTGATTTAGTTAAAATTGTCTCGTGTTCACCTGCATGTCTTTGGTATGCGCCAGAGAAAATAACAAAAAATGGGGAAAATGAGTTTATTTTATATGCTGTACCACTAAAGACGATCTGCACGTTTTAAACCAAGAGTTTGACCGTCATTAGCGCCACGGGTGCCTTCGAGGTTTTCATCAATCAGCCTATTTAACTGACAAACATGAAACTAAGCCGTTGGGTATGGTTGTGTGATCACACTGAACCTGACGCAGATAAATCAGATGAGTTGTCCGAGGAGCTCAGAAAGAATATAGATCTCCATGTTAACAGTAAAGGCTGCAAAACCATCTCCGAGCAAGTTCCTCTCAAATATTAATAAGAAAACAGAAGGTTCACGGGACTTGAGCAAACATCCCCGGACGTGGACGCAAGAGGAAATGCAACCCCAGTTTGAGCAATGATAATTAAAAACATGAGCCAAAGAAATGATCCAAAACTATCCGAGCTGAACTCCAATCGTCATTTCCTGATCGCACCATCCGTCATATTTTGATAACTGGTTCCATGGGCGACGACCCAGGAGGGCTCCTCTATAGGCAGAAAAACACAAAGACAGGTTTTTCCTAAAATGTTTGGCATCCTCCAAAGTTTCTGGGACTAAGGAGACAAAACTGAAGCTTTTGGTCAATCCCATCAGTTGTTTTTTCAACTATCGTTAAAGGGTACCAACCAATGCTTCCGTGTCTGCAGATCATTTCTGGTGTCAAATCACAGCTGATTGGTCTTCATTGTAAATACCACATACTTGAGATAAAACTCTATAGATGTCAATGACCATAAAGAAAAACCGTTGGTCGTGTAAAGGTTTAAAAAGCCGATCAAATCATGCAAGATTTGCATGAAGGGTTATAAGAATGTCTGGGATTGTTTTAAGACGGCAGAAATCTGCTTTGGTTGTAATCCGGCTTCGACTTCCTGTTAGCTTCTGATTTATTTTACAAACTGATGAACTTCTGAGTGATTTCTGCTTTAGGCTTACACAACGACTACAAATTACTCTACAGAACATCGTAAAAAAAAATCCAAACTATCCTTTTAATTTGATCCAATATTTAATAAAATAAAATTTGGTGTGGCAGAGCTAAACATACTGGTGCTAGCCTCCGTTTAACTCGCTAACCGTGAACACGAGGACACAAACAGTCACACAAACACAACGGTTACACTCTGCATTTCTTCTTCAGTTGCTCAGAGAGTGAAGTACTCAGACACCAGCTGTGGTGTCTTAAGAAACCTAAAGTTCATCCGAAGCTCCTAACCGTCTCGCAGTTTGTCGCCATCCTCATTTCACCTGTTCTTAAAAAAACTGAAAGGTGCCAGTTGATGAATTCTCCTCGGCTCGTTGATTAGACTGATGTCAGGTCTGTCTGGTTTCTGGTCGGATGCCGTGTGATTGAGCGTGAACGCCACACAGCAGCACTGAAGAAATTCAAGATGATGGGAGAAAGAGAGGCGGAGGAAAGGAGGGATGGCCACAGCCTTGCCTCGGAGGAATGACAGCTGAGTTTTGCACCACACGTTGGTTAAAGATGTGAGAACGGTCTGAGCTGCTCCAGCTGGACTTCCAGAGATATCCTCTCTTCCAGCAGGTCCTAAAAACACAACAAGTGTGAGCGCAGTAACATGAAGCCAACCATCATCCTCTTCAGCTAATGTGCTTCAAACCTTCAGTTGTTGTTGTAGTTCACTGTTAAGTCGTGCCAATACTGTGTTTGTCTCCTTGTTTCTTCTGATTGAAGCTTGAATAGCCTTCTTGTCTTTTCCAACAGACCTGAAAACACCGACATGATATTTATTGAACTGGCACAGAAAATAGAACTAAAAGCTTCAGCAAGCGGAAGCTTCCTACCTGGGGATGGAGGGTTGTGCGGTCAGGGGGGCAGCTATGACGCCGGATTTCTGCGGACCGTGCTGCTCGTCTTCGGGCCAAAGCTCGTCTTCAGACTTTAACCTCCGACGAACGGGTTTTGGTGGAGGAGCCAGTGGTCCTGATGAGCCCTTGGCCTGATGGGAAAACAGAACCTCACTCACTGGAAGGGGAGCGTTTATGCGTTTTTGTTTTTTAACAGCAATTACAAAAATCATGACGGGAACTCTGAACTCTTGCGAGCTTCAAATGCTACTTGGACATACAGAGGCGACTGAAGCCGAGGTCCTCTCATCTGCTGGGCCATCACTCTTCACGGTTCTTAAAGGACCGGCACCTTCTGATATCTTGTCCACCTGACAACACAAAAAAAAAAATCAGTTTATACATCTAGAGGGGTGCAGTTATTTCACATAAAAGTATATTAAAAAGGGCAAATTTGATTAAAGGCAGCCGAAAGCCGAACTCAGCCACTCTCTCTCTTTTTAAAATGGATTCAAGCTTATTTTTCCACCTAAGCATTTTCTCCAGTATTCTACATTTGTTCATCTGCACCACCTCCTTTCTCTTTCTGAGGCTGTCACAGCAGAGAAAGAGAAAGGACGGGGGGGAGGGTCTGTCTTTCCCCATGGTGTCCCAGAGACATGCAACAGGCGGGCGTGCAACAGACAGCCTCGGAAAAAGAAAGGAGGGGGCGGGGAGTCGGTCTTATACCCGAGTGAGCCGCACGAGTGGCATAGATTGTTTATTTAAAATAATCAAGTGCGACCCGAACCGAGCCTCGATGGCCAGCCCGCCCCCGGGGCTCAGTAACCGTAGCATCAGTCTGTCTGTTCTCTTTTGCTGTGCTCTTTTAGAGAGTTTAAAACATTGTTAAGAACATTGAAAGAGTGTGGGAACGGTTCATAAGGCCTTGAAATATATATAAATACTAAAATAAATATAGCGTCCCTACTTCATGGATTCTCACCTATCGCGGGGGTGTCTGGAACGTAACCCCTGTGATAAGTGAGAGACTACTGTAATGCAAATGCCGCAATCATCCAGAATGTGATGAGGGCCAATTTCAGCTACTTCAACATAGCCAGTTTAGTTTTTTTTATCAAATTAGTTGACAGTCGTCTTTAATCTTGTTGCCGCGGGTGATTTAAATAGTGAAGAATGGACTTTTTTTTATAAAACTGAAACAAACATGTTCAAAACCCAACAAGTCACTGTGTTTGTTAACACAGTGCAGTCAAAGGGCAGCCTACAATGACTCACACAGAACAATGTAACGTTTTGGCAGCAGTCATTGTTACGATATACACAACACATTAATACTGAGCGTTGCCTCCAGGTTGCACCCACCTGCCCCGTCTCGGTGTGTTTGTCCATTTCTGGCAGGCTGGAGGGCTGCTCAGAGGCAGCCAAGGCCTGAAACTGGCTAAAGTCTGCAAAGTTGGGCTGCTGAGGAATCTGCTGGGGGGAAGTGGTGGTGAGCGCAGCTCCACCTCCAGGAACACCCTCAGCCTCTACTCGATGCCCCGTGAGCGGCACTGATGTCTATAAGGAGACAGGAGGAGAAATAAGATGATGAGGAGCTCTGTGACAGTAAAAGTGAAAGCCTGATAACTATTTTTTTACTTGTGTGGGTAGCGGGCGAGGAGGCACTGCAGGAGGAAAAGCTGTCGTGGAGGGTTGGGGTTGTCCCGGGGCAGACGTGGCAGCGAAGGTGCGATTCATGTCCAGAGACGAAGAGCGAGAGTGGGAAGGGTGGGGGCGAGGAGGAGGGGGAGGTGGCGCTACCACCTTCAGAGCTTCTGGAGACGCACCTGACTGAGATCTGAACACAAACATTCATGTTTCTGGGTTTGAAGCTAAACAACAATGAACAGGAAGTGATTTAACAGTATTAATCCAAAAATACAAAACACATCTCAAGTTCAGGGCTAGAAATGATTCTAGTCTCCTGAATGAAGCAGAAAATATGTGAGAATACACAGAAATATGGTTTAATATATCTAAATTACCTTTGTCTGGTGGTTGGTTCCTGATCTGAGGTAAAGGAGTCTGAACTGCTATAACCATCACCTAATGTGGAATGAAAGGAAAATACACAAGGTTTAATGCAAATCAAAAACATTTTTCTTCATATCAAATAATTTTGACCCTTTAAAGCATAAGAGGCATCAACAAGAAGCACATGTTGACCTAAATGATGACAATAATTCAAGCTTCTTCTACTGTAAACTAGAGAATAAAACCTTAAAGGGACCCTCAGGTGTTGCAGATCAAAATCAAACCTGGGAGAAAAATGTAAAATGAAGTCTTCTGAGGATTCACTGATCTGACAAACTGCATCGCTCATCCCACCTGAGAACTACAGATAATAAGAAAAGCACGTTTTCCAGGCATTTCTAGCTCAGGATAAACTTATTGATTGCAACATATTTTGCTTTTAGTCTGATTAACACCCTCAACAAATGTTCCCTTTACGATTTCATATGGTACGAGATTGTAAACGTTTGAAAACATAACCGTCTTAAACTTTTTGGTAGTTGTGCGTTTTGAGCTAGTTCAAACTGGTTCCACCTGCAGCTGCTGCAACAATAATAAGCTGATAAGTACAGTCAGCTGCCTGTACTGCAGCTGAGGTCTGTGTGAAGGTTTATCCTCACCCTCAGAGGGAAGATGTGGAGAAACTAAAAAAAAAAAAGAAGTGGCCTTCTTTCAGATAATTCATATACATTTCCTATTTTTGAAAACGAGTTCCAGAGTGAATTTAGTCATAAAAGGCAACTCTTGTGTTTTTGTGTAGATGGTAAAAACGTGATATTTTAAAGATCCACAGTCATAGCCTGACCTCCAATTTAACCTACTCCAAGTCTCGTTTCCTGTTTTTGTGTATTTCGATGGAAGCACAACGGCACCTCCTACAGGACTGGCATAGTTACTACAGTAGTACCTCGCTACTTTGCGGTTCGACTTTCGCAGACTCGCTCTTTCATGGTTTTTCCAACACAAGATTGTACACGGCAAACGATTGTCAACTTTAATATTACTCACGCAAAATTATACTTCGGACAGGTGCCGCCATTTTGTAGTTTTCTTTCAATAAGCCTACATTGAAACTTCAGTCAAAAGAACTACACTACCCAGAAGCCAACAGTGCTTCCGACTGCTGCTTTCTGTGGAAATGGAGGGAGTTTAGCAACGCTGTGTCAAAAGTAATGATCTTTCTATTAAGCTCACAGAACTGGCAGGAAAGTCTCAAATAATCCTGAAGCTTAATTATCCGCAGTCATCAACCTGGATGGGGCGTGGGCTTCGTCGCTGCAGGGTAGGTCTGCAAAACCGGAACCAAGATGCTGGTCTGCAGACCTGGGGAGTACCCATATAAAATTTTGCAACACTGTACAAGACATATATGTATGTTGTTAAAATTAAGTAGGTTTAAGAGTTTAGAAAATTGATAAGAACACTGCAAGAAAGTGGGAAGGGTTTCTAAAGCCTTAATATATATATAAATACTAAAATAAATAGTGTTCCTACTTTGCGGTTTTTCACCTATAGCGGTGGTGTCTGGAACATAACCCCCGCGATAATCGAGGGACTACTGTACAGCGTTATGGGTCATTTTGTCATCTGTGTGGATGTAAGCATTTCTAAAAAATGGTGGCGTGTTTACAAGGAAATTTTTCAAAACGACAAATAATAAAAAATAAAAAAAAGACCTGAAACAAATGCGTTCCCTTTTGTGAAAAGGGACTAAATTTTTCAACTCTGCAGCAGAGCAGCCAGTTTTCCACTCACCCACAGTGTTGGCAGCTACAAACTTCATGGAAGCAGTCAGTTTGGCTTCTTCAGACAGTTCTGGAGGTTTTGCCAGTAGAGGACTAGTAGGATTGTGGTCTAAAGAAAAAAAAAAACAGAAACTGTTGAGTCTAATAGAGTAAATACTGAAACATTTATAAATACACTGTAGAAGATTTGCCATTAAATGAGTGTTTTTCATGCTAAAAAAACCTCAAAGCAAATCTTGTTCTTTGTCACTTTTCTGACTTTACTGCTACATCTGCAGGTTCTCACAGCTGTCAGGCACAGGAAGCTGAATTCTAATTATTTTAAAGGATCAAACATTAAGCTAGCATAATTCTAGTTTTAATTCAGATTTGCCCGAGAATGAATTCAGAGGATGTTAAACTCGTTGCAAGGTTCTCTGTGAAGACGGGCATAAAAGAGCTGTGGGAACGCCTGCAGCTGCAAACATGTACAAACACCATTATCTAACAAAAAAATCAGAACCGGATCGTTCAATTCTGAGTCCTACCGCTGGCGGTTCTCTTGAGCTCCATCTCCTGCATGTGAATCTTACTGGGCGTCATCCGGATGGGAACTGGGTGAACGATGGCCGTGTCCTGGAGGGGACACACATAAATGGAGGGTCAAACGGACGAGAGACATTCAAATTAAGATGTTTGAGAAGAAGAGGAAATCATCTGCGCTCCACTTTTTTTTTTTGGTTTAGATCAGGAGTCTGCAACCTGAGGCCTGTCCAAACTTTTTGACAAAGTGTGCATGAAATTTCTGCAGCAGATTGACACAACTAATACCCAAAAGGTGAGGCTGCCCAGCTTTAACCAGATATATCACAATATTGTGCGCACAGCTTCAAAAATCATCTGAATGCGTGTTCTCCATTTTGTTGACATACAGTACAGATGTCGTCCAAATCCACCCAAATTATTTGAATTCTCCTCATAGTTGAGGCAAATATGGAACTGAAGAAACGTACAGAAGAACAAAAGCTTGTTATAAATAAAAGTTTTAACAGTTTAGCTACATGAAGGTTGTGGTTTTATTGTGTTTTAACTGAAGGGTGCATCTTGGTCCATTTATCTTTAGGTGTGATGCTTATTCTGCTCTTTGTTCTTATAATTACAGGGAGGACTCAGTCAGGTCTGAATCACTAACACGAATAACTCCAGTGTCCCTTCCCTTTGTAGAATTATGTACGTTTTAATTACTTTGTCTTAACATTATAAAATTACAAACAAAATACAGTTTCTCAACACCACAAACTGTAGCTTAAAAAGAAAAACCTTTGGAACACAGGAGTGGGGGTCGTGATCTACATTTTGATACGTTGCAGTGGGTCCAGAAAAGGTTCTGCACCCGTTTTACACCAAAAAACGATTATTGTTTGGTGTTAATGACGAGACAAGAAAAGCAAAAGGCAGAACTCTGAAGGGCTGACGTGCTGCGCCCAGACCATTTGTGGCGTGCACACAACCCAGATGTGAAATAATGCAGCATCAGTGTTTGCGTTTGAATATTATGGAACAAATAGGATCAGGATTTACAGTCTAAACCAGGGGTCTGCAACCTTTATGTAAAATTATATTAAATTCTGATCCTCTGCTTCAATTTCTACTATAATATTCAAACGCTGAGTTGTTATTTTGGCATCAAAGATGCTATTATTTTATTTAAAAAAAACTTTTTTTTAATATCATCTTCCTGGAACCCCAGAAACTGGGAGATGACAAATCAGTCAACTGATGCTATGAGATGTTTGATATCCTTAAGCCTAACTAGGAAAGCTTTCTGAGGTATTTGAACATTTAAAATATATATTTTTAAATGATAATTGCAAAAATTGTTGCAAAAGCTAATTTATAATGTATAAATCAACAGATAAACACTTGAGCAAAACTTCATTTGTGGGAAAGACAGTTTAAGTGAACATATCCTGGTGATTTGTACATATTACAAGATTCTTTTTAAAAATGTGATGTCTTTTAGAAGCCAGGCAAACTGAAACCCAAAGAGCTCTTTGACAGAACATCATGCACAGAAAGAACAGGGAGAGATTTCCAGAGAGGGTTAATGTCTGTCCATTGTTGGCGAAACCATGCATACTAAGTGATTGACTTACAGGGTCAGCTGGTGCAATGTTAGAGTCAAATTGGGTCAGAGTTTGTGAGCTGGAGGAGCGCTCGCTAAACGTCTCCCACTGCTGCAGGAGACAGACAGACAGTGAGAAGAGAAACAAAACGTCAGTCAGCCAGTACAGTGACATCACACTTTTACTGAACATCATTGGTCTCGGCTGCAACCGTGGAAACAAAACTACCATCACAGTCCGAAGGAGGGAGAGAGGAGGTGCTGAATTATCAGTAATGGTGTTTTGTGATGAGGAAGACGATGGCAGTCATATCATGATGGATACAGAAATTTGAACTGAGTCACTGTGAGAAATTAATGAGGAAGAATCAAGCAAAAGCAAAAAGGAGGAGTTTTAGGGCTGGGTAAAAATGTGATCTGTTGTGTGCATGTTGAAACCTCGTTGCTCTGGTTCATCTCTGGCCACGCCTGGTTGAGCGACGGCATGGAGGGAGACTTGTTGGGGGTGACCTCCACCGGCGACGCAGAGTATCCAACATCAGCAGTCGACTCCGGGACTTCTGGGGGAAAAAAAAAGCTTTTAATTAAAAAGTATTTGTTGTGAATGACTCTCACCTACTACCAGACCAAGTATTAGCAGAAGATATGAAAAACAGGCTGAGTTAGAGACATTTGTGTTGGCTAATTTCAGTAAGCTGCGGCTGCCATCTTGAACTGCACTCACTCCATGAGTTAAACAGTTGTAGATACACATCCAGTGATAGTTTCCTGAAAGTTTCATGCAAATCCATCCAGTGCTTCGTGGAGTATTTTGCAAACAAACCTGAACTAATTACAGAGGTAACAACATCTGGCAACATTTTAAACAATTAGTTTGCACCGAGTCTCAGCTAGCACCAGCCAGCCAGCATATTTTAGGAAATCTGTAAAACCGAGTTAAAATTTTATGATTTTTAGCTGAACTAATCTGTATATATTTTTTCGTTTCAATAAAAAAGTGGATTAACAATTAACAGTTCGTGGGCAGCAAGTAATTCTCCAATAGTGATCAAATTTAACCTGCACAAAAAATAAACCCTTTAACTTTATTACTGACCAAGAAATAATTATCTTGTTTATAAAGGAAATTTTCTGAGCACCTTAATAATTTATTTTCATTTTTCTACATTGTCTGTTCTTTCACTTGTCTTCTTTTTTACAGTTTCTATGACAAACACGACTCCTAACTTCTATATACAAATATTCATATTAGCGGCATTTTCTACAAAGATAAAGGTCTTTGGCTAATAATGGTTATCACATATTTGCTGACATCACCCTTCGCTGTCTCGCTTTAGTGGCTACACCTTTAAAAAAAAAATACAATTGTAAAAATCTTCTGTTTTAACTGTCTTTTGTTGTGTAAATAACCGTTAAATCAGCTCCCGTTAACAAGGCAGCTGAACCACGCCACACAGCACAGCCCTGCTGCCTCACAGGTTTGGAGTTGTCAAATTAGGCGAGGGTGCGGCAGAGACAAAGAGAGTCTGCGCACCTGCTGAGTCATCCAGGTCGATCAGTTTTGGCATGAGGCTCTCGGGAAGCTTCTCCGGGAGGTCGTAGCCGTTCTTTCTGGCCACGACCAGGTGAAAGGCGGCGCAGAACTCGTCCAGGGTCAGCGCTCCGTCTTTATCAAAGTCTGACAGCTCCCTTCAAACACACATCAGACACAATAATATATGAAGCTTCAGTGGGATTATATGATTATTTTAATTTACAACCTATTAATCATAAATCACAGACTGCATACTCCAAAAACACACGACTCACCAAATATGTGACAACTCTAAAATTGGAAGCTTTGATTTAGTGAAGAACTCTTTTGCTGCTGAACCTGCGACACACAGACACACAGATGATTAACACTTTTCTCATGAGGTCTCGGCTAGCATGACTTTCCTGCATTTTCCCACCAGGGATGAAGCCGGTGAGGTCCGGCTGAATGGTTTTGAACTGGTTGACGTAATACTGCCTCTGCTCGTCTGTGATTTTCCAGGGGTCGTCGTAGCTGCAGGACTGTCGCTGGATCTCGTTGGTGGTCGCAGCTGAGGCCGCTGGTCGTATCGTTGAGCTTTCCTGCAGGAAACAGAATCATAGACGTAAACGTGAACCTGGAGCTCAAATTATAATGTTGTCTCTTATTAAAATAAAAACAAAAAAACACTGAACTCTGGAAGTTTTACAGTGGTAACTGATAAATTACAGTTTCTGTGAAAATGCTGGGAAATAAATGACTTTACTGATATTACTGAAGATGAAAATAAGCTACAAGAAGCAGAACACTGAAACTGAAAAGTAGCAAAATGCTAGGTAAAAGCTAAAACTAGCAAAGAAGCAAAAAAATGGCCAAGACTCAAAAATAGCAAAATGCTATTTTAATGCACAAATTATCAGAAGGATAGCTAAAAACTGAAGGTAGCAAAATGCTAACTAAAAGTAAGAAAAGGCTAGCAAAATGCACAAGGCTATAGAAGCTAAAATTATCAGAAGGTGAGTTAAAAAAACAAGTCTAGTAAAAAGTTTCAAATGGCCAGAAAGAAGCTAAAATGTTGCAAAATGCTGACTAAAACATAAAATCTCCAGAAGGCTAGCTAGAAACTAAAGGTATCAAAAGGCTAGCTACAGACGTAACCAGACTAGTAAGAAGCTTAAAGTAACAAAAGCTGGTTAAAAGCTAATAATAGCAAAACACTAGCTAAGAGCTGCAGTAAGCAGAATGGCAGTCAAAAGTAGCAACAAGCTAGCTAAAAGCTAAAAATAGCATATTAGCTAAAAAGTTGCAAAATACGACAAAGATTTCAGACATTTCGGAAAAATACTAAGAAATCTTGGTGTATTTCTTTTAGGAACATCTTTGTAAATAAAAGTTAAAATTTTTAAAAAGAATAAAAGTTGAAAAACTAAAGTCACAGCACCCATCTTCGGAATGTGCAGAACAATTTTAAACGTAAAAAATAAAATAAAAACAGTGAGTGCTGAATCATAGTTCACACTATAACACAGCTAAAAATGACAATGATAGCAGCATGTAAGTGAAAAAGTCACTGACTTGTTAGTTTTATTGACTCGGATGTGATGTAAAAAACTAAAAATGGAAATCTGCCTAAAAATAGACAAAGAGCAGAACAGGCTTTTGATGGAAAGAGTCACAGAAGCTGCTTGAGTTTGAGTTTAGCAGCAAAAAAACGCACCAAAAGTGCTGACTGATGTTTGAGACTCCTGTGTGGTTATCTGATGTTCTGTGTTTGTAGGAAAAGATGCAGCTGTTTTATCAGACAAAAAGTTTACAATGTTCAGTCTCACAATACGTTTGTTACTTATTGAGCCGAGTCACTTTATCTTTGCCCATTTGTCAACACTTCCTCTTCACTGTAGTGAAAGTGGCTGACATGATGCACACATTTTTTTTTAAATAAACTTATGCGTTATATTCATCAGAGCTATAGAAAGTTAAATACCCAACAGAATGTAATTTATCCTGAGAGCTCAGACCAGCAGGAGGGACAAAAGCAGAGCTGCTCTACCTGGACCGATGAGGGGTGCATCGCGGGGAGTGTGCTGGAGGGTGGCGTATCCGCTGTGAAACTGACCCAGCTTTCCTGACTCGGCAGCGGAGGCGGCGAGTGGGACGGCCATGTGCCATCTCCGGTTGCTGGACCTGGAGGGGAAAATCCCAGAGAAACAAATTTTAACATCTCACACTGTAAATTACAGAGGAACTTAAAAAAGCTAAATTTTTATGATTTACTCCTTAAAACTATTCTTTCCCCAAACACAAGTTCCCCAGAGGCTCAGAAAATAAAACATTTAAAACCTTTCTGCTAACTTGTCTAAAGTCCCTCGGACCTTATGAGGCCGTTTCCAAACTTATATTTGAGTAAAGAGGACAACAGTCGTGAGAAATGAATCAGACCCGTTTGTGGTTCTCTGAACTGCGTCCACACGGCTCCGGTCGCAGCCACCGCCGGCTGCCGCTCCACGTTTCCACCGCTGTGCTGCCGATTGTGTTTCCTCCAAGTGTGAGGAGAGGTGGGGGGCGACTGGTGAGGCGAGATGACCGGGGACGTCGGCTCGGGCTGAAAAACACACATCAACACGACGAAACATCTAAGTATGTCTGCTGACAAACACACAACTCATTAATTAGTTTTCACGCCACCGTATTGAAACTGAAGCGTTTCCTTTTGGATCCCATCTGAGCCACTTAAAAACAAGGAAAGCTACTTCTGAAGTGTTTAATCTGCTTCATGACACATGCGGGACGTTAGAGCAAGCAGTGAGTGAGTGTTTCACAACAAAACTCAACAAGATGACTTCAGTGGAAAGGATCTGTGCGACGCATCGCCGTGTTAATGTCCACGTCAAACAGAGTCAGCAGCAGAAAGGCAGTTTGAGTCGTAACAAACACAGGAGGTCATATTCCTGAGACTTTTTGTAGCAACTGCAGAGTTCGATTGTTGTACGAAGTTCCCTAAAACAGTAAAAAGCATTTTCCCCCCAATACAAACCGGATTCCAAAAAAGTTGGGACACTAAACAAATTGTGAATAAAAACTGAATGCAATGATGTGGAGGTGCCAACATCAAATATTTTATTCAGAATAGAACACAAATCACAGATCAAAAGTTTAAACTGACAGAATGTATCATTTTAAGGGAAAAATCTGTTGTTTCCAAATTTCATGGCGTCAACAAATCCCCAAAAAGTTGGGACAAGTCCATTTTTACCACTGTGTGGCATCCCCCCTTCTTCTTACAACACTCAACAGACGTCTGGGGACAGAGGAGACCAGTTTCTCAAGTTTAGAAATAGGAATGCTCTCCCATTCATGTCTAATTCAGGCCTCTAACTGTTCAATCGTCTTGGGCCTTCTTTGTCGCACCTTCCTCTTTATGATGCGCCAAATGTTCTCTATAGGTGAAAGATCTGGACTGCAGGCTGGCCATTTCAGTACCCGGATCCTTCTCCTACGTAGCCATGATGTTGTGATTGCTGCAGAATGTGGTCTGGCATTATCATGTTGAAAAATGCAGGGTCTTCCCTGAAAGAGATGACGTCTAGATGGGAGCATATGTTGTTCTAGAACCTGAACATAGTTCTCTGCATTAATGGTGCCTTTCCAGACATGCAAGCTGCCCATGCCACAAGCGCTCATGCAACCCCATACCATCAGTGATGCAGGCTTCTGAACGGAGCGTTGATAACAACTTGGGCTATCCTTGTCCTCTCTGGTCCGGATGACATGGCGTCCCAGTGTTCCATAAAGAACTTCAAATCGTGACTCATCTGACCACAGAACAGTCTTCCATTTTGCCACACTCCATTTTAAATGACCCCTGGCCCAGTGCAAACGTCTGAGCTTGTGGAGCTTGCTTAGAAATGGCTTCCTCTTTGCACTGTAGAGTTTCAGCTGGCAACAGCGGATGGCACGGTGGATTGTGTTCACTGACAATGCTTTCTGGAAGTATTCCTGAGCCCATTCTGTTATTTCCTTGACAGTGGCATTCGTTTTTGAGGTGCAGTGACATTCAAGGGCCCGGAGATCACGAGCATCCAGTAGAGTTTTACGGCCTTGACCCTTACGCACAGCGATTGTTCCAGATTCTCTGAATCTTTTGATGATGTTATGCACGGTTGATGATGATAACTTAAAAGTCTTTGCTATTTTACGCTGGGTAACACCATTCTGGTATTGCTGCACTATCTTTCTGCGCAACAATGGTGGAATTGATGATCCTCTTACCATCTTGGGTTCTGAGAGACACTGACACTCTGAGAAGCTCTTTTTATACCCATTCATGTTGTCAATTGAACTAATTAGTGTTAATTGGTCTTCCAGCTGTTCGTTATATGCTCAATTTCCTTTTTTCCAGCAACTTATTGCTACTTGTCCCAACTTTTTTGGGATTTGTTGACACTGTGAAATTTTGAATCAACATATTTTTCCTTTAAAATGTTACATTTACTCAGATTAAACTTTTGATCTGTCATCTATGTTATATTACAAATAAAATATTGACATTTGCCATCTCCACATCATTGCATTCAGTTTTTATTCACAATTTGTTTAGTGTCCCAACTTTTTTGGAATCCGGTTTGTATAACACCACTAAAATAAAATCAATTTATTACCTGAGCAAATAAAAGTATTTAATAAATCAACAGCAGCAATTTCAGCTCGAGTCTTATAAAGCAGAAAGTTACAAACCTGGGTTTCTATGCTGGGTGCCATGGGCTGGATGACCTCGTGGGCAGGATGTGAAGTGGAGGAGGAGGGACCTTTCTTGTTCTGGTGACCCCTGCCCGGCGGTCGGGGAATTACCGCAGTACCAGTAGGTGGGTACAGACCTTGGCTCTCCGCATCCTGATACAGAGCTGCGTGTCTCGCTTCAGCCTCGTTCTTTCCTACCACAAATCTGGGCAACGGCAGATCTTTGACTGGCAAGAAAAAAAGATTCACTAAGCTCGGTAATCAAATCTCTTAAAGACACAGAAATTGTTGGTATTGTCGGTGCTGATCTGTTGGAAATGTGAAGTTTGCTTTATTTTACACCAAAATATGGATTTAACTTTTGATGCAACTGCACAAAAATAATAAACTTTTGTTTCAGTTTGTAAGCCCCACTGTCAACCTGTTAAATGTTATACAGAAAAAAATTGCAGTATAAAAAGAAGATTAAATAAAGAAAGTGGGCCCTTTCATACAGGAGAACTGTCAATCATGTGCTGCTGCAACTTAAATATGAGGCTTCAAGGCTCATCTGGTCTCTATAGAGGCAGACGGTACAATCTATTTTTAGATGCAGTGTGTCGTGGACGTAGAAGACTTTGATTTTGTTAATCTATACTGCCACTTTAAGAGAGACAGCAGTTTGTCCCAGTAGAGTTGCCGTAGGTTCTGTAGAAGAAACTTGTTGCTATAAAACTGTTTTTACTTTTTTTCATATTTTCTTTGCTGAACCCTGAAAAACGTTTTGTCTGAAGTTTTCAGAATGTGACCGTGTTTTTATGATCGACTTTGAAATGTTTGATATGTGTATGAATTTAACACAATGCTAATTATGTTAGCTTTGCTATGTTACTTTCAATGTTAAGTTAGCGCCTTCTATACAGTAGTCCCTCATTTATCGTGGGGGATCTGTACCCTGAAGTGAAAAACCATGAAGTAGGAATAGTAGTACATGTAGTAGTAGTTTATTTTAGTATTTATATATATACTGTATATAGATAAAGGTGCTTTAAACCTTCCCACACTTGCAACATTCTAAACAATGTTCCTAAACTCTAAACGCTCTAAAAGAGCACAGTGTCATGATTTCAGCTCCCTGCCTCCTCTGCTCTTTGCCACCTGCAAGCACTCTTGGCCACACCCACTTCTCTGCTCTGAACACTGAACAGCTGATCAGCTGCAGCAGTATGGGCTGCACAAAGGTGCAGGAGGTGCCAAATAATTTAAAATAATTTATTTTAAATTAAAAAATACATGCCGATCGTGCGGCTCATCCAGCAATCAGCCAATTGTGTGGCATGTCCAAACTTATTTTGAAAAACCGCAATAGAGCGAGTCCGCAATAAACGAACAGCGAAGTAGCGAGGGACTACTGTAGTAATATTTGATCAGCAACCTATGATTATGAGTTTTCTTACATTTGTTACTGTGTGCTCTAGGCATAGAAGCATAAATATCAGTAAAAACAAACCATAGCTTATTAGGTTTCAAGATAATCCAAACACATCCATCGTTTTATTATGGCACTGCAGCCCTGTGAATCGTAATCAAATAGTCAGATGCTGAAAGATTCCCACCTCTTCATGAGACACTATTCAAATAACCTTTGATCCAGCAATGGCTGCATATTTCTAATTTTGAATTTTAAATAAATATAAATCCAACTTTGACAATGGTCAGGAGCAATGTATTCACTTTTGGGTGCTTGTTTCTAGGAAATGTGTTCATTTCCCCCTACTAAACATGCCTCAAAATGTTGTTAGCTATAAATTAGGATTATAGCAATAAATGTTTATTGTCTTAATCAAGCAACCCTGTCCTACAGCTTTTAAAAATATAAATGTATAAGTTGACATTGATCAACTGATAAAAAAGATGTCTTATTGTCTAAGCAAACGCTCAACTTCACCTCTGATGTACCAAGAATTTTTTTTTTAAACCATTTCATGTAAACGAGTGGTTCCCAACCCTGGTCCTTGAGGAACACCATCCTGCATGTTTTACTCGTTTCCCTGCTTTGACACACCTGATTTGAATGAATGGGTGATTAACACGCTTCTGCTGAACTTGAAGTAATTAAATCACTGAATCAGGTGTGTTGAAGCAGGAAAACAACTAAAACATGCAGGATAATGTTCAAGGACCAGGGTTGGGAACTACCGGTACTGAATTAAGCTATTCTTCTCTAAATAAAGAATATTTTCTCCAGTCCTTATTTAGAAAGACCTGACATGACGTTAACGATGTATTTTTGTTTTTAATCACATTCCACTGATCTTTTCATCCTTGGAGGCAGCATCAAGTTGAAGTGATGTTTCCAAACAGCCTCAAACCTAAAAATCATCACAAGGTCTCATTTATACTGAGGGGGAAGTGGCCTCTGCACTTCCGTATATGCTTATCAAATTATGAAATCGTTCAGCGTGTTGCAACATTTAACATGTCTGTGGGCAGTGAGTGTGAAAAACCTGTTTTGTTTAAGAGAAAGTAGTAATAGATTTATTATTTTTAGTAAAACTTTCAGTGTTTATGGAAACAAACTGTTAAAGCAGCCTTATCCTTCCTAGTCATCCCAAAGCAGAAATGTAAGACTAAACAGTGACTAATACTGTATATATTTTTTAACAACTACACTCTGTTATATAACTTGTATTAGATGTGATTCATTAAATATGACAAGTGCACTGACAGCACTTAAAGGCTTCCAAACGTTTGATAAAAAAACAACATGCTTAATATTTACAGCTCCAACAAACTGCTCCTGTTAAAGTGAGTTGGAATGAGCACAGTCTGCAGTGCAAAAAGCAGTGAAAATATTGATCGGTGTAAAAATGAGTTCATAAAGACGACATCAAGATATCTTAGGAACTAAAATAGCATCTTATCTTCCCAATCTACCTTTAAACCAAGGTTTTCTAACAGGTATGTCTTTACATCAGTAAACTTCTTCTGAAATTGACAGTTTCTCGCTGCTAGCTGCCATAGCACCAGGAAATCTTGTCGTATAATATTTGGAAATATTGTAAAACTTATGGGTTCACCTTTTTGAATAAAAGGTTTGAATTCACGACTGACAACGTGCAAGACCAACAAATTACGTTTTTCAAACTGGCACTCTTGTAAACAACGTAGCTTGGTGGTCAGCGCCATGGTCTTATAACCCTGAGGTTGCGGGTTCGAGCCCAGGCTGTGTCAGGAGGGTATCCGGTGTAAAACAATTGCCAAATCTTTCATGCGAGTTTGCTCGCTGTGCCAACCTCTGAAGAAGGGAGCAGCCGAAAGAAACTTACTTTTACTCTTGTAAACAACGCTAACTTGTCAGGCCAGGTGATAAACGGCCAAACTCCAACAAAATACTTATAATTGTGACGACGTTTGAGATGGAGAATTTGAAAACAACAACTCAATATTGAAAACTTCATGTGTGACTCATTTTGCCAGCGTGGGTCACAAAAGTTCATCCCTACTTTTGCGCTCCACTACCTCTAAGAATTTGATTTGATTCGAAAGAAGACGAAAAAAATAAAAATAAAAAAAGCCAAAAAGTGACGATGAGGAAAAGTTGCTGTGTGGACTCACCTGAATTGAGGCTCTCCACCCTCAGCGGTAGTCCAGACTGGGCGATGGCAATGAGCTTCAAAGCGATGTAGAACTGGCTCCGTCCGAAATGCCCCAGCCGAGTGGCTCCACACAACTCTGTGATCTAACACACACAAAGATGGAGAATAGTTAATAACTGAATTCATCTGGAGCTGAACTTCTAATGAGCCACATTTATTCAGGAATTGAAAGAAGTGACACCACAATAAAAATAACTCTTATAAAATTAATCTCTTTGGGGCCCTGTAGCTCAGTGGTTGGTGCCACAGCCTCGTAATCCTGAGGGTGCAGGTTCGAGCCTCAGGAAGGGCATCCAGCATAAAACATTGCCAAATGGGGGAGTGGTGGCGCAGAGGTTAGAAGATGGGCTTGTGATCGGAAAGTTGCAGGTTCACCTCCCGGTACCGTCAACATCAAAATGTGGGTGGAAAAGGTGAAACACCCACAACTGCCTCCACCCTCATTTGCCCCACTCTGGGTCCCTGAGCAAGGCCCTACCCCCACCATCTGCTCCCTAAACAGGTCTCTCTTGAAAATGAGTTCTTGTGGCTCATTGAGACTACCTGGATAAATAAAGGGTAACAGAAAAAAAAAAGTTTCAGTTTGCTCGATGTGGCGCCCCCTGCAGAAGGGAGCAGCCCAAAGATGAACAGCAAGCTTAGAATTAACCACTCTTTCATCGGTTGTCAAATACCTCTAACCCGGTAAACATGATACACCGCACCTGTTTTAATGCAAAATGGTGCGCGAGGAACCCTCTGATTTTACAGAGCGTACTCGCTGAGGTTCAGAGGGTTTCGACCATCACAAACCCGATTATTAAAGCTGCACAATGAACTCATTTTTGGAATACAACCAGAAAAACAGGTTATTCAACAAAAACAATTATTAAAAATATTTAGTCACAGGCTATACAGTAGTCCCTCGCTACTTCGCAGTTCCACTTTTGCAGTTTTTCAATGATTGTCAACTTTAATATTACTCACGTGATAGGGACAGTACGAGATAAAACGTTAACAGTAAATAAAACTTGGGACAGGCGCCGCCATTTTGTAGTTTTCTTTCAATAAGCCTACACTGTATTGCCATTCAAAACTACAATACCCAGAAGCCAACAGTGTTCCAGCCGTTGCTTTCTTCCGCAATGGAGGGTAAGTTTTGCAAAGCAAATCTACGCCATCTATGAAGCTCACAGAACTGGCAGGAATGTTCCTGCAAATAATCCTGAAGCTTCCTGAAGCTCAATTATCCACGCGCACATCAACCTGGACGGGGCGGTGCAGGGTAGGTCTGCAGAACCGGAACCAAGCTGCTGGTCTGCAGAGCTGGCGAGTAAAATTTTGCTGTACTGTAAAATACATATACGATTGTTGTTCAAATGACGCGGGTTTAAGAATTTAGAACATTGCAAGAGTGTGGGAAGAGTTTATAAAGCCTTAAAATATATATAAATACTAAAATAAATACAGCGTTCCTACTTCGTAATTTTTCCAACTATCGTGGGGGTGTTTGGAACATAACCCCCGTGATAATCGAGGGATCGTACTGTATTGCTTTGAGAGCTTGTCTCGACTTTGCCATCTCTAAATGTTTTGTTGAACTGAAACACTTTTTGCTGTTTTTTTTTTAATCTGTCAATATTCATAAAATTTTGGACCTTTTACCAGTTATTAAAATGTTATTAATCCAAAATATAACCAGACCTATTTTAGGTGGAAAACAAGAAAAATAAAAATTAAAGTGCACTGTATTCAGTAAGTTTCAGTCAGTTAAACTGATCACTTTTAGCAAGCAAACCTCGGGGGAAGCCTGTGGAGAGAAGGACCAGGGTGGGATGCAGGTCCTGATAGGTTCTGCTTGATTTGATATACTACAAATACCTTAAAAAAAAAAAAATTCAAACTTTCAGGCCACAGAGAGTAAACTATGGGGAGAGGAGGCCTTGGGAGGGATGTGGGTCCTGGCAGGCTCCTCTCTTTGATAATTTTAAGGAACTATCAGGTTCAGGAAAGCCAAAAAAGGTCAAAATCCAAACACCCAGACCTTTACAGAGAGCAGGTCAAGGCTGGGACCCTGGCTGGTCCCCAGCAGGATCCTTTCCCTGGTCCATTCCGATGAATATCAGGTCTACAAAAACAACGAGATAACAAAATCCAAACATCAAGGAGGGCAAGCGTGGAACTGAAGGCATGTGAGAGGAGGCCTACACTGTAACATGAGCCCCGACAGGATCAGGATCACAACACCTGAAAAATGTCAAAGTCCAAACACCTAGGTAAAGTAGGGAAGCATTGAGGGAAACCTGAGAAGAGGAGGCCCAGGCTGGGACTTGGGACCCAGTGAGTGGATACTTGTGATATTGATCAAAATATATGCAACTATACTGATTTTCAGTGATTTTCTTCTGATTTACATTCTCCAACACAAGCCTGATAGAACAGAATGGTAGATTAGAAGCTAGAAAAGCTTGAAATAGTTTGAAACGTGCATGAATTTCTACAAGAAAGAGGTATTACATAAAGTAAAGCAAAAACAGTAGCCCTGCAGCTTGTGGATGATTAAAACTCCTGAAGTTTGTAATATGAACCAATAGTGTGAGTTGTTCAGGACTGTGAACCACCACAGCTGACTGACTCCTCTCTTGCTGACAAAGGACTTTATCTAAATGGGAGAGCACACAAAGCACCGGTCACTTTCCTCAGACTCTTACGACACCACACTGGAGCGTCTCGGGGCCTGCAACACCGAGCTCAGAGTGGATTTTCAAAGTAAGGAAACTACAAGGCCGGCTGATTCCTCCACCACACAGCTCCCCTTGTTGACCTTGAAAAGGATGCTGACTCACAAGCTGCAAATTTTGGGACTGCTGAGAGACGTGGAGTCACAAGAACGGGCCGCTGCAGTTTAACTGGCTGCTCATTCTCAGTGAAACGATGGAGCAGGGACACCACAGATGAGATTATCAGGCATGAAAGCATTACATGCTCGCTCAGCCTCATCAACTTGAAAATATGTTCGGGGACAACTAAAGAAAAACAAACTCTGACTTTGTCACTGATTAAGAAGTAAAATTCAATATAACAAAAGGCTGAGCACTCAAGGATACGTGTTCCACTTCAAGGAACACGTATCACTCGCAACATTACATATCGGGTTTAGGACTACTAACAGCTACTACCACAGCTAATTTTAGCCCAGCAGCTATAAAACTGAATGTGTGAGCCATTTTGTGTTGGCTAATGTCAATCAGCTGTGGCGGCCATGTTGAACAGAGTTCACTTCAAAAGTGGTTGTACATCCATTAAGAACTTCCAGAGCGTTTCATTAAAATATGTTCAAGCATTCTTGAGATATTATGCTAACACTACAGTTAAACACGCACATGGGCGGGCAATAAGGAGCAAACTCTGCTCAAAACAAGTAAAATGAGAGGAAAGAATCCGGTTGCAAAAGATGGAACACCACAGACACAAACAGGGTGTTGTCAGCAGTGCCTTGCAGTTATTGCCCCGGCATGTTGCTACACCACTTATTTGCCCGATTGTTTAAAATTAGAACTAAAATCTCTGTTATAATTCTAATATATCAAATTAATACCTCAAACCAGTATTTGCTGTAGTATTTTACACAAACTCGACTGTGTCATGGTGACCCAAACAGCATATTAAACCACCAAAATGGTTTGTTCATTTTAAATTGACTGTGTAGGTTTCCTGTTTAAAAAAAAGTACTGCAACAAAAAAAAAAATGTTTTGTAATGGTGCATATTTATTTAGAGATAAGCTTTCTTTAGGCAGATAAATTTGTGTGTGTGTGTTTTCTTCCAACTAAACGTAGCATTACAAATAAATACTGCGACGCAACTTTAACCTGAAGTATTAAACTCTGGATAAAACCAGTTCCACACCTCGACAGAGGGGTTTAAACCACACACCAGATCCATGAAGCCAGAGCAGTAAAGACTAAGCCTAAGAGCTGTGATGTTTCAGATTGGGACACACAGACTGCTCTGCAGACGAACAGAATGGAGTCATCTTCAGCTTGACCGGTGACCGACGTCCAAAAATACAAGCTTGTAAACGCACCACATCAAAGCAAAACTAAAAGAAATAAGATTACTTATTTCCCCTAAAGTCTGAATTTACTGAGCGAGGAAGACTCAAACTTGTGAAGTCTGTTAAACACTAAAAAAAAAAAAAATCAAAAGAAGCCTGAGACAAATGAGCACCTAAAGGAGGCAGAGTTTCCATAAAGGGTATATCTTATTACTTTACTGCTCAGTAATCTAAAGGTGAAAGGTATTCACTGCAATAAAATAAATGATCCTGAATTAAAGATGTAGTGAAATGTAATTCTGAAATGTGGGTACGCACTCAGTGTAAACAAAGAATCCAACAGAAGTCTTTGTGCATAATTTACTCAACAAATCTGAGCACAAACATAATGCATCCGAGTCACGCGATTGTGATCCACAACGATTCACCCACGAACGTCACCGTTGTTGACGTGTTTTCGGTCCCTTTGTCTGTTTCAGTAGGTTAACAAACGCACAAGGAAGTTGGCGTCCGATCACAAATTTTGTTTACAAATGTTTAATTTAAGCAAACATCAACTACTGAAGTGAGATTAAAAAAAACTGTGCAAATTTTGTTTTTTTACTTTATGAACTTTGTTAACCAGTCTTCCCAACATTACAAAAAGTTTTCCTTTCCAGTGCCACCTACCACTCCCAACAGGTGGCACGTGTAAATATTGCATACTTGATGAAATCTTAACTTAATGTGCCCCAAGCTGTAGACAAACGCAAATAGTTGTAATATGAGCGGCTTCGGATGTTGTCAGTCCATTAAACGGCCGTTATTAGTTGTTATCATTCCTATATGTAGCGGTCAAACTGTCCCACCTACCTCCTAGTAGGTTTAAAGGTACGTTATTATTGCTGATAATAGGCAGTGTCACACGGAGGTAAACCAGGAAGTGTCTTTTTAGTTGTTTTCAGCTTATGTAACCCTTTTCCTAAAAGTAAGCTTACACCTGACCCTGAGGACCAACCCTAAACTTAACCCCCTTACCCTTGTGCCTAAACCTAACCAAGACTCTAAACCTAACCATGTGAAGCTATTATGAGCGCTAACAAAGCTAAAAATAGAGCCTATTATCATCGCTAACAACGTACCTTTAAACCCACTGGGAGGTACAGGTGGGGCAGTCTGACCGCTACATATGGGGATGATAACTAATAACGGCCATTTAATGGCTGATAACATCCGAAGCGGATGGAGCGGTAATATTCTGGTAGAGAACCAGTTTGTTTCTTACCGATGTTAAATTAGAAACTACAGATTGAAGTAATCTGTCAAAACACCAAGTGGTTTCTTCCTCATGAGCGAGTTTTTCCTTTCCACCGTCGCCTTCATGCTTGCTCAAGATGAGAGTTCTGCGACGGAGTTAAACTCAAAGCAGTCTGCTCTTCAGATTAAATAATGTTAAATTATTATTTTTAAATAGGAATGTTTCTGTTCAGTGCCCTGAGACGACTTCTGTTGCGACTTGGCGCTATATGAATGAACTGAACTATGTTATGAAATGTGCAAAAGCTCAAGCTCAATAATGAGAAGTTTCCTGTGACAGCGAGAGGAAGTCGTACAGCTACATGTTTTTGTACATTTCTTTTCTTTCTTTACTGTAAATATTTCATAAAACACACACCAGATCTGACCTTACTGTGAATTAGGTCAGAAATGTTCATAAAGCTGTTAAACGGAATGGGCCTCTAACATCTGCAGCCAGTGCAATCAATAAATCAATAGGTTCTTTTTACAAGTAAACACAGTGTGTATGTTTTTAGCATGTCAGCTCAACCCAGAAACAGATGGAAGGAGAATAAAGGGACATGTGAGCAGCAATGAATGCGAATTCTAGAGAGCATTGTTCAGCTGTGAAGCAGACCCAACAGCTAATCACAGGATTAGGACATTAGGACACATTTGCAGCTCTGTTTGGTAGAGAGGCTAACAGTAGCCAGAGGAAGGTGTGTCTGCTGCAGCTTTGCTAGCCATCCTGGCTAACCTCGGGTCTAACGGGCAAAGTTGGCACCTTCTCCGCCAACAGCTCCGCGTTTCGTGCTCTTACTTCTCTGGTTTAGAAGTTCCTTGTTGTCGTTTGTTTTAAAGCTAGTTAGCTTACCTGCAGGACAACTTCGCTGGGTAGCTGGGCCGCCCGGAAAAGGTCGAGAACTCTCCCGTTGGAAGCCACTTTCTTGGTGTTGTCCGTGTCGCAGTAAACGAACAGGTCCGAGTAGTATTTCTGCTCGACATCACTCAGCGTTAGGCTTTCCATGGTTCGGTGAACCTGGGAACCGGACAAGTTGGTTGCTGCTGGCACCCCCACGCCCACCCCCTTGTAGCCAACGGCTGGCTCCAAAAAGACTTCAGGATCCCAACTCGGCGAGCTAACGGTGAGCTTAGCGGTAATGATGTTCCCGACAAACCGCGTCGACTTGTCGTGTGCTCCCCCCCTCTCCCCTGCCTCCCTCCACACTTCTCCAGTACGAATATCCGCAGGAGGAACCCCTCAGCACAGTTCGTTAACTTGTTGGGCAGCGGAGCCAACAGCTGGCTCCGAGCTAGCAGCTACCTTGAATCAAAGTCAGCCGCACTAACGGCACTAGCGCGAGCCGTAAACCGCGTCCACCTCCTCGAGCTGGACATGAACCGAGCTATCCTCGCGCTGCGGTTTTTCTTCTCCCCGCGAATCCGCAACGGGACGACGGTTCTAAGCGCCACTGGAGGCAGATTCCGCCACCGGGCCGTTAGAAGTAAAGTTTCAGGGTCTTGGGGCTCCTTCCTCTAGTAATCATAGCCGCCATTCCCCCCATTGGTGGCAAGTCACCGGAGGTTCAAGCATCGTTTCCGGAGAGGCTCTTTCAAAATAAAAGGCGCACCCACAATCCAAGTCTTAAAAGGAAATGTCCACAGTCTTCATCTTAGTTTTGGACTGAACATAAAATAAGAGGAGAGATTCACATTGTTTATATTATGCATACAATTTGATGAAACTGAACATGGTTAAAAAACAATAAGGTTAAAGCTCCTTATTATCTGCAATTTTTGGTGTCTGTTTATCTTAATTTTGGGTAAAGCGTTCAAATATGCATTCCAAGTACACATGTAACAGTTAAAGTCAACGGTAATGATTTAGAATGAATCGATAAACTATAAAGTTTATACATATTTTGAGCTAATGTTGACTAACAATTCAGATTGCATGCAAACAGAAAACAAATGATGGGGTAATTTATTGTATACGTTTGCAAAGAGTTAAACAATAAATGATCATTTTACATTATTAAAAAAAAACAGTATGTAAAACATTATTCACCTTACAGAGAACAGGTCAGGCCAAGCTTAAAGTGTATTTTATCTAAATACAGAATTTACTAATATACAAGATCAGGAAAAAGAATAAGGAAGAAGAATATTTTGTTGATGAGGTTACAGTTTTAGCGCTGCTTATTTTTATATTATCGTGTTTTATTCTTGCAGAAAATATTGAATTTTAACTTTCAATACTAAATTGATCAACATATATTAAATATTAACTGTTTGGTTGCTGGGGCAGCACGGTGGCGCAGTTGGTAGAGCTGCCGCCCCTCAGCGAGCCGGTCGCCGGACCAAATCCCGGTCCAGGGACCCCTCTGGGTGGAGTTTGCATGTTCTCTCCGTGCGTGCGTGGGTTTTGTCGCGGTACTCTAGTTTCCTCCCACAGACCAAAAACATGCATGTTAGGCTGATTGGTGACTCTAAATTGTCCCTAGGTGTGAGTGAGAGCGTGAATGGTTGTTTGTCTCGTTTGTCCCTATGTGTCCCTGTGATGGACTGGAGACCTGTCCAGGGTGTCCCCTGCCTCTCACACAACGATGGATGGACATGGGCCCCAGTGGCCCTCGTGACCCAAAGAGGAAGAAGCGGGTAAAGATAATGGATGGATGGATGTTTGGTTGCATTTGACTTTTGAACTCATTATTGTTTGTTTTGTTTATGATTCATTCATGTTGGAAACTTGCAGAACAAAAAGTGAGATATGAAAAAAAAATAAGCTCAAATGTGGTAAAAACAGTTACAATTGTGGTTGAAAGTGTTTTGGTGGAAAAAAGCAAATAAAACATGCACGTCTGTTTTCTTTTGAGATGGAGAATAAAAATTATATTTTCTTGAGAGCATTTTTTTTTATGGCTTGTTTTTCTTAAGAAGGCCGTTTGCTTTTAAAATGTTGTAATTTAGTGCGTTTATTCTGAAAACAAAACTGGACAACATCCGGCGTGATCTCAGGATTTGTGGGTACTCATCATCAACTTGACGTTCATGACGTCACTGGGCCACGGTCCGAGTCAGCGCGAGTTTGCCTGGCCTGCAGAGACCCGGATGAGTGATTTCAGAATAAAAACGGCACTTTCCGCCTTAAAACTTGTAAGTTTAATAATATTAATGATAATAATTATAAATATATTGATTTTTTTTCTTTGTCATATACAGCAAAATTGAAACTATTAGGTCAATTTAATTACATTTTGGTTAGATTCCATAATCATGTGATAGATAGATAGATAGATAGATAGATAGATAGATAGATAGATAGAT
>NC_056509.1:42187598-42205764 GCF_014905685.2 Nematolebias whitei
AGATAGATAGATAGATAGATAGATAGATAGATAGATAGATAGATAGAGTTACGATGAAGTCAGGTGAACTCTCGTGGTGCCTTCACGTTACCTTCAATAGCTGTTCTGCATATTTCACTTAGAGAAAATCCCAATTTTTGACGTTGTTTCTGAGTCATTATCATTGCATAAATAAACTACTTTTCTTTATTTTAATCAAAAATGTTGCACTCTTATAAAAAAATATCTTAAGTTTCTTTTTCCCACCATTTCGCCTCGTCGCTCGCGTTCTGATAATGTACTTTCCGAGCAGACACTGAACGCATCAACGTTTCGCCGGTATCGAGTCGTAAGAAAGTCGTCCATCACTTCCGTACAGGGACAAAACCACCACAAGTAACGAGGTAAAATGTCTTTTTAGTGCTGTTTTTAAGCTTCGTTTCCTCTAGACATTTATTTTAAATATATATATAAATATATCAGACGATAATCTGCTCAGCAAGAAGACCATTTGTCTGTAGCTCCGAGCTGCAACTCGGAGAAAAAAATAAAAAATTACCCCTAAATTCTCAGCAAAAAGACGCCGGTTTGTAAATATTTTACCACGAATAAGAATGACCTTACATTTCCTAAATAAATAGTTATAAATTAGCATTTGTAGCCTGTGTTGGCTAGCTTTGAGTGCTACCCACGTACTTCCGCATTGGTGCCAGTCCGCCCAGTTCAGGTTGCAGCTTGTTAACCTGCAGTGTGTGTTTCTGTCATTCACTCTTTCAGGTGTTTCAGACAACGAGGAAGAAGTTACACAAGGACTTGTGTACTTTTACTATTAATCTGAGTGAATAAATAGCTGGTTAAACATAAAGACGCTTCACTGAAGAAAGTTTTGATCATGTATCTGTAAAAAAAATGCAACTTAAAATGACAGAAATCCCCATTTTTGTACCCACTTTTCACGTTTTTTAATTGATTAGTTATGTTTTTTTTTATTATTATCTGTTAGCAAAATATCATGACCCACCAGATGGGCTTTGATGAAACTCTGAAAGTAATTAATGGAGCTCAGCAGTCTTCGCAAACACAAAAACGGCCTCGTAACTCGACTTAACTTCGCAGCGATCGTAGTAAAACCGATTTTGGTAGTAGCTGAGAGTTATCCCCAACACGTAATCTGAGCACAGCTGATCACGGGAGATCCTAAAGTAGGTGTGCTTTTACTGAATTAGTGTATTCGCATTAACATGTTTGCTTTTTTGTTTTGTCCTCCAGCAACAATGAACGTGTCGCATGAAATCAGCTTGCTCGTGGAGGAGATTCAGAGACTCGGCAGTAAAAGTGAGTCGAGACCGGGATGTTCCACAAGTCATGTGATGCCCATCAGCAGTCCGACGTTAGCTCGCTACCTCATCTTTGCAAACATTACTATTAAGAACATGTCACTCTGCCACAAAAATCATCAAGTTATTCTAACTTTGCACGTTTCACCACTCAAAGTCTTAATTTGCTTTAGGCTGACATAAAAACGCTTCTGTAATTTATCTTACTTGGTTACTTTAAGATTTTTAGCAAATTGAACTGCTTAAAATAAAACGCTAAACTTCATTTTTTGCTTCAAAATAACATAAAGACATTAAAGCTCTACTGATTTCCTTAATCTCCTTTATGTGTTGTGAATAATTAGCTTTTACCTTCTTAACAAATCTGCTCTGGTGTTTTTTTTTCCCCCCCAGACTCTGATGGTCAGACCATTGTGAAGTTCGGCGTTTTATTTAACGATGACCGCTGCGCCAACATCTTCGAGGCGTTGGTGGGCACTCTGAAGGCCGCCAAGAAGAGGAAGGTGATCGACTTCCAGAGCGAGCTGCTTCTGCAGGGCGTCCATGACAACGTTGAGATTGTTCTGCTGTAGGAATGAACCCAGACATTTGGTTCGGATCTTTTTTCCTGAGCGAATCCTTTAAAAAAAAAAAAAAAACGTACGGCGCTCCTGCAGTGTCTGAGCTTTTGCATTATTTGTTTTTGTCCTCCATTTACAGATCACGATATTTAAAGGCGCGCATTGCAAATTGTGAAATAAAACATAAAGTAGGTTATGCTGAACTAAATTTAATTGTGCAGTTTGAAAGTTTACTCCTGTAAGTCTCCAGATGTGGGTATGCACTCAGTGTAAACAAAGCACTTAAGTCAAATGATAGACCTCCTTTAAGATTGCTGTCGTCTGTAGGTAAACAAATAATGCAGAATCTGACTTTTTCATGTCTTTGTCATCGCTGACCTCTTTTCAGTCACTTGGGCTGTTTCCGTAGGTATAACAATCACTCGTGGTAGTTTGTATCTGGTCACAAATTTCACTTGCTAGTTCTTAATTTAAGGACACACCAGTCATCAATGTGAGACAGAAACGACAAACATTACTGTTTTCCTTTTTTAACCAGTCTTTGGGACTTTGCAATGAGTACCTTTAAACTGAATCTCAATAACTACATGTAGACCTGACTGCGTCGGGTTTCAAATTGAACGTGTCAATGTTAAGGACTTGTGGGTTTTAGAGGGCGTTAAAAGTCATCTTTACCCCTAAGAGCACAAGAGTGATAAAGAAAGCAAACCCAAAATGATAGATTTCATCCTTCTAGTTTTTCAATATTAAGTTAAACTAGAAAGTTCCTGGAGAAACTTTGATTTGACAGTACTGTGTGTTGGGGTTCGCTCTCAGCTACCGATTTCAGCCGAATAACTCCTTTTAGCTAAGGCGGCCATCTTAGATTTTTGATTTGCATTAGGAATGTATAACAACTCGCTCTCAGCTACAACCATACTAAATTTCAGCTCAATATCTCAAAGAAAAAACGAGTTATAGTCAATTTTGTGTTTGCTGAGGTAGCTGTGGCAGCCATCTTGAATCAAAATAGCTCCAAACATTAATTATTTCTAGAGAAACATCTGATGATTACTTTGTGTGAGTTTCAAACAAATCCTACAGTGACTTTCCGAGTTTTCTTCAGGGAGCTCTCCACTCTAAGCCATGTGTTCCGTCAGGCATTTTGTATGGGAAAAATGGAGTATTTGCAATTTATGTCGCCATGGTAACTCAAAACGCCAATAATAGTAAGACGCATAACGGCGCCGAGCCGGTCGTTTTGATAAAACATTCATGGGGGTACGCTTTGCGGTTCGAGCCGCATTGATGTGAACGGAATATTGATATGTAAATAAAGTTAAGAAACCCTAATTCAGGTGGATAATAAAAGGTGGCTGCCATTCTACAATACTGCAAAATCTGGCAGTCCCCAAAAAGTTTAGGATTTGTGCAAATTAAGGAGCTAGTTCTCCAGAGAATTTACAACGAGCTCATGCGATTGTATAACTTTTTATTTTCGCTTCACGCTAAATCTGCCACTATTCGTCTCTGGAGACGCTTCCGCTGCATTACATTTTTTTCGCACAAAAATCTGTTGGAAAAGCCCCGAGATGGCGTCGTTTTTGTCTCGGGCGCTGCCATCTTATCAGCTGCGAGCATCGTTTTTCTACAAAGTAGACGCTCAAAGCGAGAATGTGATGTTCTGTCCGTTTTTGTTTTTTTTTGTGTTTTGCCTTCTTTGCCTCTGATAAAATTAGTAGATATAAACCATATGCCTTTTATGATGGTTTGAATGTTAGGGAAAGTGTTTCACAGCACCTTGAGCAAACTTTTTTTACACTTTTAATGGGGGCTCTTAGTAGTAATAGCTGTGAGAGGTTCCTCAAAGGTAGTTATTTTCTAAATATGAGGAATTATAATGAATATTGTTTTAAAAAAAAAAAAGAAAAAAGTAATGAATTTGTGGTATGATTAGCAGCGTTTTCACATTTACCGTCACCAAAATGTCTGTTCAACTCGATGTTTACACAATCCACGTTGACTACCTCTTGTGGACTTTATTCGAACTTTTGGAAATCCTTTACTAGAACTGGTGGCCACAAAAGTGCATTTTAAAAACAGCTGCTGCTTTTTGTGCTAAAGATGTTTTTATTCCGAGTTTTCACCCGTCATCTCCGTCCAACCAACTTGAAAACGGTGAATGTGATTAAGGTTTGATTGGTGGTAACTGAATATTGTAACTCTCAGGACCAAATGTGCAAAACCAAAACGTGTGTAACGTCTTGTGGCTTTATTTCATGTTGTGCATTGAACTGTTCTGTATTTTTTTAAGGATCAGGCGCGACTTCCAAACCACAAAAACCTGAAAGCTTTTTTCAGTATGAATAAAACCGGAGAGTCCGGTACTTTGTGTTGTCGTCACCACAATCCTGCTGTGGCTCTGAGGTGGGTCTCAGATGAACCTGGATGAAAATTACAAAGTTAGATCAAAGCGCTGGGCCGATACCTTAAATTATGTCTTAAGGATGTTTAAATTATGTGTTCAAGTGCATCGTTACTGTATTTTATATGGGGAAGAACAGGTTTTTATAGAAACTGATGGTTCTACTGTGGAAAACAACCGGAATGAATAAAACTACACTTGAAGCCTTGAAAAACAGTTTGTTTTTATTTGCCTCAAATTACAAAGTCTCTACCTCAACGTGTAGCTTGTAAGTTTACATCAAATTACAGGTGAATATTACAATAAATGTAAGAAACAGCCTTATTATTACTTTGTTTTGTAGTTTTATTTTAAACTGGCTCTCCATGTGCCTCTACTATTGAATCCAATTGTAATAAACGCATATTTTTTCTGTAATAAGTAGTTAAAAAAACAACACCATGTACGGAAGAACATTGTTGACACACCAAAAAAAAAGTGAAAAGTTTATTAGCTGGACAACATAACATGCAGGTGCTGGTCATAAAAATAGAACATCATGAAAAAGTTGATTTATTACAGTAATTCCATTCAAAAAGTGAAACTTGTATTTTATATTCATTCATTATACACAGAATATTTCAAATGTTTATTTTAATGTTGATGATTATAAGTGACAACTAATGAAAACCCCAAATTCAGTATCTCAGAAAATTAGAACATTACATAAGACCAATAACATTTTTTTTTTTTTTAGAAATGTTGGCAAACTGAAAAGTATGAACATGTGCAGTACTCAATACTTAGTTGTTGCGCCTTTTGTCTGGATTACTGCAGCAATGCGGCGTGGCATGGAGCTGATCAGTCCGTGGCACTGCTCAGGTGTTATGAGAGTCCAGGTTGCTCTGATAGTGGCCTTCAGCTCTTCTGAATTGTCGGGTCTGGCGTATTTAATCTTCCTCTTCACAAAACCACATAGATTTACTATGGGGTTAAGGTCAGGCGAGTTTGCTGGCCAGTTAAGAACAGGGATACCATGGTCCTTCAATCAGATACTGGTAACTTTGTGCAGGTGCCAAGTCCTGTTGAAAAATTAAATCTGCATCTCCATAAAGTTGGTCAGCAGCAGGAAGCATGAGGTGCTCTAAAACTTCCTGGTAGACGGCTGTGTCGACCTTGGACCTCAGAAAACACAGTGGACCAACACCAGTAGATGACATGGCACCCCAAACCATCACTGACTGTGAAAACTTGACACTGGACCTCAAGCAACATGGATTCTGTGCCTCTCTTCCTCCAGACTGGAACTTTGATTTCCAAAGGAAATGCAAAAATTTCTTTCATTAGAGAACCTAACTTTGGACCACTCAGCAGCAGTCTCAGGCGAGACACTTCTGACACTGTCTCTTGTTCAAGAGTGGCTTGACACAAGGAATGCGACAGCTGAAACCCATGTCTTGCATATGTCCATGCGTGGTGGTTCTTGAAGCACTGACTCCAGCTGCAGTCCACTCTTTGTGAATATCCCCCACATTTTGGAATGGGTTTTGTTTCACCATCCTCACCAGGGTGTGGTTATCCCCACCGCTTCTACACTTTTTTCTACCACATCTTTTCCTATCCTTCGCATCTCTATTAATGCGCTTGGACACAGAGCTCTGTGAACAGCCAGCCTCTTTAGCAATGACCTTTTGTGTCTTGCCCTCCTTGTGCAAGGTGTCATTGGTCGTCTTTTGGACAACTGTCAAGTCAGCAGTCTTCCCCATGATTGTGTAGCCTACAGAACTGACTGAGATACGATTTAAAGGCTTTTGAAGGTGTTTTGACTTAATTAGATGTTAATTAGCTGTGTGGCACCAGGTCTCTTCAGTATTTAACTTTTTCACACTATTCTAATTTTCTGAGATACTGAATTTGGGGTTTTCATTAGTTGTCAAATATAAGCATCAACAGAAATAAACATTTGAAATAGATCCGTCTGTGTGTAATGAATGCATATAATAGATAAGTTTCACTTTTTGATTGGGATTACTGAAATAAATAAACTTTTTCATTATATTCTAATTTTATGACCAGCACCTGTCTTTGAACAGTGATTAGCCATATGAAAAGCATTTATTTGTGACAGTCCCAAGACTAGATAAATGGTGAGGGTTGCGTCATAGATTCAGGTTGTAAATCTATGAATGCCTTACCTGCTCTATAAAAGGACTGGGTTAAAAACAACCCCCTTTGGTGCAGTTAACTAAGGAGTTTGTAGTGACCGCTGATAAAGGAGCAGCTGAAAGACAAAGGAATAGATCATTACATAATTATGTTATTAAAAGATTTAAAAAAATGATGTTGTGATAATGGAATTTTATATATGTGATCAGTTATATTGTCATAATGCAAAAGCATTGTGTTACAATGTCAAAAATAAAATTAATTTTCACATTTTAATATGCATATATTTTTGTTTGAATGGCAACAAAACAACTGTGGGTTGTAAAAACAACAACAAAAAAATCAACTTTATCGTCTTCCAATTAAATTTATATTATTTACACAATTAAAAAAATTATGTGTGTAAAAAAAAAAACATTTGTGTCATGTTTGTAATACCAGTATCCCACACGCTACGGCAAGACCATGAACGCAGCACGTGGTTGACGCCACACGCAGGAGGCGGAGCCATGTGACGTCAGGGGGTGGAAGAAAACAGCAGAGCAGGAATCAAAACAAGAGACGGGCACGCCTTCGTTCTTAAAGGTTATAGCAGCTTATTCCTCAAACCAGCTGCAAAAATAAAAAGGGGAAGAAGAAAAAAACGAATTGTGTCGTTCGAAAGAATAGCAAAAACACAAAAAGAACCAGAAAAGGCGCCGTGAACGCACCACCGAAAAGTCCACTGCAGAAATGGAGTCCAAAGAAATGCCAGACAGCGCTGACAGGAGCCGCTGATAGAGGTCGAAATCGACGCCGACGGTCGTCCGAACCGAGTAAAATGCCCAACCAGAAGAACAGCAAGGGGAAGAAGAGCAAACGCACGAACAGCAGCGGAGACGAGCAGGAAAATGGAGCGTGCGCGGCGGCGGCGGCAGCAGCGGGAGGCGCGGCAGCGGCCGCCGCAGCACCCAGGACGGAGCGCTGCTCCTCCGGCGGTAAGAGCCGTGGAGAAGTTTGGAGAGGCAGCCGAATCCTTCCGGGACCAAACCCCGGCTGCTCTGTGTTGCACACATGCACACGTTCGTAGTCGTGCTCTCAGGAGCCTAAAACAAATAAACCCTCCATTAAGACGCAAACACACGCGCAGAGGTCCCGTTTAAGGCCTAGCATAAACAGATGCAGTTTGTGAATCAGTAGATGTGGCTCCGCTAAAACCTCAGCCGGCTGCAGAGATTTTAAAACCAGGTCCAGTTTGCTTCGGTCCAGGAAGATGGAGGATCTGGTCTGCGTTTGTTTACAATCGATAGCTGCACTTAACATTGGCCCTTCCTGGTGCACAACTCGACCTCACGCGGGGTTAGCGCGTGGCCGCATACCTGAGCACACCTGGATCCAGAAGTCCAGAGCAGGTCATCCTGGAGACCCGGAAACAAAACAAACTTCTCCCCTCAAGCATAGGGCAGTGGAAACAAGCTAACAACTGAGCTGATAAAGCTAAAAGCAAAACACCAGCTAAAGAAGCTAAGCTCGAGCTAAAAGCCAAAAGTGTAGCTAAAAGTTAAAAGCATGACTTAAAGCTGAAGATAATGAAAGGCTAGCTAAAAGCTAACCACTAAAAAGCACTAGCTAAAACCTAAGATTAGCAAAACATTTGCTAGCTAACTTCTTTAAATACCTAAAAGAAGCAAAAGTATCACTAAAATCTAAAAGTAGTAATAGGTTAGTCATAAACTAAAACCAACAAAAAGCTGTTCAAAATAAACAAAAGGGTTTAACGCTGCAAAACGCTAGCTAAAGGTATCAAAAGGCTAGCTAAAAGTAACAACAGCCTAGCTAAAATAGTAAAGGTCTAGCTATATGCTAAAGTTTCAAAAGGCTAGCTAAAACCCCAACGCAGGAAAAGTCTAGCCATAAGCCAAAAGTAGCAGAAGGCTAGCTAAAACCCCAAAATGGCAAAAGGATAGTGAAGTGTTAAAAGCTAAAAGGTGAAAGCAAAAGAGTGGTTAAGTGTTAAAAGTAGCAGAATGGCAACTAAAACTAAAAGCCATTTAAAACCTGAAAGTACCAAAAGGCTCTCCCATTATCTTCACCTGCTTCTTTCTTATCAGGTCTCGAGGGTCCCTGGTGCCCATATCCAGCAGGGACACACTGGACTGGTCTCCAGTCCATCACAGGGACACATAGAGACAACCATTCACTCACTCGTCTAGGGACAGTTTAAAGTTACCAATCAGCCTAACATGCATGTTTTTGGTCTGTGGGAGGAAACCAGAGTACCCGGAGAGAACATGCAAACCACCCAGAAAAGTCCCGGGCTGGGATTTGAACTGGCGACCTTCTCGCTAAGCGGCAACAGCTCTACCAACTGCGCCACCGTGCCGCCAGTCAAACATTTTAAAATGTATAAAAGTTACAAAAGAATCGCAGCATCCGTCTTCTAAACGAGCGACTGAAATAACACCAAGTACAAACGGAGAATAAAGTGAATGCTGAATCAACGTGCACACCGTTAAATGAAACAGAAGTAAACATAGTGCACGTGAGCATGCATCAGGATATAGCGCACGCTAACTTCCAAATAACTCCCTGGAATAAACTGACGACTTCCATTGAATTCAGTTAAATTTGAGCCAATTTGTTAAACTCGTAAGCTTTTAGCCACAGTTTTGATGAATCTAAGATGATTTGCTGCAGCACTGTGCAAAAGTTTCAAACAACCTCTTAATTTCTTTATTTGTTAAATGAACAGTGAAAAAAAAAAAAAAAAAAGTCAAGTTTTTAAAGAATAGAATAAAAAAAACAGAAAGAACTCGAGAGATGCCAAGTTTTCAGTTAGTTAATTACTTTTTAAGACTTTTGTTAAAATCCATCTGCAGGTTTGTGAGATATTTTGCTAACAGATAGCCAAATGACCACGCACATGCAGGTAAATACATGATCGCCCCCACCAAAGTGCTTACTTTGACGAGACATTCTTACATAAAGCATCCTCTAAAATAGATCAGACGTGGACAATATATATAAAGTGGACCTTGGACAATCTCCATCCGGACCCCAAAATTCTTAATTAAAAAGGAAACGATGTTTTAAAAAGGTTGATGAAAGCCTGGACTTTATCTGACACTAATTTAAATTAAACATCTCGGACAAATATATCAAAAATGTTTTGATTAAGGCTAAAACTTTTTTTTTTAATATATATTTTTAAGATTTTCTCTTTTATAATTAAACTGAACCTTAAAGACTTCAAAAAGCAAACATGTTCTTTCAGACCCGTTTGTTTTTTTTTTACATTATTTTTCATAATATTTGTCACAACAGCCAGTTTACAGAAAGTACGGTGTCTGATCAATGCACGTCTATCTTGGGGGTGTGTTCTCATGACTCAGTGAGAGTACGGGACCTCATTGGTCATGAGGGTGACTTATGGTCACATGGCAACAGAGTGGGATTGTGGGTATTTAGTAACAACATTGGAACCATGAGCAAGAGGTACTGTCATTCTCCGATCTGTTACGGACGCACGATCCATAGTGTACTGACGGGTCGCCGTTGTTTATGAATAAAAACTGTCTTGATTTACTTAGAAAAGTACGTGCTCTATCTTCACTGATCTTCATGTAGCTAATTTAAGCCACTTATATTTTCATTATAAATCATTGGTTAAGATGATATGTTACACCTGACCCAGCCAGGGCTGAATGAGAAACAACCCAGCAAGATACAGAATTATTTCCATGTTGAAACAGCGCCGCCCACTGGTGAAGCTGCATATCATTTTAACCATGACGTAAACGTGTCAATGATTTTAACGGAAATACGAGTGGCGTAAATTAGCAACATGAAAATCGGCGAAGATGGAGCACGTACTTTTCTAAGTAAATCAGCCGTACTTATTCATAAACGGGATTATACCAGTACATTTTCCTTAATCTAGCATATTGAACGGCGATCCGTGCGACCGGGAAGTATTCCTTTTAGCGCATGCGCAAATGAACTACGCTACGGATGGGGTTCCGCAACAGATTGGGTAACCGCAGGTACGTGTCATGAGTACCTGTGGCATTCACTCTGTCTCTGTCACAAAACTCCGCCCCCTAGAGGGGTGTGTGTTGGACACCTATATGAGCACCCAGGTGTGAAGTTTATTTATTTATTTTTTAGCACCTGCTGCACCTGTGTGCAGCCCACAGGTGCAGGGAGAATCTCCCTCCTGCAGCTTGTCATGATCTGCCACACCTGCAGCAGCTTTGTGAAGGGTTAACCCTTTGCTGTCGTGCTGCTCTTCTCTTCTCTTTTGTACTACTCTCTCTATTTCACAGTTTTTCACTTATCGTAGAGGGGCCTGGAACCTAACACCCGCGATAAACGAGGGACTACTGTATTCCTAAAGAGAATTGGGCGCACATATTTTATCTAACATGCTAACGATGCTACAAGAAGAAAAATCCTCTGTCTTAAAGAAAATGTATTTTCCAATTCTCTCTGCAACCTTTCAATTGCTTTAAATATCTTGATTTGGCCCTGTGGCATAAAAATGTTTCCTCCTGCTTTAAATGAATAAAAACAAATAAGACAACGATGCAGAATTTATAGTGAAAGTTGCCGTAAAACACTTCCTTAAACATCCAGGTCGTCAGAGTACGACGCTGGCGAGTTTTAAGCGGGACGACTTCTCTGCTCTTCATCAAACGTGTGTTTTTCTTTACTCTGTGGCGAGCTGCAAAGATACACTGTGCCGGAAAAGGAAGGAGGAAACACCCCCCGCCCGTCCACACACACACCCACCCAGTGTTATCATGAACAGAAAGTCGTCCGGCTTTAAACCGAGCTGTGAGCGGGCTCAGATGGCGCGGTGTAAACTCGTTAATAGATGCTTGTGACGAGCCTTAAATCACCGTTTGATCGTCCTCACCTCTTGTTCCGTTTGTAGCGATTTAGCTCATGATTATTAAAAATACACACGCGCCGAAGCTCAGCTGCTTCTTTAAATCCCCGCTGTGAGAAAACACCGTCTGCAACGTTTCTCTGCTGTTTTTAACAAATCCATTACTGGAACGCTGAAGCGCTTTTTTCTGCTCGGAACTAATGACGGAAAACCACGATAAAATCACCCGTTCATAAATGGCCCCGTCGGATAGAATCATCTACATTTATTATTAATGCCATAAATCATGTTGGTATTGTGTTTTTACCCATGTCTGTGTGCGTGTTTGTTAGCATGAACCACTGAACAGAAACCTCACAATGGGTTGTGCTCAGAGTATGTGTTGAGGGTGGTGCTCAGTTACTACCACTCCAAATTTTAGCAAATTTCCAGCCAAACTGGCTGAGCTGGAGCCATTTTTGTGTTTGCAGAGATGGCTTTGTTGCAGCGGCCATCTTGAATGAAGTTCTCTCCACGAGACGATCGGTTGTTTTCTGTTTTTTATTACAGTGATTAATGTTTAAAGTTTCATTAAATTCATTGATTCATTAGATTAGAGCTTCTTAACGGTACAAACAAACGGTGGTAAATATCACCCGAAACATTTCACTGCTCTTTGTATGGATTTGTTTTTGGAACGCTGACACGCCTTTTGGTCCTCCAACTAACGATCTTCTCGAATCCCCCGTCAGATGCTAAAAACGTCGAGCCCAAAACAAGACACACTTTTATTACTCAACAGACTCGAGATCGCTTCTGATCCGTGTCAGCTGAATTTCAGACATGAGTTTATGAACTAAATGTTTGGACTATCAGTCGAAATTAGGCCTGTCGCAATAAACAGCAAATCAATTAATCGCAAGATGAATGAAAATTATCGACCTCATTTTCATGTATCGGCTTTATCGTTTCTTCGTGTCTCTCTTTCTACTGAAGACACTCGATGACAAAAAGCTAAACTCCGGTGCTCTTCACTGACCCCTCCCTTTCTCTTTAAAATCAGTTTTAACGATCCAGAATCGTGTTTTTGGATCGTTAAAAGCAGCTAAGCTGAGAAGCTAAGCTATGAGCTAAGCTAACAGGCCGACCTCGGGAAGAAGCCTGTCTTGTCGAAGCTCCAAAATTCACGGTTGAAACTCGTGCCTTCTTGTAAAAAGTTGTTTTTCTCTGCAAGAAGAATTTGAGAACTTGTTTTTTGATTTTTTAAAATTAAATGCTTTTTGTGAAAAATGCTATGCTAAAGAGCACAAACCACACCGAGCGTTCGCCATTTTGAGAACCGAAGAGAGACAGCCCATGTCACGTCAAGGGGCCTCCCTCCCATTTTTCTTAAAGAGACACGCTGCTCGCTCCCTCACTATCCATCCTTTGGTTCAAACCGTTTTATACTGTCATCTGGTGTTTGAAAAAAGGTACTACACTCAGAACAAATTAGCCAACATTTCTTCTTAAATTTGACAATAATGACTAATTATTGTCAAATTTCAATATTATCGTTTATCGCAATTATTTCTGAGACAATTAATCGCCCAGCAAAATGTGTTACCGTGACAGGCCTGGTCAAAATCAGAATCAAGATGGCTGCCACTGCTAGTCAGCATTAGCCAACTCAGCCAGTTTTGCACATATAGAGATGAAGTGAAGCGTGGCGGTAGCTGGCAGACGTTCACAACACACGCAAATCAGATCAGGCAAAATATCAGTACGGTGTAATAATGATTCTGTTTTCCTCTCTTTTCGGTGCTGGTTCAGAGGTCCAGTGTGCCACCCCGCTGGGCTGCAGCCTGAGCCGCTCCGTCGACCTGGAGAAGGACGACCACCAGCGGGTGCTCTGCAACAACGAGCTCTGCCCGTACGGCAACTGGATGCACCTGCAGTGCTTCTACGAGTGGGAGAGCTCCATCCTCGTCCAGTTCAACTGCATCGGCCGCGCCCGCTCCTGGAACGAGAAGCAGTGCCGGCAGAACATGTGGACCAAGAAGGGCTACGACCTGGCCTTCAGGTTCTGCTCCTGCCGCTGCGGACAGGGTCACCTGAAGAAGGACACCGACTGGTACCAGGTGAAACGGATGCAGGACGAGCGGAAGAAGAAGCCGTCGGAGAGGAGTATGAGCCGGAGCGCGGCGAGCGGAGGGGCCGCCTGCTCCGGGGACGGACCTTTTGACGAGCCCAAGAAAAGCAAGCAAGTAGGAGGTAAATTAGCTCACCAGGCGTCCAGTCAGGACATGCCGCGCAGACAATCAGTGGACCGACAGAACTCTACAGAGAGAGGAGCTGCAGGAGGAGGACTCTCCCCGCTCGGGCCTCCTCAGAAATCTCCATGCGTCTCTCCAGGACAATCTCCTCCCACCGGTTTCACCTTCTCTCCCATTCCTGCTCCGGCATTAGCAGGTCTTCGTGGTTCCCGTCAGCTGGGTGAGTTCTTTAAATCAGCCGTGCACTCGGACCCGCAGAGGAAATACCTTCTGGCCGGGGGGGCTCTGAGTCGGGGAGGTGGCTGCTCCCTGGGAGGAGGAGGTACCGGCGGTGCAGCTGGCGGTCCTCACCTGGACCCCAGTTCCGTTCTTCCCCTGCAGCTCTCCTTCGCCCTTCACCACCGCATCACCCCTGGGGGCGGAGGTGACGGCCCCCACCCTCACCCGGTGCAGTTCCTGAGGAGGCTGGACCTCTCGGAGCTCCTCACCCACGTCCCACGCCATAAACTCAACACTTACCACGTTCGCATGGAGGACGACGCCCAGGTGGGGCAGGGGGAGGAGCTGCGCAGGTAGGCCTTCTGGGAAAATAATCTGAATTAGATTATAGAAATATTTAAAACAATCAAAGAAAAATGAGGGCTGGCACTTCTTAAAAGAGCCCATATCCCCCGCCGCCGCTCATACCAGAGGTTTAAACCAGGTTTTGGTCAAACGTCATCATCAAGAATCTCGTGATCTGTTGAGAATGACTCTCAGCTACTACCACACCAAACTTCAGCTCGGTGTCTAAACCAGTCTGAGTTGTAGCCATTTTTAAATTAGCTACTGTTGATTACCTGTGGCAGCCTTCTTGAACTGGGTTAGCTCTGAATGCTAATGAGTTTTACCCGTACAGCAGATGATCCCTTTAGGAGGTTCACCAAAATCTGAATAGTGCGTAATGAGATATTTTGCTAACAGACGAATGGGGTTGACGCATTTATTATTGCAATGATGTAGTGCAACGTGTAGTTTGTGTTGGTGATTATCATCAGCTACTACCACACCAGATCTTAGCTCAACGTCTGTAAATACGGCTTGACTAAAAAGCCGTTGGTGTTTTCTAAAGGAAGTTAGCTGAGGCGGCCATTTTAATTTGGAATTAATCCAAAAGTTACTTACTTGTAGATTTACATCTGATCCGACATTTACTTTCCGAAAGTTTTAATTAAATTCCATAAAGTGGTTCACGAGATATTTTTCAAGAAATGAAAGCGACGTCGGATTAGATGACTGTTGAACAACTTAAAAAAAAATTGGCTGAAATGTTTTCACCAAACAGTTTTTATTTTGTTTGTGAAGTTAAAAGGTCCAACCTTCAGTTTTTATCATTTCTTTGAATGCTCATCAGAGTTTTCCATTATCTTTTAATCTAATAGTGTGGATGTTTACGAAGCATTCACACTATTGTGATCCATTTTCCTTCTGTCCGTTTTTCAGCATCTTTCTCGTTCCACAAGTTTTGTGTTGTTTCAACAAATCAAAAAGTTCAGCTGTTTCAGGACAACCTGCTATGACTTTTGGTGTTGGTTCAACTTTAGCTTTTTTAAATATTTAGCATTTTCTGCCATTTTTTTCCTCACAGAAAATGAATCGAGCTCATTTTACATCCTTCATATCTTTAGATGTGTTCACAACCTTTTACTGCTCCTTTCACATTTTGTTCTGCTTCAGCTTCTTTGTGCAATTTTACTTTTTTCAGCTACTTTCAGCTGTTTTTTTCAGATGTTCTTTTCTCCTTTCCGATTCATTCTGTTAATTTCAGCATATTATGCTCCTTTCAGGTTATTTCTGCAAGTTTCAGCTTTTTCTGCTACCATTTAGCTCTTTTTATGCTAATTTAATTTTTTTCAGCTAATTCCACATTTTTTGCACTCATTTGAACTTTTTTCTGCTTAATTCAGTAAAAATGTGCTCTCTCCACTTCCTTCTTGTAATTTCACCTTCTTTCTGGCTTTTTAGCTACTTTTCAGCTGTGTTTTTGCTAATTGCAGCTGTTTTCAGATAATTTCCACTTTTTGTGCTAATTTTTTTCTTCCTTCGTCCTAATTAACTTCTTTCTGCTCCTTTCAGCTTTTTTTCTGCTAGGTTAGGCTTTTTCTGCTATTTCAGCTAATTTTTAGCTGTTTTGTGCTAAATGTAGCTTTTTCAGCTAATTCCACTTGTTTTTTTTTAGCTCATTTCAGCTCCTTCCACTTCCTTCTGCTAGTTTAAGCTTCTTTCTGCCTTTTCAGCTTTTTAAACTAATTTCCTTATTTAATTTTTGTGTTCATTTCTGCTTATTTAAACCTAATTCAACAAATGTGTTTCTGCTTTCTTCTGCTAATATAGGGCTGTTCTTCCATTTCAGCTACATTTCAGGATGTTTTAGCTAATTTCAGCTGTTTTTCAGCAAGTTCTTCAGCAATAAGCATTCACAATGCATTTTTGCAGGAAATAAAATTTCTCTTGTTACTTAATAATTTAATTTTTAATTTAGAACTTGTTCCATTATTGTTCAAACTGCAGTTTATTTATTTGCAATTTAGCAGATATTTTGTGTTTCTGCTGTGAGAATAAAAAATAACACTGTTGTTGCTTGACTTTGCAGATTTCTGTCTGATTTAATATAAAAAAAAAACTAAGAAAATTAATATTTTTCAAATTTAATCATAATATTCAAAAGGGAGGAGACTAATAAAGTCAAAATGATCCAGAAACACTTTCTTTTCCTTTTTCATGCAGCAATAAAAACTTGTATTACTTTTACTGAGAACATGCACAAACATTAAAAAGGGAATTAAGTGAGAATATCCGAGTAAAGTGATTATCATGAATGATTCTTCTTCTGAATTTCCTGCAGGTTCATCCTGTCTGCTCTCAGCGCGAGTCAGAGGAACGTGGTGAACTGTTCGCTTTGCCACCGCTCGCTGCCCGTCTTCGAACAGTTCCCCCTGGTGGACGGGACGTTGTTCCTGAGCCCCTCACGCCACGACGAGATCGAGTACGACGTCCCCTGCCACCTTCAAGGTCAGCTTTTAAAAGAACGTGTCGCAGCGTGAAGCTAAATGTTGGAAGCCATCGCCCGCTGTCTTTCATGCCCGAGCTTTACGCTGAAATCACTGTATGTTGACAAATAACGGACATTTTCCTTAAATCTTAAGAAGAACATTAAACGCAGTCTTGTGTGACCATGCACCATCTGTTAGCGCTCGGACTGTGTGTTATGAATGACTCTAAGCTACTACCACGCCGAATTTTAGCTCAATATCTGTAAACTTCCCTGAGATATGGCTGATTTTGTGTGGCTAAGGTCGATAAACTGTGACTGAAAAGGTTCACTAGTTGTCCACGTGCACCCAAGAGTACAGGCAGTTGCATGAACATGATCACCTCCACCTTTGCCTTTAGCAAACTTGTGATGCAGCTGTACACATGTTCATTATTATTATTTTTAAAAAGGAATGTAATCCAGCATGTTCGCCGTCTGTTGTTATTAAGGTGCATTTCTCACACAAATATCTTTAATTTTGAATTAAATCCAACGAGTTGGCAGTAAATGTAAAGAACCTGCGTTTAAAGGCGTCTGTCAGTTTTCAGAAATGGCTCCGACGTCGTTTTGGTTTATCTTGCATTAAAAACCTGCAAGCATTTTTTTTTTAGATTAATGGTCTAAAGTGGGATCTTCAGGTCCGTTTGGTGTGTTAGGATCTTATATTGCCCACAGCCGAAAGGCGGGGGATACTGTAATGTAAATTACCCGTAACTCTAGCTGTTCATTTCGCTGCTGAGTTGGCAAGGATGGATTTTGAAACTTTTGAAAGTTCCTGAAACGTTTCTCCATCCTGCCTGGACTCTCTTCTTCTCCTCTTTAACACTCCCCATTTTCCTGGACAGTGGACCCCAAGTCCTTGAAGTCCTGACCTTTGTGACCTCTGCTCCTTGTAGCCTCACTGTTCCACCGGCCTCCCTCTCATTCACACACATGTACTTTGTCTTACTGCAGCTGACTTCATTCCTCTTCTTTCAAGTGCATACCTCCACCTCTCTAAGTTCTCTTCCACCTGTTCCCTGTTCTCACCACAGATCACAATGTCATCTGCAAACATCATAGTCTACGGGGATTCCTGCCTGACCTCATCTGTTAGTCCGTCTTTTGATGTACAACAAAAACTACATAATATATAGCATTATATTAATTATAATTAACTTTTGGAGTCAACTTGATTCAAAATACCTCGAGTTGACCAAATTAAGGATTCGAATTCAGTGAGTCGTACAGTTATTTGATTTAAAATTTAGTGTGGTAGTAGCTGAGAGTAATTTCCAAAACATGCTTTAAGCTCTAATAGAACAATCTGCAGTATTACATTAATCATGTAATCAGGTTATTTGAGCAGAAAGGTTCAAATTAACTTGTTCATTTCTTCGACGATTTCTGTTTTTTAAATTATTTATAAAACAGAGACGTCCTCGTCGTAAACACTGGGATCTTCGTTAGATGTGCTGTTTACTCTCAGATTCCAGATCAAGGTGTTCTTTTGATTTGCGTACCGGTATTTACAATATTAATAATAACAACTAGAGAAATAGCATTTCCTGCGAAAATGCAGTGT
>NC_056509.1:42210764-42221187 GCF_014905685.2 Nematolebias whitei
CCCATGTCACGTCAAGGGTCCTCCCTCCCATTTTCCTTAACGAGACACGCTGCTCGCTCCCTCACTATCCATCCTTCGGTTCAAACAGTCTTGTACTGCCATCTGGTGGTTAAAAAAGGTACTAGACATAAAAAATTAACCAACATTTCTTCTTAAATTTGACAATAATTACTAATTATTGTCAAATTTCAAACAATATTATCGTTTATCACAACAATTTCTGAGACAATTAATGGCCCAGCAAAGTTTGTTATTGTGACAGTCCTACATATGACTTTTATTTACTAGTAGAAAGTAGAGTTTAAGATATGTAAAAATACAGATGTACCAGTAAACAGCCCAACCTCGTGAGGGTTGGATTTACTATAGAACTGCTGATAAATTAGTTCAACTGATTTAAATAGTAATAAACTGAAGGTTTAATCTAACAAACATATTATATGTGATTTTGTTGTTTTGCTCTTGTAAATACGCTATATGTTAGGTTGTTCGGTTGGGTCACATTGCATTGTCGGGACTCCTTCAGGGTGGGAGTTGGACTCCACCAGGGCTGCCCGTTGTCACCGATTCTGTTCATAACGTTCATGGACAGAGTTTCTTGGTGCAGTCGGGGTGGAGGGTTTCTGGTTCGGTGGCCTCAGGATTCCAGCGCTGCTCTTTGCAGATGATGTGGTCCTGTTGGCGTCATCGTGCCATGATCCTTCAGCTCTCACTGCAGCGGTTTGCAGCCGAGTGTGAAGCGGCTGAGATGAGAATCAGCACCTCCAAATCTGAGGCCATGGTCCACAGTCGGAAAATGGTGGATTGCTCTCTTCAGGTCGAGGAGGACGTTCTGCCTCAAGTGGAGGAGTTCAAGTATCTCGGAGTTTTGTTCATGAGTGAGGTAAGAATGGAGCGTGAGATGGACAGACGGACTGGTGCAGCATCTGCAATATTGCGGACTCTGTTCCGGTCTGTTGTGGTGAAGAGGGAGCTGAGCTGTAAGACAAAGCTCTCTATTTACCGGTCGGTCGTTCCTGCCCTCACCTGTGATCACAAGCTCTGGGTAGTGACCGAAAGAATGAGGTCATGGATACAGACGGTTGAAATGAGTTTCCTCTGCAGGGTAGCTGGACTCTCCCTTAGAGACGGGGTGAGAAGTTCAGTAATCAGGAGAGACTCGGAGTAGAACCACTGCTCCTCCACATGGAGAGGAGCCAGTTGAGGTGATTCGAGCATCTGGTAAGGATGCTTCACTTTGAGCATGTCCAACTGGGAAGAGACTCCAGGGAAGATCCAGGACATGGAGAGACTTTGTCAGTTGGTCTGGGAACGCCTTGGAGTCCTCCCAGAAGAGCTGGAAGAGGTGGCTGTGGAAAGAGACGTCTGGACCTCCTGATCAAGCTGCTGCCCCCGTGACCCGACTTCAGAACAAGTGGAAGATGATGGATGGATGCTTTTGTTAGGTGGTTTTCCAGGATTTTATTTGTCAGGCTGACACTGAAGAGCTGAAGGCCAGAGCGTTTCTTCCTGGTCGCTCCTTTGAAGAAGTAAAACCACTTTAGCATGAAGATGTGGCATCGTGGTCTTCAGTTTCAGGTGTTCCTGTCCTGTAGTCACGTCACGTAGTGATGGACCATAAAGACCCAGACTGACTTTATTCATATTTTTCATTTGATGAACTAATCACAGGTGAAACGTCTTCCAACAGGTCGGCTGATGCACCTTTATGCCATCTGTGTGGACTGTCTGGAAGGCGTCCACAAGATCGTCTGCATCAAATGCAAGTCCCGTTGGGACGGGAGCTGGCACCAGCTGGGCACCATGTACACCTACGATATACTGGCGGCCTCGCCCTGCTGTCAGGTACGTGCTGTCCGGATCTGTGAGGGGCATCGGTCAGCACCTTTTCAAAAAAGAGAAGCTACGTTGACCCGGTCCGTTGGACTTTTGAAGCTGTTGAGAATTTGACAATTAAATTCTTATTGCGACTCATTTTAGCCAAAAATCTAACGAACTTTGTGTTTTTAAGTGTGTTTATGTTTTTACAGGTATGGCCAAGAAATTGAGAAACTAGAAAAAGTTTTTCCCTGAAAGTAAATTACTATAGTAACAGAAGTACTACTGGTACTGTTACTATTACTAGTTGGGTACAAGTAGTACTAATATGAACTGTAGCACTAATATTAGAAATAATTTTAGCATGAGTACTATACTAATATTGGTACTGTTAGGACAGATATTAATGGTGTAACTAGTACTAGAGGGAGTAGTTGTAGTACAACTAAGATCAAATAGAACTTTATTGATTTTCCAGGAAATTGTACTACTGTACTTACTACTGTAAACTCATAGTATTAGTACTAGTACTGCTAGTTTCTAGTTATGCTTGTAGCACTCATACTAACTCTAATAGTAGTACTGGTAATAGTACGAGCAGCAGTAATGTCAGTTCTGGTACTAAACTAGTATTATAAATTAGCACAATACCTATACTCGCAGAATTACTAGAATGACTACAGTACTAATAGGACTAGTAACAGTTGCAGTACTTCCATTTGTATTAATACTAGTAGTAATGCTAGTAATACTGACACTAGCTCCAGTAGTAGTACTGGTAGTGGTAATATTCATACTAGTACTAAACTGGTTTTAATAGCACAATTACTATTAATTACTATGTAATTACTAATAGTCCTAGTATTGGTACTGTTAGGACAGATACTAATGGTGTAACTAGTACCTAGTCCTTTTTTGTATTGAATGCTTTTTGAATACTAGTCCTATAGTATTGGAACTAGTACTATTGATTTTCCATACATATTTTTTTAAATACAATTTTTTTTTTTTACCTTTATAGATTTTTTTTTTATTTAAAGTTGAGATAGCTCTAAGATTGACTAGTTTATTACTAGAGGGAGTAGTTGTAGTACAACTAAGATATAACTTTATTGATCCCACAGGAAATTGTACTACTGTACTTACTACTGTAAACTAGTAGTATTAATACTAGTACTGCTAGTTTCTAGTTATGCTTGTAGCACTCATACTAACTCTAATAGTAGTATTGGTAGTACTACAAGTAGTAGTAATATTACTTCTGGTACTAAACTAGTATTATAAATTAGCACAATTACTATACTCAAAATTACTAGAATGAGTACAGTACTAATAGGACTAGTAACAGTTGCAGTACTTCCATTAGTATTAAAACTAGCAGTGATGCTAGTAATACTGACACTAGCTCCATTAGTAGTACTATTAGTGGTAATATTTGTACTAGTACTAAACCAGTTTTAATAGCACAATTATTATAGTATTGCTAGTCCTATAGTATTAGGAGTAGTACTACTGACTTTCCATAAATTCATATTTTGTAGATTTTTTTAATATTAAAATGTTTTGTATTTTTAATCATTTAAAGATTAAAAAAAATAATAATTTTGATATTTTTTATTTAAGGTTGAGATAGCTCCAAGACCGACTAGTTTATTGTGGTAAAAATAAAAAATAAAAATAGTATTTTAGTCAGTTTAGGTGGTCAGTTTGTCCCCACAGAACACGAATAGTCAACGTTGAAGGAACTTCCAGGAGTTGATGCTCGTGTTCGTCCCCGAAATCACTAAACGTTCCTCTGAGTCTGAGCTCCAACTGCAGAACTCTTAGTTTCTATAAATTAAATAAAACCAGTTGAATAAAAACTTGTGAGCTTTTTTTGTCTTTAACCTGAACTTGAGCTCTCGATCAGTCGTTTAGAACTACTTCCTGTATTTACGTCACCGTTTGATGCTTTTTTTTTAACGAGTCCCATCGAGGCGTCTCCTGAGCTGACCCGTGTCCTGTGTGTCCCCAGGCCCGTCTCAACTGTAAACACTGCGGGAAGCCGGTGGTGGATGTCCGGGTGGGGATGCAGTATTTCTCCGAGTACAGTAACGTCCAGCAGTGCCCTCACTGCGGCAACCTGGACTATCACTTCGTTAAACCCTTCTCCTCTTACAAAGTCCTCGAGGCTTATTGACAAATGTTTTAATGCATGCTAGTTCAGCTGCTTTTGTTCTCATATTTTATTATTTCTAACTCAATCTAGGACAAATTTTATTTTTTATTTTTGTTTTGTGGGGGGTGGGGTTAAGTTGGTTTTATGTTCTTAAGTAAAATAATACAACTCTGGTTACGGCAGAAGAATGGAGCTGGAGGACGGCGTCTGCGGTTAAGAGTGTTGATAAAGTGTGGAGCTGATATTCAGGTCAGAAAAACACTTTTATCTGTGACAAGTGAATGTACATGTAAGCCAAATTTACTTTTATTTTTTACCAAATGCAATCCTAAATTTAAAAAAAATAAAATTAAATAAAAATTTTAAAAAAGAATCCCACTCGTTTTTCTTCAAGTTCTCATTTTCACTTCCGTCTCGCCGGTCGACAACTTTAATAAAATCAACACGTTCACATGTAGAAAGAAAAAAAACTGATAGAAGTGCCGTATTTTTCAAACTATAAGGCGCACTTAAAATCTTTTCTCAAAAATCGACAGCGAGTCTTATGATCAGGTATGTATCAATTCTGGTTGTGCTTACCGACCACGAACCGATTGTTTTATGTGGTTATTGTGACTGAGCTGAAAAAAGTTTGACTTGCCGGTTTTGTTTCGCTTAATAGTCCGAAAAATCCGGTAAAATCAGAAACCGCTCCTGTGCTTTCCCTCATTTAACGAACGAAACGAACTCTTCAGAAGGCTGAAAGATTTTAGACTCGACGTGCATTTTCAGAAGGCTGTTGGACTCTCATCTGTTTTATAACTTTTACAAAATTCTGCTGTAGAATCGTGAAAAAGTGACGCAAACAAAATGTTCCTGCGCAGACGAGTAAAAGCTCCGTCCAGTATTAGCGCACGAGTCTCGCATGATTTGACGTCCTCTTACAGCAACATTTTATATAAAGTATACAAGTCAAAAAACATGTATTTTAAAACTGAACGCAACAGAAGCCTCTTTCAGGTCGCTTTGATCCCATCTGTGACGGTTCTTGGGAATCGAATTGCATTTGAAGAGCCGTAAGTGCAGGTCTGAGGTGTCTGAACTGAAACCGGTTTCCCCTTCAGAGATAGTCTGGACCCCTTCAACCCACGTAGGTTAGGTAGTCGGAACATAATCCACCCTGAGCTGAGCTCTTGGACCTCCTGAACCGACGTGACCCCACACGAGCAGTAAAGTTTACAACACGGACAGAGGTGCTTGAATGTGAAGCCTTTAGAATTTTCTATATTTCTGCATAAATAAAAAGAGAGCCCAGTTAAATGAGACAAAATATTTTACTTGAGTTATTTATTTATTGAGGAAAATGATCCAATATTACATATTTGTGAGCGGTAAAAGTATGTGCACCTCTGGGATTATCGGTTAATTTGAAGGTGAAATTAGAGTCGCGCGTTTTCAATCATTGGGATGATGATCAGGTGTGAGGGGGCACCCCGTTTGACTTAACGGGATCTGTCAACTCTTCACAGCATGTTGGTGGAAGTGGATCATGGCAGGAGCAAAGGAGATTCCTGATCTCAGAAAGGAGTTGTTGACGCTCATCAGGCTGGAAACGGTTACAAAACATCTGTAAAGAGTTTGGACTCCACCAATCCACAGTCGGACAAACTGTGGACAAATGGAGGAACTACAAGACCATTGTTACCCTCCCCAGGAGTGGTGCACCAACATAGATCATGTGGATCACGTGGACAAACCAGAAGGTTGTTGGAAGAATGTTTTGTGGACGGATGAGACCAAAATAGAACTTTTTGGTTTAAATGAAAATGTTTGGAGAAAGGAAAACAGCACTCCTGCAGAAGAACCTGATCCCATCTGTGAAACGTGGTGGTGGAGGTGTCATGGTTTGGGCCTGTTTTGCAGCATCTGGGCCAGGACGGCTTGCCGTCATTGATGGAACAATGAATTCTGAATTCTATCAGAGAATTCTAAAGGAAAATGTCCGAACATATGTCCATGAAGTGAATCTGAAGAGAAGGTGGGTCCTGCAGCGACACAATGACCCTCGGCACACAAGTGGTTCTACCAAAAGAGTAAAGTTCATGTTTTGAAATGACCAAGTCAAAGTTCTGACCTTAAGCCAATCCAGATGTTGTGGAAGGACCTGAAGCAGCAGTTCATGTGAGGAAACCACCATCGTCCAGAGTTGGAGACGTTCTGTACGGAGGGATGGGTTCAAATCCCTCCAAGCCGTTGAGCAGGACTGATCCACAGTATCCAGAAATGTTTAGTTGTAGTTACTGCTGGGGGGGGGGGTCACACCAGGTACCGAAAGTAAAAGTTCACATACTTTTACCACTCACAAATATGTAATATTGGATCATTTTCAAGTATAATATTTTGTCTCGTTTGCTTAACTGGGTTCTCTTTATCTACTTTTAGGACTCGTGTGAAAATCTGATGTTTTAGGTCAAATTTATGTAGAAATATAAAAAAAATTCTAACTTTCAAGCTTAAAAATAATGTTTTCACAACTACTGTACGTTAATTTGTTTTTCTGGTGCTGATCGAAATCCTGAATACAACGGTTTGATGAATGACGGGAAGTTGCGCAGGTGAGTTTGATGTTTGAAAGAGCCCGCTGTGGTCACTGGAAGCTCAGGACGGTCTGAGCTGCGTCTGACGTTAACGAGACGTGGACGAGTTTAACTCTTCGGTCTGTGAGCTCTGACGTCATGAATGTCTACTTTAAATCAAGTAACTGAGCTTGTCACGTTTTAAACCACAGAGCTCGTTGTCCTTAATCGAAACACCAGCACACCCACTGACGTCCCGCTAGTCGCTCGCTTCCATCCCTCAGTGGGACGTGGATGCGTGCGTTTCAACCATTTCATCGCAAAACGTTTTGGGGCTCCACCAGGTGTGAACAGTGGAGCCAGACCCGCAGTCAAAGCGCCCAGAACACGTCTGAGCAGCACCCGTGAAGTTGTTTTGCAGCTGACTCGTGTGTTTTTTCACAGTCGTGAACATTTTTATTTCAGGTTTGTGGTTTTTCCATCCGTTATTTTAGACTCTTAGGACGGGAAGTCTCTGCTGTTTTATGACAGATTCTGGTTTGCAGCTTTTCTTCTCGAGTGTTTTTTTTTTAATCAGCTGACGTGATTTGCAACAGGAAACGTGAACAGCTGAAAGAACCCCGAGCTCCTGGCTCTGTCTCCAAACTATAAACAAAGTCCGTATGAGGCCCCGAGCTGTGACGTGAAGGCGCAGTTGTTTTGTACTTGTGAGACGTTTGACCCATTACTGCTGTGCACACTCTTCTGGCGTGACCTTGTTGCCAACAGGTGTTTCGCTCTGAGCCTCCTCAGAAGGTTTTGCAGCTTTTTGTGTTCTTTTCTGCAACAGTTCATTTTTGGACAGCGGCCGGACGGTGCACGTGGCTGTGCGACCTTCTCGTTTCACTTTTGGTTGAGAGACGAAGGCCACCATGATGCTCATTTGCTCCACAATTTGCCCCAGAGCCGAGTCCTGCAGAAAGAAAACACGAACGGAGTTCAAGGCGGGGCGGATATTTCTACCATAGATCTTTGTTGTGCCTCCTAAGTTACACTCAAACTAATGAAAACCACAGAAATTGCATGAAAAGAACTTGATGAAAACAGCTGAAATTACAGTCGCTAAAAACATGCTGAAATGTAGCTAAAATGTAAGAACAAGCCTAAATAAACAAAAGAAAGCAGAACGAACACAGATTTGCTGAATTAGGTTTGAATAAGCAGAAATAAGCACAAAAATTAGGAAATAAGCTTAAAAAAGGCGTAAGATTAAAAGTAGCTGAAAGGGCCAAAAGAAGCTTAAACCTGAAGGAAGCAGAAAGAACTGAAATGAGCTGAAAAAATGTGGAATTAGCTGAAACAGCTAAAATTAGCATAAAAATAGCTAAATAGTAGCTGAAAGAGCAGAAAAAGATGAAACTAGAAGAAAAACGCTGAAAGGAGCATAACAAGCTGAAATTAACATAAAGAAGTTAATTAGGCTGAAAGTAGCGAAAATAGTCACAAAAACCTTGCATTTATCTGAAAACAGATGAAATTAGCTTTAAAATGCTGAAAAGTTAGAACAAGCTTAAATTGGCATAAGAAAGCAGAAAGAACATGTTTTCCCGATTAGGCTGAAGGAAGCAGAAATGAGCACAAAGAAGTGGAAATGATCTGAAATGAGCTAAAACACAGCTAAAAAGTAGCTGAATAAGCAGAAATAAGCTTAAATTACATGAAGGAAGTGGAGAGAGCACATTTTTGCTGAATTAGGCTGGAAAAAGTTTAAATGAGTGTAAAAAAAATGTGGAAATAGCTGAAAAAGCTACAATCAGCATAAAACAGCTAAATTGTAGCTGAAATAGAAGAAAAAGCTGAAACTTGCATAAATAAGCTGAAAGGAGCAGAACAAGCTGAAATTAGCAGAAAGAAGTTAGAAGAAGCACAAAAATGTTGTAGTTCGCAGAAAGAATCTGAAAGGAGCACAAAACAGCTGAAATTAACTGAAAATATGTTTACATTTGCACAAGGAAGCTGAAAGAAGCTGAACCAGAACAAAATGTGAAAGGAGCAGTAAAAGGTTGTGAACACATCTAAAGATTTGAAGGATGTAAAATGAGCTCAGTTCATTTTCTACGAGACAAAAGTGGCTGAAAAGGCTAAATATTTCAAAAAGCTCAAATTGTACCAAGACCAAAGTCATAGCGGGAAAGAGCTGAACAGTTTGATTCATGATTTGTTGAAATGGCACAAAAATTGTGGAACGAGGAAGATGGTGAAAGACTTACGGAAGAAAAACGGATCCTATCGGAGCGAAAGCTTCATAAGAGTTGACACGTCAACATGAATTTGCTCAGTTTTATCTTTCCTCACCAGGTTATCGACAGGCTTGTTTCTTTTTGCCAGCAGCGTGAGCCTGACGTGGTGCCTCTTCTCCAGCCAGCTCTCCAGTTGTTTCTGTTTGGTGGTGAGGTCGTGAGGTGCGATGTCGACTTTAAAGGTGAGCTCCTTCAACTGCACAGACGCTGTGGAGACAACGGAGACGAGCTAGCACCGACTACCACTGCAGAGCAGCGTGCACACAGAAACTAAATACAACTGCATACTCTGCACAGAATACACGTTCAATGTGTGTAAATATACAAACAGCAGAATTAATGTCTCTACAGTGTGTTTTAATCAACCACAAATGCCTACTTTAGTTCCTTTTTCATCTTTAAAACCATTTTAAAGGTGACCTAAGTGTTTTTAGGCTTATGTATTTTAACACAATAGAAAGTGTTTTCTACAAAATCTCAAGCGGTCTACAGTTTTTCTTCTTCACTTCCTGTTTTTTCCTGTGCGACCGTGGTCTGGGCTCCTGAACGACCCACCTGCCTTCGCCTTGTGCTCCCCCCACAGTTTCATCTGCTCTTCGTGGATCTGTTTGCCGCTCATCAGCTGGTACACCGGAGGGTCTTTGTGTTTATGGAGCAGCACCAGTTTCAGATTCTTCGTGTCCATCAGTCTGATGGCTTTGCTTGAATGCATGACGCCCAGATTCTCGCCGGTGTCACTGACCACCTGGATCTCTTTGTGAGGGATCTTACGGCCGACGCTGACGATTGAGCCGTGCGCTTGGAGATCCTGCTTCTTTTTCGTTGTCGCAGGCGTCTCTTTTACGTCATCAGCTTCTGAGGAGAACGAAGATCTTCCCCAGGTCGCTGGGATGACGTTCTGACCTCCGCAGTACATCAGGAATCTTGATGTGGGTGTTCCGTAGACAAGCCCCCCACGGCACGCAGCTCTCACCGTGTGGCTCAGAAGCCACCGAACACAACCAGCAGACATAACTTGAACACATAAAAAATAAAAATAAAAATCATGTAATGAAACAGAAAAGAGCATCAAAAGCAATTTGTGCAGCTGTGATCCAGTTAGAATCTGTCACTGCTCACATGACGCTCCTGAACGGTAACTCCACCAACTTAAAACTTTTGCCCGTTAACTTTTTATTTTCCTTCTCTGTGTCCCCGAAAGACGAAGGCGGAGCGACGATATTTTTGCCAAATCATTCAGTGTGCACCTAAAACTGAAAACCTTGTAGACACAATCCAACTCGAGATGGTCGTCACAGCTAGGCCTGCCACGATAACAAATTTTGCTGGGCGATTAATTGTCTCGGAAATTATTGCGATAAACGATAATATCGTTTGGAATTTCACAATAATTAGTAATTATTGTCGAACTTAAGAAGACATTTAATTTTTGTGTGGCGTACCTGTTTTGACCACTGGATGGCAGTATAAAACCATTTCAAGCAAAGGATGGATAGTGAGGGAGCGAGCAGTGTGCCTCTTTAAGAAAAATGGGAGGGAGGACCCTTGACGTGACATGAGCTGTCTCTCTTTGGTTCTCAAAATGGTGGACGCTTCGTGTGGTTTGAGCTCTT
>NC_056509.1:42231187-42231565 GCF_014905685.2 Nematolebias whitei
ACTATGCTGAAAGAAGAAAAACACTACAAGCTACAAGAAGCAGAACAAGAGCTAAAGAGGTTGATTACTAGCTAAAAGCAAAACACTAAAAGCTACAAGAAGCAGAACACTAAGACCTAAAAGAAACTGAATACTATGCTGAAAGAAGAAAAACACTACAAGCTACAAGAAGCAGAACACTAAGACCTAAAAGAAACTGAATACTAGCTAAAAGCTAAAAGAGGTAAAACACTAAAAGCTACAAGAAGCAAAAAAATAAGGTAAAAGAAGCTGAATACTAGCTAAAAGCTAAAAGGAGAAAACACTAAAAACTACAAGAAGCAGAACACTGAGGTAAAATAAGCTGCATACTAGCTAAAAGCTAAAAGGAGAAAACAC
>NC_056509.1:42231575-42247006 GCF_014905685.2 Nematolebias whitei
ACACTAAGGTAAAATAAGCTGCATACTAGCTAAAAGCTAAAAGGAGATAAACACTAAAAACTACAAGAAGCAGAACACTAAGGTAAAATAAGCTGAATACTAGCTAAAAGCTAAAAGGAGATAAACACTAATAGCTACAAGAAGCAGAACACTAAGGTAAAATAAGCTGAATACTAGCTAAAAGGAGAAAAACACTAAAAGCTACAAGAAGCAGAACACTAAGAGCTAAAAAAGCTGAATACTAGCTAAAAGCTAAAAAAACTAACTTTAGGTAAAAGCCACAAAAAAACAAACACATACAGCAAAAGGCCAGCAAAAAGCTAAAAGTAGCCAATTGCTAGTTAAAATCAGCAAAAGTGTAGCTAAAATCTAAACGTATTTAAAGAAGCACAATGTAGAAAAATGCTAGATGAAAGCTAAAGACACCAAAGTAACAAATTACTAATGTATGCAGAGTGAACAGATGTCTGCACATTAACGTCTCAGAACATTTTGATGATTCATTTTTGTTCCTTCACAGAAAACTTATGAATAAAATGGGAAACTTGGTGTCGAGCATGAATGGAACTTCGGCCTCTTTATCGTTGGGAAAAGCAGTCGAGGGCCTGTTAGTGAAACAACCGAACCCCGCAGACAGACACCAAGTCTCAATTGCTTACATGTCTCCGAGCGACATGTTAAACGTGAGTGCATCACTTTATTTGTGCTGCTAACAGCGTGACGTTAGCTTTTAGCAGATTGCTTCAGAGCATGGAGGATTATCTTTGACTTGAGGGCCACGGGTCAGCAGTTCAGATGTTTTTTTAGCTGTTTTTGTCAAAACTCTTTTAAATCAATTGTCCTGCTTTTTTTAAATTATTATTTCCTGCAGATTATTGAAGACGCCGAAACTCTCAGTACATTTTCTCGATCTGTCACTGTGCCAAAAGAAGCTTTTGAGAAGGCGATCAGTCCAAACGTCACAGTACCATTTGCAGCAATGCTCCGGTTTTTGAACATGACTCAGGTAATTGCGAAAAAAACAGCCACGGTGTTGTAATTTAATTCTTAAATGGTGTAACGTATGTATAAATTTCTTTCCCAGGATGAGAACAACAGCACTGTTTTAGGTAACGAGGTGTTAGCGGTCGAGATGGGCGCTCAAATTAAGAATCTTACAGACACAATACAAATCAATTTCAAAAAATTAAGTTATGTGAGTAAAAACAATCTTTTTTAATTGTTTTTTATTGTCGTCACTGTTAAAGGGTGTTTGTTTAGCGCAGCTCTGCTTCTGTTTACAGAAAGGGAACGTTCCACGTTGTCACTCGTGGGGCGGTGTAGGTAAATTTGACTTTTTCTTTTATTTACATTGTGTGTGTGTGTGTGTGTGTGTGTGTGTGTGTCCTTGTTTATGCTACTTTGTGAGGCCCATTTTTCCAACTTATACTACATTGTGAGGACCAACTGCTCCTTATGGGGCCCAAAGCCCGGGCCCCATAAGAAGAAGTCCCGTTGGTGGGTTAGGGGCTAGGTTTAGGACTAAGGTGTGAATTGAGGATGTGTTAGGTTTAGGGTTAGGTATGTACTGGTAATGGTTAGGTTATGGATAAAGGTCATGGTTAGGCTATAGAAATGAATGAAAAATGAATGGAAGTCAATGCAAAGGCCCCACAAAGATAGCAAAACAAACCTGTGTGTGTGTGTGTGTTTGGAAATGTGAATATATGAATATAGTGTAACAAGGTTTTATTTTAAAGTTATTATAGATGTGAAGTTTGTCAAAATTGGTTTATTTATTCTTCAAATTCATTTTGTTTAGTCAAAAAGTTATTTCTCCTGACATTTATTGGTGTATAATTTAGGTTGTGCTGCTCTTGACAGTTGGTGGTTACCGTAGCAACCAGTAACTGACAACTTGTCCCCATTTTCTGTTGCCGTCGGTAACTGTGGGGCAGAAGTTGTTGGACCTTATTATATTAAAGATGGACGGGTTATTTTAAACATTTTATTTATAGGATTTTCAAGTAAATTTATATAAAAAAATACAAAGACAAAACAAAAATGGACGGGTTATTTTCACAAAGATGGCTTCCTTCACTCCTCATCACACAATGGACAATCCACACCGTTGGGTGTGGATTGTCCATGTTCTTCCTCGGCGTAGTCCTCTTCATGCACTTTCTTTTAAGGTATCGAATTGATAGCAAATCACTTTTGTTTTTATTTATGTCTCTAGATCTAAAACAGGAGAGGAGTGAAAGAGGCCATCTTTGTGAAAATAACCCGTCCATCTTTAAACAGGAGCGGAGGCCTCCATGTCCAAATGTCCCCTTCTTACAACGCTGTTATTTCTAGTATCACTCAACCCTCTGTGAATAGCAAGCGGCCATCAGAGCACTAATGATCGGTCGTTAGGTTGATGGTCCTCCTTAATCATGTGAACAGCTAGTTTTGGTTGTCACCAGCAAACTGGTTGATCCAATATGAGAAAGTGTTATTTACAAGACTGAGTTTATTTCAGCTCCTCAGACTGAAGAAGTCTTTTGGATGAAAGACGAAACGTTTCAACAAGAAGAATCCATCCAGAGGACCTGACTCAACCTTATTAGATTATTGAGCTTGCATCAGGATAGTTTATTCACTCCCTGTAATGTTTGAAAGCTGCGGTAGCTCGGTGGTCAGCGCCACGGTCTTGTAATCCTGAGGTTGCGGGTTAGAGCCCGAGTTGTGTCAGGAAGGGGATACGGCGTAAAACAATTGATAAATCTTTCATGTGAGTTCGCTTGCTGTGACGACCCCTGAAGAAGGCAGCAGCCAAAAGAAACTTACCGTACTCACTTCCTATAATGTTTATTTGTTTTTTGTTCGACAGGCAGTAAACCAAACTGGACCAGTGATGGATGTGAAACTTATGAAAGTGACGATGGCATCATCTGCAAGTGTTCACATCTGACATTCTTTGCCATCTTACTGGTGAGATTTTTTTTATTTTTTTAATTCCCCGAATCGTAAACATTTAGTTCTAACGGTGCTTAATTTGAATCGGATCCTACTCTCTTATTTTGACCCGGTGTGTTCCGGCAACTCTTTGCTTGGATCCGGCAACTCAATTCTCCGCCCTTAAAAGTCCAAAGTCATTGCACATTTTTATTTTGATTATTTATTAAAAAATACAATGAGAGGAGACGTTGCTCTTGGCCCGGCGGACCCAGTCTGTGGAGTGGATGTTCCGGCCGCACTACGCGCACCAGCTCGCGCACACGCTCCTGCCCAGTAGAGACGCGAGCGGCGTGTCCTGTGGGGATGAAGCGTCTTCATCCACCTTCAGCTGTGCGCCCTGCAGACAGTGCACGTTACGCACAGGAGCGTCTCCAGACAGCCACAGAGCGCACACAGCTGCTGATGTGTCCTGCATACATTTCAGACATAAATAGAAAAGCTTACAGTAAAAAAAAATTTTATACATATATGTATATACAGTATACAGTGAGAGAAATGTTTGATTTGTATTATTTATATAATATCACGTTTCAATTCAATTAAGTTTATTTATATAGCGCAAAATCACAACAAAGTTGTCTCAGGGCACGTTACAGGAAAATTCACATACATAAAAAAGCCGATTAATAAAGTTCTCTATCTAAGACAAGTTGAATCTTTCGTCACAGTTCCCATCCTGCGCAAGCACAGTGGCAACTGTGGAAAGGAAAAACTCCCTTTTAACAGGAAGAAACCTCCAGCAGAACCAGGCTCAGGACAAGCGGCCATCTGCTTTGACCGGCTGGTTTGAGAGGACAGGAAGGAGAGACAGACGAACACAGAATGACAGATCCAGGTGAACCTGAAAGACAAAAAAACGCATGTTGGGATAGAAAAAATAATTACAAATACAAAACAGGTTGAGAGTAAGTAAAGACAGTAGCAGAGTGAAAATTAAATGTGGTCAGTTTGTCCTCCAGCAATCTAAGCCTATAGCAGCATTACTAAGGAACATCTCAGGAAACCCAAGCCGACCCTAACTATAGGATTTAGCAAAAAGGAAAGTCTTCAGCCCAGTTTTAAAACTGGACAATGTGTCAGCCTCACGGACAGAAACAGGAAGTTGGTTCCACAAGAGAGGAGCCTGATAACTGAAAGCTCTGCCTCCCATTCTGGTTTTAGAAACTCTAGGAACCGCGAGTAAACCTGCAGCCTGGGAGCAAAGTGCTCCGTTAGGAAAATATGGAACAATAAGATCTGTAATATAAGATGGAGCTAGGTTGTTGAGGGCTTTGTAGGTTAGAAGTAAGATTTTGAATTCAATTCTGGACTTGACAGGGAGCCAGTGGAGAGAAGCTAAAACTGGAGAGAGATGATCTCTCCCAGTAACTCCAGTTGAGACTCTGGCAGCAGCATTTTGGATCAACAGAAGACTTTTCAAAGAAGTATTTGGACATCCAGATAATAAACCATTGCAATAGTCCAGAAACAACAGCGCTAATTTGTTAAAATAACATCGATCAAAATGTCAAAAAGACAATTTACTTTCATAAAATAAATAGAGGGATGGATTGTCCTTAGCTGGACAACCAAGAATTGAAGCACGTGAAGGCCGTGGTAGTCGAGATTGGAGCAGGAGCAACAACTCAGGACTGAATTCAGCTGAGAGGAGTTTGGGTCGGACAGTGAAGAGTGTGTGTGTGTGTGTGGGGGGTTAGGATGTTTGATAGAATCAGATCTGCTCTATTCACACACAGGCTTGTCGTTGTTGCTCTCTAAAATAGTCGTTTCAATTCAACTTGTATTTATACATGTTTGTCTCGTTGAACCTCGAGGAGTCGTTTACAAGAGAGACCTGTTTTTAACCAGTTTAATCAAATGTAAGTAAACATAGATGTTTAACAATACACCATGTTAAAATACACCAAAATGCAGGAAATGGCATCTCTTTTGTTCCAAATGTTCGAAGTTTTACGGCTCATACTGACGCTCCCAGTGCAACGCTCCCAGTGCAACGCTCCCAGTGCAACGCTCCCAGTGCAAACCTCAACCTCTCTAAATAGTCTTGAAATAACTTTAAGTCAACTCCTTCTCGAGCTCAGTTTGTTGTTGTCTTGTTTTCACAGTAAGCTGTCGTCTCCTGTACTTGACTGCACCCTTGTCTGAACACAAAATGTGTCCAACAGAGAGTCTGTGGGAATGCTCTTGTCTGAGCTCTAAACTGATAACCCTTTACCAAAATAAAGCCAAACTGGCACAGATGGACACCTCACGGGTCAAGTGTGATCCCTACTGAGTTCAAGGTCACGGAGTCAAAGGTTAAGGTCACAGTTGACCCCTTTTGTATGCCCCAGCTTGACATCCCAGTAACGTAAGAACGTCAAACCATTTGTCCCTTAGATTGTTCTTATCAGTCCATCCAGAAGACAGTTGACAGTAAGTTGTCTGCGTAACTCCACAAATGTTTAGGACAGAAAATGTCCTCAGACTATGGCTCCACGTGGGATCTTGTTTTTATTAAGATCGCTTCCACCAAAGAAAACTTTAGTCGTTCTGGTGCAGTCTGCTCTGGTTTGAATGGTAGTCATCAACAGGCGAGTTCTTCACCGGATACCTGCAGTTTTACGTTCTTCGTGTTCTTTAGTTGAACTGTTTGTCCATTTACGTCATGGCAAATGTCATTATCGTTGAAGTTGACCTTTGACACCATCATCGTCATGTATATTCTTAATCGACATTACGTTCAGGATTGTCGTGTGAGGTGATTCATGCTTTTGGATTCTGATTACTGACCGTTTACCGACGGGTGTATCATGGACCGTTGGCGTTGCTCTTGTTTTTTTTCCTGCACCGTTTTTTAGCTCCTGTGTGCTTTTATTTAGGCAGAGTGACAAACAAACATTCTTAATTCTTGATATTTTCCCACCCCTGCAATATTAAAATTTCACTTTCCAGTTCAATATGTGACAAATTTCTCTAATATGTGTCTTTCTTTACTGTTTTTTTTTATTTCTGCTTGTCAAGAGTCCCATCAATGAAACAATTTCTAGTGCTGACCTGAAGAACCTGACCATCATCACACAGGTGGGGTGTGGACTGTCCGTGTTCTTCCTCGGCGTAGTCCTCTTCATGCACTTTCTATTAAGGTATCAAATTATCGCTTTGTATTTTTATTTATGTCTCTAAATCTAAAACACCAGATAAATACATAAAAGAGGCACAAACTATAAATAAAATACGGTTTGTTCTTAAACTGAAATGTCAAAGAGAAGAAATTGACAAAAATATGTGCTTTTCATAAGAAGCGTTGCTTATTTCAGGAAACGCGTTGCCAATTTTATTTAGCATGTAGCTAAAATAGTTTAAAATAAAATCCTAATGGAAAGGTTTTCTTGTGTTTGTGTATCTACAACTAATCAAGACCAGTAAAGCTTAAAAAAAAACCATGTTGAAATCAATCAATCAGTCATGATTCCTGCAATAATTTTTATATTACGTTACATTATTTTATTCGGCTAAACAGCTCTGCAGAATGCTGTCGTTTAGAACTGCAAACAACCCTTTTTGACTAAAGCTAAAGCAACAACATAAAAGATGCAAAGAAGAAACTCTTGGTTCTGGGAGTGTTGGAAAAGTTTATGGAAATAAGATGGCTTTTGGAACAGAGAAACACTGCGACGAGTTCCCGCACATTTTATTTACAGTATGGAAATCAGCGTGTTGAATAGTGGCTTCATTATTTGGTCGCTGTGGAAAACTCCCTTGTGTACTGAAGAAAAGCTTCATGCAAACCGGCCTTCTCTATCGGTTTGTTTGGTTTAAACATCACTAAAGAAACTGTCTGTGTATGTATGTGCCATAAAACACTGTTGGAGAAAAACACTCTCACTTACGTTGTTTACCCGAAAGAACATTCGACGGCAGGAGAGTTTTAACCGGTATTTTACTTTGCAAGGTCAAATTTTCAGGACAGGTGATATAAATATACATAAAATGTGCCCAAATGAAAACCAGTCACAAGAATCTGCCTCGAGCTGCGGTGTCTGCTCGCTTTTATAGCCTTATCAGCCTCCCCAGTTCAGCCGAGTTCTCAGAGCTCAGGAGGAGCCAGCTGCAGTTTCTCACCCTGCGCTCTCCGTTAACCCAAACACGTGGTTCATGGGCAAAGATAAGATCATGACTTCAGAGATGGTTTCGATTATGTCTTGGGCTTCTTGTTCTCAGCCACAGTAATAAAAATATCCATAACCTTTGACCCAAAACTCTCTGACATGTGCCCTGAAGTCGCATTTAAAAATAAACGGCGCTTATGTTCTTCAGGCTTTGAAATTAAGTCAGATTAACAGTGAATACCGTCCAAACACAGATGCATCAGTATTCTCATCAATTATTATTTTTTTCTTCAATAAAACAACAAACTTCAAAATGTTGAATCAAACTACAGTAATTACATTTTCTGTGAAAATCCAGCGTGAATCGTGAGTGATTTTGCTGAAACTGTAAAAGTTAAATGGAGTAGGAGCAATAATATAAAGATGCCAAATAACAGACCAATAACTAAAAGTAGCAAAAGGCTAGCTAAAATATAAGAGGATCATAAAGCTAACTAAACTATAAGTGGAAAAATGCTGGTTAAAAGCAAGATGTGGCTAAATGTTTGTTAAAACAGGTCTCTCTTGTAAACAAGTCCTCAAGGCTCCATGAGACTAACCTGTATAAATAAAGGTTGAATGAAAACAAAAGTTAAAAGGAGCAAAGGATAGCTAAAAGTAACTAAAAGTAAAAACTGCAAAACGGCTTGCTAAAAGCTAAAAGTAGCAAAAAGCTAGTTAAAATAGCCAAAAGTCTAGTTAAAAGGTAAAAGTCTCAAAAGGTTAGATAAAGGTTAATTGAAGCAGAATGGCAGGTGTGTACAGTTAAAATTTACAGACTAGTACATAAAATTTAAATTAGCTGAAGGCCAACTAAAAGTAAAACGTTTCAAATGGCTAGCTAAAACTAAAAGTGTCAAAAGGCTAGCTAAAGTTGAATTAAAGCAGAATTTTACTGGTACAGCTAAAATTTGCAGAATAGTACATAAAAGCTAAAATTTTGCAGAGAGCCAACTAAAAGTTAAAAGTTTCAAAAGTCTATGTAAACATTAAAATAGCAAAAGGCTAGCTAAAAGTAGCCAAAAGGCTAGTTAAAAGGTAAGGGTAAAAAAAATAGTTCAAACTTAAAAGTATCAACAACAAAATAAAATCAGTTAAAAGTAACATTTCAGCAGCTAAAACCTGAACAAAACATTTCAAAGAAAACAATGGTTTACAGCAACTACTGCACGTCCTGTTTCTGCTGACTGTTTTGATATTTTGAATGGCTAAAATTAAACATGTAGAAGTGCACGCGATGGCTCAGTGGTTAGCACTGTTGCCACACAGCAAAAAAGGTCCTGGGTTCAATCCCTGGTTGGACCTGGGGTCTTTCTGTGTGGAGTTTGCATGTTCTTCTCGTGACTGTGTGGGTTTTCTCCGTGTACTCCGGTTTCCTCCCATAGAACAAAAACATGCATGTTAGTCTTCCTTCAGGCCTCCCTTGCAAACGAGATCTGTGATCCCAATGGGATTAGTCTGGTTAAATAAAGATTACATAAACAGAGACACAAACTGCCTTCCTTTTATTTATTGCTTCGTCTTCGTTCTTTCAGACGAGTGAAAAGAGCATTTAAAAAAATATAACGTCTCATTTACTTTAGGACTTAAATGGCTATTATTTTCCCCCCAAGTCTGAACCAGTGGTGGAGAAAGTACTCAAACACTGTACTTAAGTAAAAGTACAAATAAACAGACAAAAATGTGCTCTGGTAAAAGTAGAAGTGCCACATTAACGTTTTTACTTAAGTAAAAGTAATTAAATACTTGCTTTTAAAAATACTTAAAGTAAAGTAAAAGTACTTCCTGAATGTATTAACTAATGCAATGGTCTACAATATAATTATGTGTTCCTACCGTGTGTATATTTTCTGTAATACATTAATAGTGTTGAGCCATTTTAATGATCAATGCTGCAGATAATACATGTTTTTATTGTGTGAAAAGTTGTCTGTCTGAAAAAAGGAGCATTAGACGTGACAAAGGAACAGGTTCTGATCATTTCAACTCCAGTTTGTCATCAACTCTAGTAAAAATACTGTCTAGTCAACCTTGTAATGGATCAATAGTGAACAATATTTTAACTTCTTGACACCATTTTCAAAACTTGGACCCGAGTGTCGAGTCATTTGGAGACATCTCTTGTCTCCTAACATCCCATGAACTGACACATTTTAATATTGCAGCAAGAATTTCTTGTTCAAGTTCAGAAGAAGTTGGTTTTCAAAGTTTTTTTAGTCCAGACTGGCTTTTTTAGAAGAGAGAATCTGTCCTGCTGTACTGAACAGTCTTTCAATAGTTTTTCAATAGTTTTTCAATAGTTTTTCAATAGTTTTTCAATAAGGCCATGGGTGGTGTGTATCTTCTGCCTGACTCTGCGGTAGAATCCATTTTGGGTGTGTTAGTGGTGCTGCGGGTGCAATGACTTCTTCTTGAACATTACCTGACCACTTTGCAGTGATTCAATGGACCAATTCCCCTCTCACTATTGATTACTTTCAAATTACCGGTAACAAACAAATCAAAAAGCTGCAACGTGACTGAAACTTGTAACTCAACGCATTGTAGAAATGTAGTGTAGTAGAAAGATACTTCATGTAAAATGTAGTGGAGTAAAAGTCGAACGTACCCACGTTTAACTCTACTTAAGTAAAGTACAGATACATGAAAAATGTACTTAAGTGCAGTAATGAAGTGCTTGTACGTAGTTACATCCCACCACAGGTCTGAACCTGTAAAAAACCTCTGTATGTCCACTTGATCAAGAGCCTTGCTGAAAAAAAAACATGTATATTGCCATAATCAGAATGATATAATTTTTCTTTCTACAACACATTAGACTTTTATTGCAACTTTGTAAAGTAACGTATTCTTCTTCTTTCACAGGAAGAAAAAAGCCAGTCAAGCCACGATTATCCTCATCCACCTGGTGCTGGCCTTGTTCCTGCTCAACTTTACCTTCCTGTTCAACAACCCGGTGGCCAAGACGAAAAGCTTCGTGGGCTGTCAGGTGATGGCGTTTTTCATGCACTACTTCATGCTGGCCACCCTCAGCTGGTTTGCTGCTCAGGCCTTCCACATCTGTCTGCATCTGTACAATGGGGGCCTGATTCTGATCCGACACTACATCATCGCAGTTTCTGCTACCACCTGGCGTGAGTACTTCACTGTTTTCTCATTCGGAAACAAAAGAGCAGTGGCGCCTCTAGAAATTTATTAATGGGGGCACCATGCGGGGGGGGGACTGAAAATCCTGGGGTGGCACACTAAAGCTAAAAGCCTGAACAGAATTTCAGAAATGTTATTAGGAATCACAAACTGATGCATCTCAGTTTATTTCTGTTCTGTAGACGACGTCTGTTGTGACTTGGCGCTAGATAAATAAACTGAATTTACATTTTAAAGCTAATTTTACTGATTCTGTGCAGAGAGCAGAGCATATATATGCTGCAGTCCAGGTCTTTACAAACACATTAAATGCCATAAGTGGTCCTTGCATTAAGCTTTTTGTCCATTTCCCTAAAAAGGTCAAATGTACATCTTTAATTTGAAGGGGTATGTTGAACAAAGTATTCACTAAAAACACGCTTTCTCAAGTTTAAAGCCATCACGTCTATCGGTAATTATTTTTTAAACCATTATTTGCTTCTTGCTCTTTTATTTGTGAACAAACAAGGGGTATTATATCTAAAACTGGTCTTAACAAGCCATAAAAGCGACATTTATATTTATAAAACATTCTATAACCTCTTAAGACCCTGGATCATAATGGTGAGGAAATGTAATTTTAGAGGGAGGCTAGAAGTTTTATTTAAGTATTTTTTTATTTATGTTAAATATATATTCATATTTTTAATTCCTAATTAATCAAAAATAATGTTTGGTTTTAGGTTTATGGGGTTATACTAACCCTAAATATCAAGTGGAAATAAGAAATATACACCAAGCAAAAACTTGAGATTCAAGAGAATTGACAGGCCAAGGGGGCGTGGCCACGCAGTAACCCTCCCCTCTTGGTGGCACACCTGATAGACTCTGAAATGTTGTGTTTTTTATTGTATTTTCCAGTTTTTCCGGCTGTAGTTGCGATTGTTCTCGCCATTTTAGGCAAATATGGTGAACAGACCATCTATGCTGATAATCCCAAAGACAACGTCGACATGTGAGGCTGAAAATAACTCATCATACCTTCATGTTTACTTTTGAAATTCTGCAAAAGCTGATTCGTGTTCTTGTTTCAAGGTGTTGGATAAACGACAATAACGTTCACTACATTGTCAACATCGGCTACTATGCGCTGGTCTTCCTCTTCACCTTCTCCACGGTCATCATCAGTCTGTCCTGGATCTTTTGCCTCACAAGAACCAAAACCTCCAACGCAGGACAGAGCAATAACGGCAAAAGTATAGTTACCACCCTGGGCCTGTGCTGCCAGCTGGGTATCTCGTGGGGCTTCGCCTTTTTCGCCTACGGTGGCCTCCGGATTCCTTCCGCCTACATTTTCACAATCCTCAACTCCTTCCAAGGTATTAAACATACTCAGTCTGCAGATGATCCAGCTGTTGGAAAAATACATCTTAGAGCTACGTCTTATGTTGTGTAAACATGCAAATGTCTTAAACTCATACTTGAATCATTATGAAACAGTCTGTAAACATCTAAGAACTGAGACCAACTGCCAGTTTTTTTTTTTTTAAAGGAATGTTCTCATTTTTGTCTCGTAGTCGTTCAACGGTCCTGGCTCTATTTTAATAGATTGTTTTTAAGGAAAATAAAAGTTTTCAGACTCTTCTACAAGGACGTCACACTGTTGTGTTGGATGCAGTCTGTGCTTTAGCACTGTCTTGCTGAAATATGCAAGATCTTCCCTGGAAAAAAGAGTGGATGGATGCAATGTTCTTAAATCTAGAAATATACTTTTCTGTATTGATGGTGCTAGGCCTGTCGCGATAAACGATAAATAGATTTATCGCACGATAAATGAAAATTATCAACCTCATTTTCGTTTATCGGCTTAATCGTTTCTTCGTGTCTCTCTTTCTACTGAAGACACTGGATGACAAAAGGCTCAACTCAGGTGTTCTTCACTGACCCCTCCCTTTCTCTTTAAAATCCATTTTAATCGCCCAAAATCATGTTTGTGGATCGTTAAAAGCAGCTAAGCTGAGAAGCTAACCTACGAGCTAAGCTAACAGGCTGACCTCGGGGGAAAAAACCCCGGCTTGTCAAAGCTCCAAAATTCACTGTTGAAACCCGCGCCTTTGTCTAAAAAGTTTTTTTTTCTCTGCAAAAAGAAGCTGAGAACTTGTTTATTGATTTTTTAAATTTATTTATTAAAAGTTTTGTGTGAAAAATGCTATGCTAAAGAGCTCAAACGACAACGAGCGTCCGCCATTTTGAGAACTGAAAAACAGAAACGAGAGGCAGCCCATGTGTCAAGGGGCCTCCCTCCTCTTTTTCTTAAAGAGACACGCTGCTCGCTCCCTCACTATCCATCCTTCTGTTCAGTCTTTTACTGCCATCCAGTGGTCGAAAAAAGGTATTACACACAAAAATTAACCAACATTTCTTAAACAAATGTTATTCAAACATTCAAACAATGTTATCGTTTATCGCAATAATTTCTGAGACAATTAATCGCCCAGCAAAATTTGTTATCGTGACAGGCCTGGATGATGCCTTTCCAGATGTGTAAACTGACTTTGCCTTGGGTACTAATGCACCCCCATACTAGTTCAAATCAAGTTTATGGTCATTCGCATCACGTGGTACATGAGACAGAACGAATAAATTATGTACTCAGGGTCACAGTTACACCCAAAAATAGCAAAAATATAAAGTGTAAAAAGAAACGGTATATGATGATCTAAGTTATACGTTAAACAAACGTCAAACGGTATGCAAAAAGATCCAAGATACAAGCTAAACACTAATAATGTAAAACAATACGGTGTATCAACAGCAGCATGAACATGAGTCTGTGGTGAGCAGAAGGTATGAATACAGCAGCATAAGATCAGCAGCATGGATAATCAGCAGCACAGATAAGTCACATATCACCAATTAAAGTAGCATTACTATATATCTATATCTATATCTATATATTTAGTTAGAGATTCATGAGTCTAACAGCCTCAGGGTAGAAGCTGTTCCTCAGTCTAGTGGTTCTACACTTAATGCTCCTCAACCACCTGCTTGAGGGGAGTGGAGCAAAAAGTGTGTGCTGGGTGAGTGTGGTACTTCATGATGCAGGTGGCCCTCTTCCTGCATCTGGAGGTGTAAATGTCTGTGATGGTGGGGAGACTGACTCCAACATCTTCTGTGCAGCCTTCACCACTCTCTGCAAAGCTTTTCTTTCTGCAGCTGTGCAGCCTCCATGCCACACGTTGATGCTGGAGCACAGGGTGCTCTCCACTGCACACCTGTAGAAGGAGGTGAGGACTGAGCTTCCCAGTCCAGCTCGTCTCAGGACATAGTCACTGATGCGCTGCTACCATCAGACAGGCTTCTGAACTGTGTGCTGATAGTGAACTGGATGATTGCCCTTTAGTGGATGTGTGGATTCTAAAAAACACACGATTTTTGTCTGACCACTAAAGTTTCTCACTTCCATGTTAAAATGATCTTTGACCCAATGGGACAGCAGTGTTCATAAATGGTTTCTTTTAACATGGTAGAGCTTTAACCAGCATTTGTGGAAGGCACCAACTGTTTATAGGAAATGCGCTATGGGGCTGTTCCTGAGCTCATGCGTGATCTGCAGAACAGAACCAGATCTGTTTTTAATGCAGTGACCCCCGAGGGTCCAAGGATCATGACCCCCCCCATTATTAACTTTCATTCTTGGTCCTTGAGCTTTGATTTCTCCAGATTCTTTAAATATTTTGTTGAAATTAAGAACTGTAGATGGTGGGCTGTTTAAAATTAAAGTCATCCTAATTTCCATCCTCTTTAAAATTCTTTTTAGACTCAGTCTTCTTACTGAACTGTTGCAAATTTGTATAATTAGCTGTAAAATACACTCTTTTTTTTTTGTTGCCCTGATGCAAAGTTTTGAAATGTTGCTGCCATCAAATGCAACTTTTGTTTTTGTGCCCTTAATATAGTTAAATTTATTGATTTAAACATTTGATGTTTACAGTTTCTATTGAAAATTAAATTTGTGTTTAAGATTTGCACACTATTGCCCCAACTTCTTCAGAATTGGTCATTTGTGTATAAACCAGACATGTATTAACTTTATATTAACCACAGATAAACAGCTGTCAAGTTGTTGGACCTTTACAGGTTTTGTTCCAAAAAATTGGAATATTGTGAACTAGGTTATAGATGGATACTAAAAATATTATTTAAAAAAAGATAAATAAAAAGCAATGTCATTGCTTAACAATTAAACTAGTTTTAAAAATCGTAACTTATTTGACAAAAGCTAACGTTTCTGTCTTGTTGCCAGGTTTCTTCCTGTTCATCTATTACTACAACACAAGTCACTCAGGACAGAAAAATGTGAACGACGAGCCTCAGAGCTCCGGAACTGGAAACTGTGGTCTGGAGACGATCGCAAACCCCTACATGAACACACCCCATCCAAAACAAACCTAACATGGCAGCCGAGGCAGGAACTGAACGCAAACTATGTGATTTTGTTTAAAGTATTTGTTCACTCATATTTACTGAAGTTTTCAAATATAAATACTATGATTGCATGGACTTATTGCATTTTCATACAGTAAGAACCAGAAACGTGAAGTTCTATGTAATTTATTGAAGTAAAATATTTTTAAAGAGACACAAAAATACATTTCTTTAAAAACTGTTAAATGTTTTTAAGGGCTTGACTTTTGAACTGAAATGAATCGACTGTAATCGTGTTGAACAACCTGCAGTGTATATGTGTGTTAGTTTATATGGACATAAATACACAATTTATAAAGTATATTTTCTTTGTAAAAAGGCGTTTCTTGGACACTTTTACTGTAAAAGAGTTTCTGCTTCTTTTAGAGCGTTCTCCATTTCAGCCGCCTGCTGTGAGAAGCTCTCCTGTTCCCGCTTCATGACTTGTCGTGTTTTAGAGATGTCCTCCATCATTGTCTGGATTTCCTGAAAGTTGGAGAAAAACAAACAAACAAACAAACAAAAACAAACAAACGTGAAAATGAAGCATCAACTGCATCAAACAGGAACTGACAGTTCATTTCAGTTTATTGTCCCCTGTTGCAGACAGAAAAGGGGGAATTGGAAATAACCTGAATGGATGGACACAGGGTGTGAACTTGATTTATATCTATATATCTATATATATCTATATATATATATATATAGATATATAGATATCTATAT
>NC_056509.1:42247406-42261665 GCF_014905685.2 Nematolebias whitei
TAAAGCTCGTTTTGTATTTACCTGGATCTATTTTGGCTGAAACGAGAAGAACGTGACAGTCGTGTAAGTTTTTCTTCATCTCTAAGTTCTCATTTTGAAGTTTGCTGATTTGTAGCTCCAGCTCTGTAACTCTTTGCTGTATTAGAAAACAAACACACTTTAGTATCTAATAAACAAACATTTATTCTTTCTTTGTGTTCCTTACCTGCGTCTCAGACAGGTTTTTCTGTAGCCCCTCATTAACGCCCATCAGGTGCTGATTTTGTTCCTTCAGCTCAGCCTGTTGCCCGTACCTGGTCGAGATCCTACACATGAGTTCAATAAACAAGTGAGAAATAAAAACTAAACATGCAACTAGGTCTTAAGATTAAAAAGCACCGTTTCACTTTAGAGGATGCAACTTCGATGCCAGATTTCAAACTGAAATAATTTTATGCTGAGGAGGAACAGAGTTATGGTCCAACTTTGTAAAAGACAATCTGTATGATCTCATTTTGAGATGTGCTGGCGCTGGATGACTGTCAGCTACTACCACACCAAATTCAAGCTCAATATCTGTAAAAATGCCAGTTACTGCTTTGGCTTACCATATTTTTCAGCCTATAAATTGCAGTTTTTTTGCATACTTTGCATGCTCTGCAACTTATATGCCGAAGCAACATATTTATGGATTTTCCCCCTCATATTTATAATCCAATTTTTGGATGAGATATGACCGTTTTCATTCATTCTGATTAAAAATATATATATTGAGCAGTACCATTTTCAGCCACTAGATGGCAGCAGAGTAGTAGTAGTAGTAACTGTATGGCATGGCTTTGTATCATGTAATAGGTAAACATGGCTATAATGACAAATTAAAAAAGTTCAATACAAAAACAACTGAACTTTATTTATTATACATTACTTTATACTTTATTGTTTTTTTTCTTGAACTTTTTTTGAATTTACCATGTCCTGGATGACTGAGAATCTTCCCCAGCTATTAATGACACAATCTGCTTGCCATTTCCAGGTGGTCAGCGGTGACGTGTAATAGATGCGACGTGTACGACGAAGCGACATATTTATGGACTTTTCCACTTTATTACTTATTTGGACTGATGCGACGTGTACGGCAGAAAATACGGTATGTTGATTTGCTGTGGTGGCCTCAGTTGTAGACGTACCGGTACATTCAATGATCACTTTAAGATTTACGTTCAGACCCACCTATATGTTTGTGTGATATTTTGCTAACAGACAAACCGAGCTGACACCAATTAGTAAAGTGTTTAGTGTATGAGCTGGCAGTGATGCTCAGCTACCACCACAGTAAACTTGAGCTCAATGTGTTAAATTAGCTACATTATAGCCACTTCTGCATTTCCTATGTCAGTTGACTGTGGCAGCCATCTTGGTTTGGGTTGACTTCAAAAGGAAAGCAGTTGTTGATGTACACCCAGCGTTTCGTTAAAATTTGCCAAGTGGTTCAGGAGATATTTCACTAACAGACACAGCTGACTACACTATTAAGGGCAAAGTTTTAGGAATAATCTGGTATAATCAGTCAGTGCTTGGGTTATGCGCTAGAGAGGACTCGCAGATACAAGAACACCTCATTTTAGCTCAACATCTGTAAAATGGACTGATTTATAGCCACCTATCTATTATTTTAGCTCAACATCTGTAAAATGGACTGATTTATAGCCACCTATCTATTATTTTAGCACAACATCTGTAAAATGGACTGATTTATAGCCACCTATCTATTATCTTTACCCACTTCTTCCTTTTTGGATCGCGGGGGTCACTGGTGCCCATGTCCAGATATCACTGTGCGAGGTGGGGGACACCCTGGACAGGTCTCCAGTCCATCACAGGGATTTATAGCCATGTTAGTCTTTTTTTTTTTTCCTTTCTTCACTTAAGGTAAATGAATTGTAGACGTGGATGTACGTCTATATATATATAATAGATAAATTTTGAGTTTCATTCAAAAATAATGAGTGTTCACGATATACAAACACCGAACGGCAAAAACATCATCTCTTAGGAGATAAATCCTTAATATTCGGTCTGACTTACCCTTTGTGAATTTTAGGAGCAACATTTTTCCTAAAAGACAAAACAAGAATTAAAAGGCTAAGAACAATGGGATTAAAACCAGCAAACAAGCTATTTACACTCTTTGGATCACATTATCTAAAAACAAATACATAAATAAAAATCTGTTTTCTTAATAGTAATTATTACATGTATTATAATTTACTTTGGCATATTTTCCTTTTGTCCCTTAAGGATCCCCTCCGGTTTGTGGACAGTGTTGGCTGCTGTAGGTTGTGCTGCCGCGTCTTTGGGTTCCTGTTTTTGGACGTTTTTCTTTGTTTCTGCAAGTACCGGCAAGTGTGGTGCTGTAAACATTAGGCTATTTAATATAAAAGTATAAATAAAGTAAAGATATAAATGTATAAATATAGGGTAAAGGACAAAAAAAATACTCTCCTTTACCAAAAAAAATAAAATAAATAATTAAAATCAGCGAGAAAAAGTAAAGATAGAAGAATCGGCTCACCTCTTGGAATTTTTGAAGACATTTTTTCTTCTTCTTCACAAACAAGATGATACCAACAAAAATAAAGACGCCTGTATGGAAAGATGATAAAATATACATTTTTCAAAAATGGGGACTGCTCAAAGGTCATTGCAGTTCATCAGTGTCAGAAAATAACGATTTAAAGACTTTAAAACTTCAGTTTTAGACTAAGTTTATCCATTGTTAAGAAATGAAGCCGTTCCTTGAAAATAAAATTAAGAGCGCTCGTGTGATATCACCACATGCCACACGCAGAGGATTCTCAACTACTGCATCAAATGTTAGCTCAACATCTGTAAACTGAACGAGTTATAGCCATCTTTGTGTTGATCGTCTTGAATGAATGTCCTGATGCATGCTCATTAATCCAGGTAGATAAATCTAACGAGGGTCATCTGGACAGATTCTTCTTTGTGAAACGTTTGGTCTTTCATCCAAATGACTTCCTCAGTCTGAAACCCTGCAAGAAACTCGGTGCTATAGATAGCATGATGTTTTGAATGAAGCTGGTTCCAAAGTTAATCAACTGTAGAGGTATATCCAGTGATTATTTCTTGAAGTTTCATTACAATCCATCCAGTGGTTTATGAGATATTTTGCTAACAGATGGAGTTCACTTCAACGGCATAAACACTTTTTTTTTATGTTTAAAACACCCCTCCTTCAACAGTAAATACGTTAAAAACAAATACATATTTCAATGGATAACAACTAATATTTTACAGAAATAATTTAACCACAGTTTTTTTACTGTTTTATAAACTAAACTATACATTTGTTCATATTTATGTTTAGATTTGCTAGTTTACTTTGCTTTTTGTTTTGACTATGACAAATCTAATTTAGCACTACATATTTTAAAAGAGGTGACTGCATATTGTTTAAATAAAGACATTATTATTAGTAAACGGCTTTTTTAAGTCTAAAATTAAATATTGTCTTAAAATGGGGGGGCACATTAAGAAAATTTTGCAAGACCAAAATGATATTTAAAGCATTGTATTGCTTTATGTTTAGACATATTCATTCATTCAACCTTTATTTAAACATATAAAATAAAAATATAAAACCTGGGTTTAATTATTAGTTTGAAAGCAAACTGCCACCACATATTCACTAATAAATAAAACTTGAAAAACTTAATCACTTTTTTCAAATTTGTTGTGTTCTTTACACACTTGGACAATAAATACGATTCTAATTTTGTTTATATTTCTCAACTGAGCGCTGAAAGACAAAAAGCGCATTTTACGGATTCTCTTGAACGCATCGACGCTGCGAGGTAAAAGAAACGTTGACTTAAAGTTCATTATACATAGTATAAAAGAAATGTACGGTATATATTATATTCAACGCAAATTAAATATATCAAAAGAAGAAATGGTGTAGTAATACAAAGGGGATAAATACCTGAAATAGGAGAGTCATCAACAGTCCACAATTTTTTAAAAACGCCCCGCCCTGTGTGAGCTTTTCCGGTGTGTCCGTCAACGATTTCCGGTTTAGTTAAAATTATTATTTTTTAAAAATATATAGGTAAAAGTTTTTGAAAATATGAACACATCTTAAAACAAATTTATTTAGTTTTTTTATAACCAGGGTAAGCATAAATAAATAAATATGTGAGACAAAATTTGCACGAAAATCCAATGCGCATGCGTGTGGGCGGTTAATTCAAAAACTCCAGACGTTAGCTTATTTCGCGCATCGGTTTGTTGTTAAACAGTTAATATGTCTGAACGAAAACGCGTTTAGGATTGTTAAACAGATGCAGCCTTTATAAAACAAGGGGGCTCTCTAAGAAACTATAAGGTTTGTATTGTATGTTGATTTGGAATTATTTTTATCAATCAGCTAACAATGACGCTAACGTACGTTAAACAATCCAGCGTCGTTAGCATCATGCATGTAAACAACTTTCTGTAAGAAGCGAAGAAAAATGTGAACTCGCTGTTTGTGTTTTTTTTACTTTTGAGCAAGGAAATCTAACTTTCAGCATATTTATCTAGCCTTTACTAATTTGCATTAAGTTGGTCAGCTTGAGATAGGCTTATTTGTTGAAGTTAAACAGCTGCATTTCCGTAAAAACATTAGTTGGTTTAGTATCTAATTACTCTTTGGCTTCCTGATTGATGCTCAATAATCCAGGTAGAAAAATCCAACAAAGTTAAGTCAGGTCTTCTGGACGGTTTCTTTTTTTTTTTTGTTACTTTACTCTCTGGCTGTTTGGTCAACACACCAGTGAAATTCACTCCAATTTACTGCGCAAAGTCTCGAGTCTTGCGTAAATGTCTTTGTGAATTAGACTTTCATCGGACCTTACGTAGTTTTACAAGCTTTCTGGCGTATTGTTATTTATCTTTGGACTTGTGACAGCTTTTGTATCTACTTCTGTAAATTATTTGTTGTTGACCTCTTCAGAGGGATGATTTGTGTTTAAAATACAATTTACCTGTGAAGGAGTTACACTTAAATCTCCTAAACTGAAGGGATGAACCAGTGTTGTGTTGACAAAAACACACAGGAATAAATAAATTATTAAACTAGATCTTTAGACACCTTATTCCCAGCAGCTTGTTTTAAAGAGATAATTTCGTACTTTTTTTTTTGTTGTTGGTTGAATTTTTAAGGCTAAAAATACAATCCTCAATCCTTTTTTTTTTTTTTGCTGCTGTTTTGTCTTCCACCTATCCACTTCTTTCATTTTTAGGCACACACCACACAAAATATTGTAAGGATATTGTATTGATATTGTATTGGATAGGAAAAGTTCCTTAAAACCAACCTAAATTAAATTGTCCAAGTAGAAGAAAAAACACAGAAAAACCTGAGTACTATTGATCAAGACCGTTTAAAAAGAACACAAAACATTTTACTTACTTGAAGAAAAGTAAAAAAGATGATGGGTGGATTAAAATGTTTGCCAAGTACTATTAAAAAAAAAATCTCAAAACTTATCCTTTTTTTTTTTTTATATGTCTTTCTATAATTTTACAGTGAAAATGGAGCCTTTGGATCCTTCAAAGACAATGTGAGTAAAACAATAATAAGAGCAAGTATTTTTTTTTAAAGAAAAGCAAAAATAAATGCTAAGTTGTGCAGGTCATCTTTGTTTCCAACATTAATATATCTTTTTAAACGTGAAAAATACTTGTTCTGTGTAACATTTACCCTAAATGTCAGTAAATCAACTGAATACTGCTTTTATTTATTTTTTGTTACAGTGAAGGAAGCGGACACTCCAGACGTCGCCTTTCTTCTGTTAGCGTTGCAATTAATTTAATACATTTACACAATCCTTACATTTCCTAGAAACTTATTTTTGATTTGATTGTCCATTTCCTTGTCAGATTTTAAAAGCGCCACGACAATCAACTACCGGGACATTTTGTGACACCAAGCAAGAGGAAAACAAAGTAAAAACTTATTTTTTGTTTGTTTGTTGTAGGTTTTGTCTTACTTTACCACTTTATACTCTTAAATAGCAAACTTCCTTTCTGAAGGGGTAAAGAACAATAAAGTGGAACTTATTTTATGGTTATATATTTTAGTCTTTTAGTCATTATTATTATTATTTTTTACCAAGGTGGAAATACCCAAACCAGTTGAAAAGAGGAATTCGAAGAGAGTTAGTTTTGCCCCTGCTAACGGTGTTCTACTTTTTGCCGAGTGAGTTATCAAAAAACAACCACCACCTCTGAGATTTTACCTTTAAATACTTTAACTTCTCTTTTAACCTGTGCATTCTTCTTAACAGGGATGTCAAGAATGCCTCCCCTGCCCGAAATCCTCTACAAGAGTTAATGGCAGCAAGTACGCAGTACAATAATGTGTGTTTAGGCATGTGATTGACAAGATTTCAGGCTGCATTGTAACTTAATTTCTGTGTTATTCTGCAGCAGCTGCAACAGCACCAAACTGGTAAAGTAACGTTATTTACAGTTCTTCTAATTTACCTGCATTTTAGTTTGATTAGATTTAAAGTTTTACTAAAAGCAATGAAGTCTCTTAACATCAGTGCTGTTTTCTCACATTAAGGGTCCAGGTAGCTGTCACTGATGACAGAAGTCAACAAATAATAGGTAAGAACAGTTTGAACATATACCGTATTTTTCGGCCTATAAATCACAGTTTTTTGCATAATTTGCATGCCCTTTGACTTTTATGCTGAAGCAACGTATTTATGGATTTTTTTCCATATTTATAAACCAATTTTTGGCTGAGATATCACCGTTTTCATTCATTCTGACTGAAAATATTGAACTCTGCCATTTTCAGCCGCTAGATGGCACTCGAGAAGTCATGCAATAGGTAAAAGTGGCTATTAATGACGCAATCAGCTTGCCATACCTGCCACCTTCGTCCATCTCACCTGGAGCAACCGTCAAATCAGCTTCACTGCGCCGCCTCGGCAAAATGCAGCTAATTTGACCACTGAAGTGCATTTATTACGTAAAAGATCAACTGAGACACACCTTTACTATAATGTCGAGCAAACAATTGTTTTAGGCGCTTATCTTGTTAAATTTCAAAGAAATGCACAGCTTTTCTCCTTCCTGATTTCCTCTGTCAGAGCGTGCTTCTGGAGCACCGAGGCAACCGCTACTTTTGACAATGCAGCTGATTTGACCGTCAGAGTGCATTTATTAAGGAAAAGTTAAACTGAGACACAACTTTACTGTAATTTCGAGGAAACAAATAATAATTTTTAAGTGTTAATCTTGTTAAATTCTTCTTAAAGTCCTCCCGTGCACACTCCCGCAGCTGCCATTTGGCAGCCAATCAATGCCCACATTTCCAGGTTGTCAGCGGTGACGCAGAATAGATGCAACATGTACGACCGAGCGACTTATTTATGGATTTGTTTCACTTATTAGACATATTTGGATTGATGCGACTTATAGGGCGGTGCGACGTGTACGTCGGAAAATACGTTTTTTTTAATCTTCTGTGCAGAAAATGCTCAGATTTTCTGTTGCAGGGTCAAGTTCTTGGCACTAAATTCAACTGTCTAATCTTAGGTATAGAAAACCTGCTGAATGCTCCATTACATGCTTCTCAACAAAGGAACGTGGTGAGTTATAATCAGTTTGCTGTTATCACAGCCACCAGATTAGAAAATTAAATTGTTCCTATTATTTTTTTTCATGTTTTATTATGAACTTGATCTTCTGTGACTGCGACTATCTAATGCCACCAGGTCAACTTTGACAGCGGGAGTGACTTTGGGGAGAAAACCGTCATGTTTTCTACAGATGATGCGGTCATGGACCTCACGCAGAGCCACACCATAAACATCGCCAGTGATGCAGATCTTCTCAGAGACGTGTCCCATCACATTTTACTCACAAGGGGAGAAAGAAGAGCTGTCGATGAGGTGCGTCATTCTGCGGATACAAGTCAGTCGGCCACTTTATCGAACGATAGAAACGAGGATCCAGAGCCTCTTCTGGACCCTGATTTTCAAAACTTCCTTGCAAGTCTCTCTAAACCAAGCAGCTCCAGCACCATCAAGATGGCGGCTTCAACTGACCCGTCTGCCGAAGAAACGAACAGTGCAGCGCAAACGGTCGACAAAGAAAATCAGGTTCCACCGTCGCTGAAAAGCCGCAGGAGTGCTGGAGAATCACTGAACAGAAGCGCTTTCTGCCCCGCAGACGACGTGAACATGGACCTGACTGAAGCCCGGACAGAACACACTGCTAGAGGCCATGATGATGATGATGATGATAATCCTTTCCAGTGTCTGTTTCCGACTCAGGACATGTACTCCCACTGCAACAGGATGTCATCTCAGACGTCAGCGATGAAACTAAAGAAGAGACGAAGTTCAGGACTGAACGACCCAAAAGGTATGAAATGTCCCATTTTCACCCGTTTCCGGATTATAATTTACAGCTTAACCGAATTGGTTTTGAAGGAGCGTTCTACGACCAGTTTATCTCTGATCCAAAGTACAGTAGTCCCTCGATTAATGCAGGGGGTTATGTTCCAGACACCACGATAGGTGAAAACCCGCGAAGTAGGAACACTATATTTGTTTTAGTATTTATATATTTTAAGACTTTATAAACCCTTCTCACACTCCAGCAATGTTCTAAACTCTTAAACTTCCGTAATTTTAACAACATACAGTACATGGACTGAAAAATTTTATATGGGTACTCACCAGCTCTGCAGACCAGCAGCTCGGTTCCGGTTCTGCAGACCTACCCTGCAGCAACGAAGCCCACCGCCCCGTCCAGGTTGATGTGCACGTGGATAATTGAGCTTCAGGATTATTTGAGACTTTAATAGATAAATCGTTACTTCTGACTTTGCGTAGCAAACCTTTCCCTCCGTTTCAGCTGAAAGCATTAGCTGGAAGCACTGTTGGCTTCTGGGTAGTGTAGTTCTTTTGACTGGCGTTACAGTGTAGGCTTATTGAAGGAAAACTACAAAATGGCGGCGCCTGTCCAAAGGTTTTTTTTTTTTTTAACTTTTTATCCCGTACTGTCCCAATCACGTGAGTAATATTAAAGTTGTCAATCATGTGTCGTGTACAATTTTATGTAGAAAAGGCGCAAGTGCATCTGTGAAGTGGCGAGGGATTACTGTACATCTGAACATTTGTTCAGAAAACAAACTGTCCGGTACAGTTGTACGCATGAAAAAAACTGGACAGGCTTTTAAATATAACAGAAGATCCTTTAGTGATTAACCAGATATAAAGCATGTTTTTATTATATATATTTTTTGTAATTTAATTGTTTAACGTTTGTAATTGTCTTGTTTTCAATATTTAGGAAATAAACCTTTGACAAACCTTCCTGTTCCCACGCCTCGTGAAAGTCATAAGGTGAGCCTCAATATTTGTTTTATTTTATTTCGAAAAAGTACAACATGTCTTTATTAAAAGCCTGTTATTCATTCAGGGAACGCTCATTGCCCGCTCCTTTTTATGCCAGTTTGAAACTAAACTTTCCCTTCCATGAGGAGAGATGCAGTTAAAGCAGTTTGGCTGTACTTTCAATAATTACTGAGTTTTATTAAATTCTTTAGACACGGCTGCAAAGACATCTGGTGTGAACCTCTTTGAAAAGAGCCCTCTTTCACATGTCCCAATGTTTAAAATACTGACACTTTGAAATTAGAATTAACCGAATAAGAATTGTTTTGTCATGAAGTCATTTATTACAACGTTGTTTAGGCAAAATTATATTTAGACCCATTTAAAACCAACAAAAAAATGCATACTTTCATAAGAAAACCAGTTTGCATGAATTATAATTCGATTGTCTCAAGTTCAAGTCAACTTTATTGTCGTTACATGAGATGGAACGAAATTATGTACACAAGGTCCCAGTAACACCCAAAAATATGAAAAGAAAAATAAGGATCTAAAATACTGTATAAACTAAGATATACGCTAAACAAATGCTAAAAGATATACGCTAACACTAATAATGCAAAACAACACGGCGTAACAGCAGCAGCTCGAACATGAGTCTTTAGTGAGAAGTCGGGTGTGAATGACTACAGCAGCAATGAGATAATCAGCAGCATGAGATAATCAGCAGCATGAGATAATCAGCAGCACAGATATCACCAATTAAAGTGGCATTACAATGATTTTTCTGGTTAGGGATTAGCTTCAGTGTAGAAGCTGTCCCTCAGTCTAGTGGTTCTACACTTAATGCTCCGCAAGCTTAAAAATAAATAAAAATTGGTCAAAATTAAAAGAAATAAAAAGCTTAAATCAGGCCCATTTTTAAAGAACCATGAATAAATGTGTTGTAAAACTTTATATTTTCAAAATGTTTTGTCTCACCACACACATTAGATATTTTAAATGGACACTTACTTCCACACGAAAACTATCTTTTAGATATCTCATGTTTTAATTTTAATTTTTTTTATTAACAGACACGAGTACGGTACAAAGAAAATCCGATTTTATTGACCAACTTCTCAGTAGAAACATTTCTAGAGTCTAAATCCAGACTTGAATTAAAGAAGAGCGAAAAGAATCAGGTTTATTCCCGTCCAAGTTTCTTTATTGTCATTAGCATCACATGGGACATGAGACTGTACTCAAGGTCTCAGGTACACCCAAAAAAGAGCAAAAATATAAAGTATATAAAAAGAAACGGTGTAAACAATACGCTAAAAGGTCTAAGATATACGCTGCATGGTTATGATTTTTATTATGTATCATTTTTCCACACCTGTTTAGAAATGGATTTAAATATTCAGAACAATTCAGGTTGACTTTTGTCGTTAAGCCAAACTTTTAAAGGCGCTTGTTTAAAAAAATCAGAAATATCTGAAGCTAAAGACTTGCATCAAATGCAGAATGATTTGAAGATGAACCTGGGTGAGGGTAAGAACGGCTCTGCTTTAAGTTGTAGTGCAAATTTAACCCGTTCTTGAAATCTTCAAAGTTCATGCTCAGTAATCCAGGTTAAAAAAATCCAACAAAGTTCAGTCGGGTCGTCGGGACGGTTTCTTTTTATTTTGTCGAGACGTTTCGTCCTTCATCCAAAGGACTTCGTCAGTCCGAGGAGCCACAAACAAACTCGGTCCCATAAGCAGCACACTCACGTAGTGGACCAACCAGTTTGATGATGGTGATGATGATGATGATTGATGTTGTGAACCACTTTGGCCATGGCTGCCTCCGAGGAGTCGACGGGGGAGAGGGCGGGTCCCAGAAACCGTCCCATCACCAGCAAACGGGTTGGTCCACTATGTGAGTGTGCTGCTTGTGGGACTGAGTTTGTTTGTGGCTCCTCAGACTGATGAAGTCCTCTGGATGAAGGACGAAACGTCTCGACAAAATAAAAAGAAACCGTCCCGACGACCCGACTGAACTTTGTTGGATTCTTGAACTCACACATGCAGCGTAGGTTTTAACAAAACATCATTTTCCATCATTTTTAAGTTTAGAATGACTCCGGACGCTCACGAAGAGTTGATTTCTTTTATTTGTGTTCACTTTTTTCTTGTTTTCCTGGAGTCATTTTAGTTGATTTTCAAGAAGTTGTCTGTTCTTGACATGCACCCCTTTTTTCATTGTGACCTCCTCATAATGAGTTAAAAACATATTTTAGCCTCTTGTGGTTGTAACTCACCTGTGCCCCTCCACAGGAAACCTTGGCGACTGAAGACGACCACAGAGGGAAACCAGTGGGGTTTTCTGCAGAGGATGTCTTGATGGACGTCACACAAAGTCACACAGTGAGGTTCACAACAAACGATGCCGATATGGATGAGACGAGAAGCCACACTGTGAACATTGCCACCGATCTGAATTCAGAGTTGCACCAAAGTGTCAACTTTTCACTCCCATCCGGACAGAAAACTCTGGGCTTCGCTGCAGTCGAGGCAACGATGGATTTAACCCAGTGCCTCACCACAAACATCACAAGTAATTTAGCATCAGATTCTGCTGCTTCTGTGAGGAAACGAGATGCGACCTGTGATCCACGACAAAGCGCGTCTTCAGTCAGGCACAGCTGGAGTGCTGGATCCGGTAACCCACTGACAGCCGTTAATCCCGTTATCGCTCAAGTGACGCCTGCGGCTGCACAGTTCGATGGTTTCACAATCTGCCCCGATGACAGCGTATGCATGGACATCACTGAAGCTCAGACGGGCAGCATTTTGGTAGGCGACGTGAGCGCAGGTGCAGCAGAAGTTCAGACGGGACGTGTCGGCGGGTACGGTCATCTGCAGTTCCCGTCGCACGCACAAGGGATGTACGCTCGAAGTGTCGATCTGAAGAAGGAAGTGATGACGCCACATCAGCAGAGCAGGGGGGAAGATGGATCATCTAGCTCCAAAGGTACAGGAACAGCAAATCCTTTTCATTTTTAAAGACTAATCTGAAGACCAAGACTGTTCAGCTTATTCTCAGAGCCAACAGTCATGACCAAAGTGAAATGATGTGAATGTTCATGAAGCATTCACTCTGTTGTGATCCATTTTTCTTCTGTATGTTTTTTGGGACATTTCCTCCCACAGTTTTCAATCAATTTCAACAAATCATAAATCAAAACGTTCGGCTCTTTCAGGACAATCCTGCTGTGACTTTTGGTTTTGGTGCAACTTTAGCTTTTTGAAATATTTAGCCTTTTCTGCCATTTTTTTTTTTCTCTTAGAAAATGAATTGAGCTCATTTTACATCCTTCATATTTTTAGATCTGTTCACAACCTTTTACTGCTGCTTTCACATTTTGTTCTGCTTCAGCTTCTTTCAGCTTCCGTGTGCAAAATATATAAAAAAAACTATTTTCAGCTGTTTCTCCTTCTTTCTGCTAACTACAACATTTTTTGTGCTTCTTATTTCTTTCTGCTAATTTCAGCCTTTTATGCTCCTTTCAGCTAATTTTTGCAAGTTTCAGCTTTTTCTATTTCAGCTGCTGTTTTCAGCTGTTTTTATGCTAATTTAAGCTTTTTCAGCTAATTCCACTTTTTTTTTTACACTCATTTCAACTTTTTCAGCCTAATTCAGCAACAATGTGCTCTCTCCACTTCCTTCTTGTAATTTCAGCTTATTTCTGCCTTTTTAGCTACTTTTCAACTGTCGTTTGCTAATTTCATCTTTTTTCAGAGAATTTGCACTTTTTTGTGCTCATTTCTGCTTCTTTCAGCCTAAATGGGCAAACATGTTCTTTCTGCTTATTTAAGCTTGTTCTACTTTTTCCAGCTACCTTTTTTTAGATTTTTTTTTTTTTTTTTTGGCTAATTTCAGCTGTTTTCAGATAAATTCAAGTTTTTCGTGGTAATTTTTGGTACTTTCAGCCTAATTAACTTTTTTCTGCTAATTTCAGCTTGTCATACTCCTTTCAGGTAGTTTCAGCTTTTTTTTTTCTGCTTTTTTAGCTAGTATTTAACTGTTTTATGCAAATATTATTTATATATTTATTTATTTATTTATGCATACTGTATGTATGTATGTATATACTGTATACATACGTACCGTAAGATAATTAATTTGGAAATAGAAAATGCTTTATTTCAATTTAAACTGTTTAATTTTGTTTTTTAATAGAAACTTCAGGGAAGAGTTCTTTAAAGACCGTGATGCAGAGACATCAGGTGAGGAAATATATATATTTTTCGTTTTTAGTTTTCACTTGACTAAAAAGTTTATGGTTGTGTTTTGTAATATTTCTCTGTTCCAGTTTGATGCCGAAGACGACTCCAGAGACAAAACGCTGAGGTTTACCGCTGCTGACGTCTTGATGGACGTTACACGAAGCCACACCGTCAACATTGTCAGCGATTTGCCGCTGCGCTCGTTCCCAATCGAGGAGTTCCCCGCAAGCGCAACAAAAACAGTGATGTTCACAGACGATGATGCTGACATGGACGTGACAAAAAGCCTCACAGTCAAGATTTCTGCTGACTTAAACACGGTGTCCGACCAATCTGTAAACCTGCCACCTGCTACTGAGGAGAAGACGTCGAGATTCACGATAAACGATGCAGCTATGGACGTGACCAGAAGTCACACCGTGAACATCTCCACTGATTTAAACCAGCCGTCGCTCCAGAATGTGAGTCGGGTCCCGGCTTATGGGGAGAAAACCGTGAGGTTCACGACAAACGACGCTGATATGGACGTGACCAGAAGTCACACCGTGAACATTTCTGCTGGCCTGAACATGGTGCCGGACCCAAATGTGAGCCAGCTTCTG
>NC_056509.1:42261675-42267693 GCF_014905685.2 Nematolebias whitei
ACGACAAACGACGCTGATATGGACGTGACCAGAAGTCACACCGTGAAGATTTCTGCTGGCCTGAACATGGTGCCGGACCCAAATGTGAGCCAGCTTCTGGCTAACGGGGAGAAAACCATGAGATTCACGACAAACGACGCTGATATGGACGTGACCAGAAGTCACACCATAAATATAGCTGCTGATTTAAACCAGCCGTCGCTCCAGAATGTGAGTCGGGTCCCGGCTTATGGGGAGAAAACCGTGAGGTTCACGACAAACGACGCTGATATGGACGTGACCAGAAGTCACACCGTGAACATAGCTGCTGATTTAAACGTTCCCTCTCATCGAAGTATAGATTTACGTCCCGCTAATGAAGAGACGAGGTTTACTGCAAGCAATGCAGGAATGGTTATAACACGAAGAGACACAGTAAATATTTCTACTGGCCCAAACGTGAGCCAGCCACCTGCTAAAAACATGGCTGCTGATTTAAACGTTCCCTCTCATCAAAATATGGGGTTTCCACCTAACAGAGAGAAAGCAACAAGGTTTGCTTTAAACGATGCACCAGTGGATGTGACGGGAAGCCACACGACAAACGTTAATTATTTTGAACCCGAGCCAGACCCGAGCGTGGACTCGTGTCCTGGTAACGCAGAGACTGCGAGGGACACTGCAAATAAAGCGTCTGCGGGTCCAAGACGTGACGCAGTCAACATGTCTGCCAGTTTTGAACCCAAGTCTCAAAATGTGGCGTTTCATCCTCCCTCTGGAGATAAAACGGTGAGGTTCACCACAAGTGATGCGTCGATGGAAATGACTCGCTGCCTCACTGTAAATATCGCCAACGATCCAGGCTCAGACCTGCTTCTAATGGACCAAAACGTCCCACCTGCCTATGAAAACGTGGGTTGTCCCACCGCTGTGAGGAAGCCAGATCGCTCCGATTCATCCTCATCACAGTTAGAACAAGGATTTCAGAAAGGTGACTCTTCAGTTAATTTTGAAGCAGAAGCAACCGATGCACCATTGCCTCAAGTGACCGCTGATTCAAGATGTTTTCAGCGTAAAACACCGAAACCTGAGACGAGCGCTGAAGACGAGACCCCAAGCCTCGTTTCAAGTGTGGAACAGCCAGCAAATGAAACCGCGACTGTCTGCGCAGAAATCGGTGCCAGCGTGGACGTAACGGAGCCTCGGTCAGGCGCTCTGCGGCCAGCATCCACGGATCATTCACAAATTAAGGTTTCGTGGACACAAGACAACAGTTCTGACCATTTGAAGAAAACTGAGTCGACTTCACTGAACACTGAAGTCCGGGGCTTGCACACTCCTGATGATGTAGACTCAAACAAAATGGAGACCATGACAGCACAGCAGCCAAGAACAGAAACCTTTCCTTCGTCTCAGAAGGCCGGCGCCTCGGATGCAGGTCAAGACGCCGCTGCGTTAGGTTCAAAGACATCTAGACAAAGGAGCTTCGCTGATCTCCAGTCGAAACTCAGGCGTTTGAGCGACAACATAAAGGCGGCTCCATATACTGTTGACGGCAGCGCAGCCCCTCCGCCCCAGCTGGACCCCGACCTGGAGACAAACTCCAGTGATGGAACCACATCTTTACCTGAAGTACAGCCAGAGCTCAACACAAGTTTGTCGAGGGCTGATGACAACACATGTGCTCAAAGTCGAGCAGAAAACCCCTCCACTGCAGCAAACGCAACTCCTTTCAGCTTGAAGACGCAACAGCTTATGTCAAGGCTCTCAGTGGGGGGCTTTAAGCCAAAACTCCCCCAGAGAAACAACCCCGGTGAGTCAAAGAAGTCCGCTTCTGCTGAAGAAGCTACACGGACTTTCGCCGACAACATTACCGGTCGTCTGAGAGACTTTGACAGCGACGTCGAGTACGTTTTCAACGAAGAGCTGGTGAGCTGCGAAGACATGTCTGAAACCGTGGACACCAGGACTCCTGAGAAAACCACAGAAAACCAGCGTCCCTCCGAGGCGTTCCACGGCTTTGACCCTGCAGAGGAGGACTTATTTAAAGAACCGTACGTTTCACCTTTGCACAGCCGAAAAAGGCCTCGGACAGAAGGCGACGACGAGGATGAGAAGAGACTGAAAACGTGCGCCGAACTTGAAACGGTGAGTCGGGTTTCAACACTTTTAATTGTATTTAAAAATCCCTAAAGATTGGATTTAGTCGACTTTTGTGTTATTCTAAATCATCAATAGTACGTTTTGTTTCACCGTTTAATCCCAGTTAACGTGAAGTCGAACCGTTATTCTGTTAGTTGCTACAAAAGTTTTCATCTACAATCATTTTCTGCCACAACTTTTACATTTCCACGAAACGACGAGTGATCTGGGTTCTCAAAGTTTTTGGGTTCAGGACCCCCTTACAGGGGAGAAAAGGTTTCAGGGACCCCCTCATAACCCTCGTGTTTATTAAATAATTTCCTTCCATTTGTCGCTTCAATGTAACGGAAATATTTGTGTAATATAAATACTGAAGACCTGAAGAGTTAATACAATTTTTATACTTTTAAACATGGGGTATTTTTCATTCAACTTTTATTTAAACGGTTTAATCTCATTGAGCTTCGAGGACTCATTTACAAGATTTTAACAAAGAGTGATGACAACAACGATGATGAAGCATATAAATTGAGAATAACAAGTGAAATAAAATGGTATGAAAAACGAAACAAAAACATCTAGGTTGTAAGGCGATGTAGGAAACTAAAAACAGCAACATGTCTGCGCTGGTTTTTCCCATGAACTTGGCAGATGTTTGAAGCCACTTAGAGAGGTCAATCAAGGTCGAGAGCTTCAGATCTTTTTGCAAGATATTCCAGGAGCGGAGTAGGAGAAGGCCCTTCTGCCAAGTTCAGTCCTCACTGAGGGAACGCTGCAGGTAATGATGTCCCGAGAGCAGGAACACAATTGACAAAATTTTTAACTTCAGCTTCCAAAAATTACAGTTTTGCGAAAATGAACAGTATCAAAACAAAACATTTGAATAAAGCCCATGTGATTTCTTGCATTTTGGTGCATTTTAACAGGTGGTTAAACAGCTACGTGCTTGTAACCCCAGTTTGAGAACCACTGATCTAAAGAACATAATCCGTTCTTTTTTAAACTAAACTTTTAACACGCATCAAATTATAATCAAATCTAATTTCAAAGTGTAATTTGATCAAATCACTGGGACAGCTTTTGCTATTTTACAGATGTTATTGTAGACGATAATGCACGATAATCTTTTGAGGAGCTTTTATTTTAGCGGATGGCTGTGGCTCAGTGGTTAGAGCAGTTGTCCACTAAAGAGCGAGTCGTCTGTTTGGTTCCCCCTGTATGCAGTCACGTCAAACGGTCCCTGGCCTCCCGTGACCTCTGAATGTGATCTGAAGCGTTATGAGTAGCCTGGTTGGCTAGCAAGGCTGCTACATGATGAGTACACCGCTGTTTACCGTTTACCGACATGTTTGTCCAGGAGTTCCAGCCCGCTGTGGAAAGTGATGCTAAGGTGGCTGCCGCTCACACGACCACACAGACCGACTCCTCCTCCAACAGCAGCCGATATGAAGCTGCGTCCGAGTCAAGTGAGACGTTTGGCTTTAAAATCTTCCCCGTTATTTGTCTGCTTTTTACATTTTCTAACTTTTTGTTTAATTTTATTTCTTTAAACCAGATTTTAAGCCCAGCATGTTTGAATCCCAGCTTGAAGATTACGGCAGCGATGAACAGAAAGTACGTTTTCTTATTTAGACGTATAAAAAAAAAAAGTATTTATTTGTCTTGTGTTGTATGCATCTCTCATTGCGTTCATTTTTCTGTTTTATTACAGAAACTCAAAGACGGCACAATAACCGTTTTAGAGTTCTTCAGTCTGTTTAACATCGACTTCGTTACCCACAATCCTCGGCAGAGTGTCCTTCCTGGCAGAGTAGGTTCCTCTTCTTTGGACTAAACTTTGTATAAAATAAAAAACATCTGCGCTCACTTCCATTTTGTCTTCGTAGCTTTCATCTGACACAGACGTCACGCCCCTGGACTTGTTAAGAAGCAGACACATTAATCGTCCTAAACAGGCGGTCTACAAGGCAGACATCCAGACCCTGACGGCAAAAGTGGAAGAGTACATACATTTTATACTTTATAATAAAAATACAGCACTCTGCAGATTTATCTAAACATTTAAGTTTGTTTCCATGTGAGAAGTTTCTTAATTAGATTGTTTTTTTTTATTTACTACCACAGACTGAAGGCGTTTACAAGGTCCCTTATCGGTTTAGTCAAATTGGGAGCACATTCAAAGTTTCAAACTATTTTTTTATATATTTTTTTACCGTCAGGTTGAATGTTCGGCTGCAGGATTTAAACAAACCTCTCAGGGTCGTAAACCAACGTTTGTGGGAAGAAATGAGACACTTCTCAGAAGAAGAGGTGTGTGGGAAGACTTTCTTTTCTATGATTGCATCTTTTATATTTGTGACATACTTTTAATGTTAGATGAGCTTTTTTTTATATAATGCAACTAATCATTGTTCCTATAATTAAAAAAAACAGTACCACTTTACAATAAAGCTCCCCTTATTGATGGCTAATAAATAGTTTATAGATATATTAATTACTGTAAAGTGCTCTGAGACAACTTTGTTGTGATTTGGCGCTATATAAATAAACTGAATTGAACTGAATTTAATTCCTCTATAAACACTTTATAAATCATTAATAGCTGCTTATTATGCGTTAATTAAGGGTGACAAGAGACAAAACTGACCAGTTTCTTACCAAATCTGTTCACCTATAAATTTCATCTAGAGTTATTTTAAACATTTCAGACTAAATTACTACCTTGTTAGCACAATAAGCATTTGTAAATATAGTTACAATTTTTTTTTACTAGTTTACTAGGTTTGTAGATGCTTATAATGCGATGATAAAGTACAATATTATATGCTATAGAAATAGGTTTACCAATTTTTATTGTGTTTACAAGGCAGTAACTTAGTCTGAAATGTTTAATATAACAACTCTAGATAAATATATGAACAGATTTGGATCACTATTTGGTAAGAAGTTGGTCAGTTTTGTCTCTGTCACCCTTAATTAATGCATAATAAGCAGTTATTAATGATTTACAAAGTGTTTATAGAGGACTTAATAATGTATTTATAAACCATTTATTAACCATCTATAAGGTGAAGTGGTATCAAACAAACAAGTCTGTTCATTGTTGACTATTTGGAAGAAACCGTTTGCCTCCTTTAGGCTTTAACCGTGCGCTGCGTGCGAATAACAGGACGACTCTGAATCTTTGCCGCTTTGGTTCACAGCTCCAACGTTTTCGAGCTAAACTGAAAGAGAGAAACAACTTCTTCAGAAAAAGCAGCAGATCGCAGTCGCATGAAACAAAGGAGGTGCTCTACTCCGAGCTCGTGCGGGTTAATCTGGTAAGAGCCTTCACACGAGACGCTGCCTTTTAACCCTGGAGTGGTTTTTTTTTTACTCTGAGACATGTTTGTTTTCATCAGGAGGAGCAGCAGAAACTGAGAGGAACCATCTCAAAGGCCGACGAGATGCTGAGTCAACTGGACGGCTGCATTTCAGAATTAGAAACAGGTAGAGCCATGACGGAGGAAAAACCTGCGTAAATTAGAGCTGTCATTTCTAGACCGGGGCTCTAATTCAGGCAGGGCCAAAATAACGTGCTTGATGGGCGGGTCGGTGTCGAGCTTTTCATTGCGTCAGCGGACACGTGCGGCTGACGATCCAATTTGGATCATCGGCCGCGCGCGTCCACGACCGATAATATTTATATTATTATAATAACTAATATTATAATAACCATAATATTATAGCAACTCTATTATAATAACTTTTATAATAACCATATTATTATATTAACTATATTATAACTATAATATAATAACTATTATTATAATATTATAGTTATCGTCCGCCCTCGTTCGCCGACCGATAATAACCATATTATTATAATAACTATATTATAATAACTATATTATAACT
>NC_056509.1:42267793-42279306 GCF_014905685.2 Nematolebias whitei
ATAATATTATAATAACTATTATTGTAATAACTATATTATAATAACTATTATAATAACTATTATAACTATAATATTATAATAACTATTATTGTAATAACTATATTATAATAACTATTATAATAACTATATTATAATAACCATATTGTTATAATAACTATATTATAACTATAATATTATAGTAACTATTATTATAATATTATAGTTATTATAATAACTATATTATAATAACCATATTATTATAATAACTATTGTTATAATAACTATATTATAATAACTCTAATATTATAATAACTGTAATATAATAACTATAATAATCCACTGACTCGTGTTAATAAACAAGAAATCTTATCTTCCTTTCTTTGAAATACGTTTTTAAATCATGTCAAACTAATTTGCTTACAAAAGCAGTAAAAGCTTAATAAAAAAAAAAGTCTTATTTGTTTTTTCGGGTTCGAGCCTGTAATTGCAGTTAATTGGTCGGTTTCGGGTCGGGCTCAGAAAAAATAAAAGGTTCGCGCTGAGCCGGGTCAGATTTTTTAGTCTCGAATGCAACTGTATCGTAAATTAACCTAACGGCTCAAGAACGGCAGCACGATTACAGAATGGGGCTTGTTGCTACAGTTCATCTTTTATTTTTTCTTTTAGAAATGAATGCAGTGACAGAGGAAGACTCTAAAGACAAAAAGTGTTTAAAAACTCTGCAGGAAGGTAACTTATTAAAATAATTTTATTTTATTAGACTTGACCTGAACCAGGCGCTGAGTTTTGCTTTAATTTATTACAGAATTTACAAAAATCACCGAAGCTGTCGCTGACAGGGACAGGTGAGTTTTTATTTTTTTAAGTTTTATAAGACTGTGAGTAAATTACCTGTACTGGCTGTTGGTGTTCTGGTAAATGTTTGAAAAACCTCAGCTGTTTATTTTGTATTATTTTAGACAAATTGCTGAGCTGAAGCTGCAGAAGGAGCAGAATTCAAGTACGCTAAAGAAGCTGAAAACTGAGACGAAGAACCTGCAGAGCAGAATCGACACGCTCCATCTGTCAGTATCTTCTTAGTCAGGAGGTTTTAGTTGCAGCTCGAGACTTCTTCTGTACAAAAAGACGCCAACGTGCCGCGTTTCTTTCGTCAGGTTGAATGAGTGGCGGCTCAGAGACACGGTGGACGACTGTACGACCTACACTTTTCTTCACAACACCCTGCTCCTGCAGCTGACGTTTGAAAAGCTCCATGGTAGGATTTTCTGTTTGTCTCGCGCTCTTTGGTTCAACAGAAGTGTCTTTAACGTTTGGACCGATCTGCACCTCAGGGCACTTTCGTTACGGTCGTGTCTCTCTGGGCTGTGACGGTGAACAGGATTTGTAATGGACTCTCTGAAGCGTTTTGAAACGTGCGCTGTGGTTCAGTTTCCTCGGAGGCTCGCAAACTTGTCGCTGGAGATGTGAGCATGTTCAAAATATTGTTGCAACTAAGGGTGGCCCGATTCCGGTTTTTATCAAACAGAGTACGAGTACCGTATTCTCCGCCGTACATGTCGCGCCACCCTCCCCCTATTGGGGGAGTGGTGGCGCAGAGGTTAGAGAGGTGGGCTTGTGATCCGAAGATCGCCGGTTCACGCCCCGGCCCCGACAACATCAAAATTGTGGGTGGGGTAGGTGAAACACCCACACTTGCCCCCACCCTCATTCGCCCCACTCTGGGCCAATGAGCAAGGCCCTTAACCCCCACCATGTGCTCCCTAAACAGGTCTCTCTTGAAAATGAGTTCTCGTGGCTCAATGAGACTACCTGGATAAATAAAGGCTAAATGAAAAAAAAAAAAAAAAAGTGGAAAAATCCATAAATAAGTCGCATCTATTACGTCACCGCTGACGATCCAGAAACGTGGGCCGGTGTTTTGCCAAAAATCGATTGGCTGCCAAATGGCAGCCGTGGGAGCGTGCACGGGAGGACTTTAACAAGAATTTAACAAGATTAACACTTAAAAACAATTATTTGTTTGCTCAAAATTATAGTAAAGGTGCGTCTCAGTTGAACTTTTACTTAATTAATGCACTTTGATAGTCAAATTAGCTGCATTTCAACAGGGCGGCGCAGCGAAATGAAGCTGAATTGACGGTTGCTCCAGGCGAGCTGGATGAAGGTGGCAGGCTATGGCAAGCTGATTGTGTCATTAATAACCACTTTTCCCTATTACATGACACAACGGCATGCCGTACTACTCGGGTGCCATCTAGCGGCTGAAAACGGTAGTGTTCAATATTTTCAATGTCTGAATGAAAACGCTCACATCTCAGCCATAAATTGGTTTATAAATATGGGGAAAATCCATAAATAATTCGCTTGAGTGTATAAGTCGCAGGGCATGCAGATTATGCAACAAAATAAAAGCAATTTATAGGCCGAAAATTATGGTGCTTGTGTTGAAACTGCTGTTATTCACCCCTCCTTGACAGTTGACCTGAGCACAGCAGACAATCTACTTTTTTAACATCATCTGTGGTTATCTTAAAATATTTCCAAACTGCAGAGGTGGCTATGAAATGAACATTTCATTGCATTGTTGACCTCCTGCATATGGCAAATAAACAACATAACATGTTCACGGCCAAGAATACAGTTTTGCGAGCCGTGCACTCACCAACGACCTGTAATTTCAAACACTGGCTGCTCAGAACTCGACCACACAACTCAGAGGTCGCAAACTAAAACTTCTGTAAGAATGCAACAGAAAATCTGCAAATCTCACAATTCTGAGTCTCCGACCTCTACAGCTAGTTCCTGCTTTACACCCCTTCCCTAACGTTAATAATGGCACACCCCCCTTTAACATCTTTTAAAATCTTTTCTTGTTTTTGAAGGGAACGATGCTGGCAGCGGGTCTGAGAGGAAGATGACAAACGTTTCCTTCAGATTCGATCTCGATGGTGAGAAGAATAAACCTCTAAACCTTAAAGTTCAAACTCAACGGTCCTTTGTGCACGTTTACGGACCATCGGCGCCTGTAATATGTTCGACATGTTTATATCTGGCCTTGTGAATAAATCCTGTTGTCTTGCCAGGCGACAAGTCGCAGTTCCACGCCTGCCTTGTTCACAAACTGGTCTCCCAGCACATCGAGGGCCAGTCGTCCTGGGTGGACAAATACCCAACAAGTAGACACGTTCCGAAGGTGAGGAGGGCCAGCAGAGGCGTTCTGTCTCGTAACGTCTCGTTCACGTTAAGACTCCTCTAAGTTCCATAGATTTGAGGTTTAACGGTCTGTTTATAGGAGCGCATTAACGAGACGCGTCTGACAAACGGAGAAGAATAACTCTGTCAGTTAGACGAGATGTTTCAGCAGAACTCTTTGTGTTTCCGTTCAGCTGCTCCACGACGTGAGCCTCGTGGTGAGTCCCTTCCGTCTGCTCGGAGAGGAGCTGCGTCTGCTGAAAACGTGGGGAGCTCTTCGATTTGATATCCTCGATATCGGCCGCAGGGAGACTGAGTAAGCAGGAACAGTATTGTTTGCTACTGTTTTTATTGTGGAGTTGGTGAAAAGGCTGGGCTTCTCTAAAGGTAACGCTCGCAGGAATTACTGTAACTATAACTAGTATGAAGGTGGCACTCTGTGGGCTCTGGAGAGACTGTAGGTCGACACGGTTGGCCACAGGAAGTGTCAATCAAAAGGGGAGGATCTACACAGCCATTTTGACATCACATAAATTTTAATCCCCTAGCACAGGGGCGTCCAATGTGCGGTCCGAGGGCCGTTTGCGGCCCTTGGAGTGATTTTCTGCGGCCCTCGACTACAATTAAGGAATGTAATAATTTTGACCCACAGGCTTAACAGGTGTTTGCAGATTTAGACCTTTAGGTTTAATATGGATACTTTTTAAATATAATTTTTAGGTTTAACAGCAAAAAAATATAAAAAATAATGTTCTCAAAATGAGCTAAATTAAGTACAATACAAATATTTATTATAATTAATCCCTTTATCCTACAACAATCTTCACTGACCTACCAAAAAGTAGAATTTTGGATAATAATTCATAAGAAAATGATGACAGTTGAGTTAATAATAATCAATAGAAATTGGACATTTTTAAAAGAATATAAAGTATCGTCGACATACAAGTTGATCAACTTTATCAGTCCCTTCAAACCTTCTATGAATCTGTTTTAGCGACCGCCAGCTGGACGGTTTTTCAGAACTTCAATTTGGGCCGTCCATGGTTGAAGCTCCACCCCCTATTTTAAAAGTGGGTGGAGCTTATTCTGCCTATGAAAAATAAACAAAAATGAACTTTCAACGTATAACAAGTTGTTAAAAATGAGCAGGAAAAAAAATTACACTTTAAAACTTTTTTTTTTTTTTCTTAAATTCAGATTTTTCTGACCCACGAGTCCTTTCATCAGACAGTTCTGGCCCATCTATGAAAATGTTTGGACAGCCCTGCCCTAGCAGAATCTACAAGGCTCTGGATTCAAATCTGTCACTGAAATGTTGGACTTCTGCTACTTAACGGGTTAAAATGTTTTTTAAAAAATCCAGTTTTGATGACGCTAAATGGGGTTTCTTTCTTCTAACTTTGCCATTTTACTCTGACCTACGGATGTGAATGTGATTGCAAAGCTATAAAAATCTACATTTTATCACGTTAAAATATTCAAGTTTGTTTCGTGTGTATTTTAAAGAATGAAAGTTTGGATTGAATCAGCAGCTAATCTAAGTCTCACCATGAACGTCTCTTCGTCCAGAGTGTACATCGTCTTCAGCTGTCTCAAGAAACTGTCCAAGTTTGAGGTGGTCTTCGCTGTCGGTTTGGAAAACTACCAGTGCGTGTTTCAAGTCCAAAGCTTCAGAAACATATTTGGAAACACAACGTGAGTATGACTAAAGTTTACATCGGCTGCTCAGAACAAACTTAAACTCCAGTGTCGTGTCTCACTGGGCTGAATTTGACGAGTTGGCGACTCCAAACGACGCATTTCCAGTTTCCAGGTGCAAAGCTGGAATTTTGTCTGCGCACAATTTTTTTCTGTTTCCCGCCTGCAAAACTGGTTCAAGACGCCCGCTGCGGCTCTGTGACCGTTTTCAGAACAAAAATTGTTGCTCAAGGTCGGTTTAACGAACCCACTCCGTGTTTCAAGTCCAAACATGGACTCGCTCAAAACTCAAGCGACAAGATGGAGAGACTCGGAAACTGAGGATCCAGCGAACGTTGCAACACTTTTCGTTTGTCAAACCGCTGCAGTGCTGCCAACTCGCTCTCTGTCGGGAGAGAAGCTGTTCTAAAAGTCACCAGATGATATCGTCATTTAATTTGCATCATTTTACAGAAGGGATTCGTGTCTTCAAACAGACAGTCAATAAAATCAACCAAAATGCTTTGATTCAAATAAACTGTCTTCTGTTGAGTCTGTTATTTATTTTTATTGTCACAGTTTCAACCTTCATTATTTTGTCCAGAGTTTAGAGCAATGGATTATTTTAAACAGAAAATGTTGCATTTACATGTCGCCAGTGGTGAGTGCACTTCCACTAATGGAACAAATTCAACAAAGTTCAGTTTCTTTCTTTGTTTTTTTAACATTTCATCCTTCATCCAAAGGACTTCATCAGTCCGAGGAGCCACAACAAACTCAGTCCCACGAGCAGCACACTCACGTAGTGGTCCAACTTGTGGGTGAGTGTGCTGCTTGTGGGACTGAGTTTGTTGTGGCTCCTGGGACTGACGAAGTCCTTTGGATTAAGGATGAAATGTCTCAACACACACACACAAAAAAGAAACCGTCCAGATGACCTGACTGAACTTTGTTGGGCGTTTTACCTGGATTGTTGAGCATGAACTTTGATGAAGCAGAACGAATGTTTCATTTAGCAGATTAGTGTTTTTGCTAACTTTAGAAACCGTTAGCAGAGCTTCTGTTAAATTAGGTTTCTTCAACTTTTAAGTTCGCTAACAAAAACCACAAGCTTGCCTGTCTGTTGTGGGCGTGTCTCAGAGTCCGTCAAGCACGCTATTGGCTGACTACATGAGCACGTGACAAGACGTGATTGATCGATGAAGACGTACGGCAAACACTGACAGTGGTCTGGGCTGTTTAGCATTAGCTTTCGCTAATTTGCTTTGTTAGCAAAGCTAACTTTTTGGTTAGCTGTGCCCACCGCTGCATCGCGCCAAGAATCACGGGGGTGGAGGTGGCTCAGTGTGGGGGAGACTGAGCGTTACCTCCATAGTCATAGCTTTTTAGCTAGTGCATCTGTATTACGTGCCACTAGCTTAGCGCTATGTCAGTGCTAGCAGTTGTCTGGAGGGTGGAGGGGGGTTGGGAGTTCTGTAGGCAGGGCACTCGGTTCTGTTGGCAGGACGGGGTGCCCTGCTTCTGTAATAGAAACACTGACACTTGATTATTTTAATATTTGTTCTCTAAGAAGGTCTAAATATTAGACGTAGAACTGGACCTTAATTTATGAAGGATAATTATCTCATTTTGTTTATTTGTGGGAAATGGTAAAGTGAAATTTTGTATGTCTCAATCATCTTATGCATTGTAAAGCCCGGTCCGGGCTGGACCGGCCACAGTCGGCCCGGCCCAGGTCTTCCCCGGCTCTTGTTTCGTTTTATTTATTATTATTTTATTAACCTTTGTTTAATCAGGCGAATCCCGTTGAGATCACGGATCTCTTTTGCAAGGGCGGCCTGGGCCTGAAGCAGCCTAACACGAGCACGAGAAGAACATGCAAACTCCACACAGAAAGATCCCGGGTTCAACCGGGAATTGAACCTCGGGACCTTCTTGCTGTGAGGCAACCGTGCTAACCACTGAGCCATCGTGCTGCCATTTGCTTTCAGCAGCGTTGCCTCGATGTAGGCAGGATCGTTGTAGCAAGACCGCGTGAATCTCAGTGATGGCTGGTCGTTTCACACAACTGGCCAGAAGCAAGTAGCTGAATGAAATGACCGTAAGGATCTGGAAGTTTGACTCATCTGTGACGTGAACCCGGGGCCAGCGATCCAATCGAGGGTCAGCAGTCTGCTGACGCCACATCTGAACCCGGGTCAGGTCTCGCATAAGGGCCAGACTAAATGTGTCTAAAGTAATGAAACAAATGATCATTTCTTTCTTGAAAGATGTATTTTGAGATGAAAACACGTTGATCTGTCGGCAAAAATCTACAAAGTTATAAACAGTTTGAAGATTTTCTTTTAAACCTAAAGACAAAGTTTGACTTTTTCACTTTTGTCTGTTTATAGGATCCAACAGATTGAAGAAATCGTGGCGTCGTCGACTTCAGACACGAAACTCTTCACAAAGATCGTGAAAAAGATTCACGACGCTCTGCTTTGTTGAGACCAGAAGAACCCAAATCACATTTTCTTCCTTGTTTATAATCAAAGTTTGTCATAAAATATAGATGTTAAACTCTTTGCATTGTTTTGGCTTACTTAACAAAAAAAAAAAAACTTTTGTACATAAATCTAACAAGTTAATTCAGGTGTTTTTAAAAAAAAAGCGTACGGTAGTTTATTTTTGGTGTAGGTACAAGATCAGCATTTATAAACAAAACTTTATAAAAGGAAAAATTAAAATTGGTGTAAAAACAACTTATTTTAATAATTTTAGATCCGCTGATAACATTAGTGGTTGGAAACTCCAAACGTCTAAAAGGAAAAATATGAAATTCACAATTTATTCAACTTGTTGTTTGAAACGAGCAAAAAAAAAAAAAGGATTTTTGTCCATTAAAAAAAATATATATTAAAGGAAAATGGTCAACTGAAGCGTTATTTCCTGTACTTTTAGTACGTTCCAAAAATAAATGTAGATATTAAGAAATTATTCACTTTATGAGCCTGAACAACTCGTTTTTTCTGGGTTTTTTTTTTCCAAGATGCAATAAAGATTTCAAATCTATTTTCATCTGGCAGTTTTTCAAAAGCTTTGTATAAAATTGTGAATTTAGTTTAACGTGTTTTTTAATTTTTATAATAGTTTACAAAGACATAAAATGTGTTATTTGGTGGCAATGCAGAATAAAACGCTGCACTTGTTTGGCTGAATTAAGCCTTTAGGGGGCGCTGTAGGCTCATAAATGTGTTTCCAGACAGCAATACTGAAGTTTTGACTTCAGTATTTTATCTCATAAGACCCTTAAAATGGATCAACAAGAATAAAATGGTTGGTTCTCATTAAATTTTAAAATTTCAGTTTGACCAACAACCAAAGAGCAGCTTCATCACCACGCCTAACAAACTCGATAAATACCGCACCACTTTATTTATAGAGCACTTAAAACGGCAACAAGGCCAACCAAAGTGCTGGATAAATGGAAATTATTAACATTACAATTTTATGGATAAATTGATTTGTTTTAGGAGAAAGCAAAACCTGCAAAAAACCAGTTTGTCCCCACTACTCCCACAAACGATGGCTGCTGTTCAGCCAAATAGGGCAGTGACACCTGGGGAGGGGGGTCAGCACAGTTTAATTAGAATCAATCCGTTGATGTATTTATTTAACAATCTTTTTGACATTCGTTCATTAGAGTATAACAAAATGAATACAGGAAACGGTAAAGTTTAATAAATAAATAGCACTCTGAGTGTGTGTTGTGAATGACTCTCAGCTACTACCACACCAAATTTTAGCACAATGTCTAAATAGCGATGTGCAAATGAAGCAATGAACCAGTATTGAACCACTTCAGTTGTATTGGACACTATCAGTACACTGCACACCGTATCAGAGAGTCTTAAAAATAGTTTTGTTTCGGTGACACTTAGAGCGGGGTTTAATTTGTAAACTGATCGATGCCAGAGCACAAATGGCGAGTGAGTAGACGAGGGGGTGGGGTCTGGGGGTCTTCCCCCCAGAAAACTTGAATAAAGTCGATGCGATTTCCTGCGTTTTGGTGTATTTTAATGGGTTGTCAAACATCTACGGTTACCTACATTTGTACACACTGCTTCTGTCAAGCATCCTACCCCCCTTTACTTGACGGTTTCGTCAACTCTGTCCATGCTCGTCCACCTCCAGGCGCCTCCTGTGGGTTCCTGCTTGGTTAGCTCGGCGCTCACCCCCACCACTCTTTTAGTGGTGGAGAATTTTTTATGGGTAGACGGAGAAATGCTTACTTGAAGGAGTTGCTCATATGTGATATTAAGAAGCTCGTAAGTAACTGTTGTGTTTAAAACGAGTGTTTATGTAATTATTCTCAGTTTACGTTTTATTCGTTCAAGGCAGTCACATTTGTTCATAGCTTTATTATTAGTTAGACTGAGAGTTACCGGATCCCAGCAAACCGTTACCGGAACGCACCCTGTCAAAATAAGAGAGTTCCCAGATCTTGTTCCGGCAGGATCCTGCTCAAATTAAGCCCTGATCTAGAGACAAACTGGGACGCATCAAAACAAAGTATCGTTAATTATGATGCGTGAAAGTGGTTTGTGTTTAATGTTTGCAAAAACTGATTGGTCTGTTGATTCTGTAAATTATGCTTTGGGATACAGAAGATGTGCTGAGATTAACGCATACGTTGTGATGAAAGATTGTGTTTTATTTTTTGTTGTAGCTGAGAAACAATTGCACAGTTTTATGGTGGTTTAGATTAAATTAAGAACCAGCACATTGTCACACACAGAAGGCCTAATCCTGTAAAGTGGAACATTTATCCCGAAGCGACCCGGTTCAAATCTGTTTACCGTCCGATCCAGGAGCCGTATTTTACCCACGTAACCTCGTCAGTGTCCTCCACTGACAACAAGACGAGCTGAGGACATCCAACTGGTTCTATGTTCAGAAACCAGCAGCGAGGTTTCATTTGGGGTTAGGTCACAGAGAGTTGATTCCAGAAAAGCAGAAGAGTGAATGTATTTTATCCTATTTTACCGTTTCTTTTATTTTAATCTAAAATCGCGCCTTAAATCGTATTTAATTTCTGACGATAAGATTTTTTCTTTCAGGACTTTATGCAAAAACCAGCCAATCAAATTTTATGCTTTTTAATTAATAACAATTTTAACATTTTTAATGCCATCGTCAGTGAATGCTTAAACGTCATAAGTGCCATTTTAATGCCTTTTTTTGATGTCCTTGACAATGAATGCATGAACAGTTACACAACTTTTTGTTTGTTGACAGATTAAGTCTTAGTTTGCAATCTTTTCTTTTCAATTTAAACTTATTTAAATGAGCATCGCAGAACCACAACAGGCGTAGAGCACCACCAGGTATGTCTGTATATTGCTACTGTCACTCTATATAATATACACTCTCACTTGTCTATAATACTGTAGTATGCATATGTACATTTTATGAAGTAAAACAATATGGACACGTGAAAATGAAAGAAAGTGCAGAGCATTTAATCAGAGACCATCGGGTCGGGGGCATGGATTACTGCCTAGCCCTGCTTCAGCACTGAATGGGCCTTGTATGTTTGGTGCAGACAACAGAGACTGTGCAATAATCCACACTTTAAATTACTCCTAGTTTAGAGTCACAGGTAAATCGATACATTTGCAAGAGTATTATGCTGTGGTCATCAAAGTTCATGCTCAATAATCCCAGTGTGAGTGTGCTGCTTGTGGGACTGAGATTGTTGTGGCTCCTCAGACTGATGAAGTCCTTTGGATGAAGGATGAAACGTCTCGTCAAAAAAAAAAAAAACATCCAGAGGACCTGACTGAACTTTGTTAGATATAATGCTGTGGGTGTTTATTTCCCAGACATGGCCCTCAAGGGGTTCCGAAGCAATCGGTTTGTTTGTTGTGGTTAGCTGATGTTTTAAACTCAATTCAAAGTTGCTGTGTGTCATTATCAATATTCTGTCTGTAATAAATCTGTTATCGTTTATTGCTCTGGCCAGGTGGTGGCACAGACCATGCATCATCACCTCACCTCGTTCGTTTTGCTAAAATACTATGTAAAATTGAGAGTACACAGGTTTTTGGTACAATAAATACATTTAAAAGTAAAGTAAAAGTTTTTATTTCTGCTCCTGGTTTTTCTTCAAACACGCAATCAGTCTTTTGACAGTTGAACACCAACCGTCTATGAGTAATGGGTAACAATAAGAAATAATCGTTTTTGCATGTTACTCTAATAAATTACTCTGATGAGCGAGTCTGACTGAGTGGTTTCCAAAATCGCTCAATTTTTTAAAAATATAAATGTAAAAATATTTTATGCTACAAAGATTCAAACTTAAAGCCTAAATTTAGCTAAGTCCATTTAATTACTTTTAATACATTTTAATAATCCCTTAAGAAACCCTGGTTTTTACCGACTGCAGTAAAATTAGCTACAATCAATATGGTCCCAAGAATTAATAAAAAATATATAAAATACCATTCATATTTCTAAAAAATATGAATATTTAATGTTTCAAAAAACATTCTAACATGCTACATTTATGTAGATTTGAGTGCCCAGTTGTTGTTGTTTTTTTATAGCAAAAACCTGCTAATAAGCTATTGTTAGCGTGCTAACATGCTAAAACTAATGGTAAACATTGTGTTAGC
>NC_056509.1:42279316-42290909 GCF_014905685.2 Nematolebias whitei
GTGCTAACATGCTAAAACTAATGGTAAACATTGTGTTAGCATGTTAAGTAATTGAAGTAATTCTGCATCGAATCACAACAACTAAGTTTTATTTTTTGGATGTAGCACATTTGTATTTGGCTTGTTAATGGACATTTTTACAGAAACTAATGTGCTTCCTAAAGTTTGTATTTTGCAATGCATTGTGGTCTACATATATTCACGCCTACTTCTGGTTCTTTGATATCTACTACTGACTATGGCCACTTTATCCAAAGAAAAATTACTAACAATTCTTAAGTTTTGTTGTTTCATCTTTGTGATCACGTTAATCGACGGATGGCAATCTACCGTCATATTCTGCCGTAGCTTCCGTTGGGCCAGACCTTACACATGGGAAGTTATTATCAAAAGGATTGTAAATCTTCCTACTGTATCTACTAATGAATAACTGTTGGAGACGACTCATTTCAAAATGGCCACCATGGCCAACTCAACTTAAAAAACACAAAAATGGCTTTAATTCAGTCAACTTTACTGATAAATGTGCTGAAACTCGGTATGGTTGTAGCTAAGAGTTATTCACTAAGTGTACTCTGGTTGTGCAAGATCTTTGTTTAAAACTTAAGCACAAACTGTTATGAGTTTAACCCAGTCTGTTAGCAAAATATCTCATAAACCATTGGACACATTTTGATGACAGTATCATCGGGGCGCACACTTTAAACTATTTAACGTTTTGATTTGTTTCAGTTCAAGATGGCCGTCGCCACTAATCGACATTAGCCAACTTGACTCTAATTTTACATGTTGCAATAAAATTTGACACGGTAGTAGATGAGAGTTGTGCACAACACATACTCGTGTAATCTTGCGATAACGTGTTTTTTTTTAAGGGTTTGACCAAAAAAGCTACAACGTTTTTCAACAGGGTGATCTCAGTGTAAAACTATGTGTTGAAGGCAGCAGGCGATGCATAAATTCAAGGAACGATGGGCTTATAACCACAAATGGGGTAAATTGTCTTCAGGTCTTTATGTTAATGTTTTCAAGATTTTATTTCAGTCACTTATTCAAATGCATGGAGGTGGTCAATATTAAGTGAAATCCCAAACCTCTTTCCCACCCTAAAGTCATGTCCCTTATGAATTAACAGATTATCAACATCTCAATTCTCCTCTGACCTTGGAGAAAATTAATTATCCCCAGATCAGTTCATCCATGTTTAATAATTATCAAACAGAGCTGCTGGAGTCCACCGTGTTGGACTTTATAGAAGTAAAGGAAAAAATGGGTGCTTATTAATTAGAAATATTTAAATAACTAAACGTTTGAGTCAGTTTGATTTTGCTCAAGTTTTAGTGTTGATTTCCATCGTCTCATCAGCCTGCATGTTTTTACATAAAGGTCATTTAAAATCCAGGGAAGGAAACACTTTGACTTACCGTACATCGTGCTCCGTTTTGAATCTAACTCGTCTCATGATCAGCTCCTCATCTGAACATCTGGGTCAACTTGTAATCAACTCCGAGGTTCTACATTGAACTGCTCCCTCTGGATTAAATGTTTAGTCCTTAAATGTTTTACCCAAACACATGTAGATACTTGTATCACAGAAGGATATCAATGGGATTTTACATGTACTTTTCATTCTCTTTATTCACCAGTTTTTGTAAAAATAAGTCTATTTCCCCTTTTTGTCCTTCTCTTACTTGACTGATGATGTGGAGGGCTAACTATACGAGGCCGTACACAGAAATGAACAAAAGGCGAGGACAACAATGCGACAATTAATCAATCCCCATGCAATTTCTTTTTCTTCTTCTTGCTTAACTGTTAATGCCTTAAATAGGTTTTTAGATGAATGAAAACATGTGAAACACTTGAAGGTAAAAACAATGCACAATGTGTTTTTAAAAAAAAAAAATTCAGACAATGAAAGAAAACTGAGGCATGTAGTAAGAAAACAATTACTTTACATTTGCTTAAAGGGACGGCACATTTTGCACTAGAATGCCTTGATGTTCTTGAGATTTCATTGCGCCCGGTACTGATTTGGATACAGACCCAGAACAGAACCGAGCCCTCAGGTGTTGTGATCCGTTGTTGTTTACTTACGTTATATTTTGCGCTTATTGTTCCTAAGTCTAGTTTCCTCCCTGAGTTTACTGTCACTCCTCAGTCTCTGCTCCGTGCCCCGCCCACTCTCGCCTGCCCCCCCATTTGTCATCAGCTCAGGTGTTTCTTCATCAGCTCAGGTTTACCCTCTGTTACTACTGACATTAACTGTCTTCCGTTCGTTCGTTCCTGGTTGTGACCTTTCTGTTATCCCAGATCTACCGGTACTCTAGTTTTCCGGTGAGCCTCCCAGTGTTTGGTCATTTACGGTGTGCTGCCATGTCAGCTTTTTTGCTTTCGTAGTTTTGTAATAAAGTATTACAAATTCTCAAATTACAAGTTCTAGAATTGCGCCGCTCCAGGTGGCTGCATGTTGGAGCAGCTCTGTCACTTTCATTCTGAGATTTTGCTTTTGGAAACTTTAATTCCTCTTTTTCTGGATGTAAATCATATGTTTTGGATGATTGTTTCCTCTGGTATCAGATGCTGTGCAGCTGGAAGGATTTTTACTGAAACTTTTTTAGTTTTGGACATATGTTATGATGCGTAACCATGGCAACAAGGCAGTTTTCTACAACCAACAGCAGCTGATTAACATCTCAAAAGCTCAAATATCTCAACTACAGCCCCAAATCTCAAATGAGTTGAAAGGGATGCTCTGTGGATGCATTCTCATCTACCTGCCGGCTGTGTTCGAGTGCCTGACCACTGAGATCCTGGAACTAGCAGGAAACACGGCTCATGACAGCGGAAGGACAGGATAGTCCCTCGGCACCTACAGTTGGCTGTCCACAGCGACGAGGAGCTCAGCAGACTGCTGGGAGGAGTGGCCATCGCTCTGGGAGGAGTTCTTCCTGGCATTCAGACGGTCCTACAGCCTGGGGGAACCGAGAGGCCAGCCGAGTCTGGGTGGACGGATCGGACGGCATCTGCAGCCAGTTTCTTAGGATCCACTGTGGGATGGACCTTTACAAGAGATCCTTCCTGTCTACAGCCATCAGTATCTATAACGTCTCTTAATGAAATGAGGATAACGAGTTACAACAACAAATAATTTCCCTCTGGGATTAATAAAGCATTTTTGAATTTGAACTTGAAGTTGACGTTCTCTTCTTGTGACAGTAGGTACTGTGTCCTTTTCTTTGTACGTTTCTTTTCTGGGTCTGTGAACAGAGCTGATGGGATTTGTTGCCAGTTTTGTCTCATCTGTCCAAAATGCATTCCCCCAGAAGCTTTGCGGCTTCTCAATGTGCTTTTTGACTAATCCCAGTCTGGGTGATTTGGTGTCCTCAGTTAGACCGATGCTGCAATCTGACACTGATGTATCTCAACCTTGGAGTTCACCTCTAATCTTTTTGGAAGTTGTTCTGGGCTACCGTTTGTATTATCCGTTCCTTCAATTTGTCATCAATTTTCTTCTAGCGTCTACGTCTTGGGGCGTTGTTTACAGTCCTGTGGACCTCAACCGTCAGAATAATCTGTGCAGCTTCACTTCTTGGAGGTGGTTTTCTTTTGCCTTTACCTAGCTGATAAAGAATGTTCGTTCTAATTTCCTGAAACATGTCTATCCTCAGCTTTAGCCTCTTCTGGGGGGTGCTCAAGCACCCCTAAATTTTAACTTAGCCCCCCTGAAAAATTAAGAAACCATCATTAGGATTTTGTAAGGTAACAATTCTCAGACCTTAGCTTCACCAAACTGTTGAATAAATTTGTAATAAAAATGGAATAAATGACTACACTTAAACAGGCCAGTTAAATGTTTGATTTTTGTTTTGCATGAGTCGAATCCTCGAATGCCACCTGTCAATCAATCCAGTAGGCTCGTCAGCAACTGACCAATCAGCGACCTCAATTTTATTCCAAAGTGAAACACCACTTACCTGTAGGAGATGGTGGTGGGTTGGGTAGGATGCGTGATAGAAGCGGGGCGCTACGTCTGTAGCATCTTAGCTAGCACATCTGTACTGTGAGCCGCAATACAGTTTTCATTCATTCAACCTTTATTTCAACAGGTTAGTCTCAATGAGCCTCGAGGACTCGTTCTGCTCATATTTGCTTCCATTTGTTACCTCAGTTGGTAGGCCCTTCGTTTTCAAGCATCCGCCCACCACATGCGTCCGTTCAGTCCCTCCGTCATGAATCAGGCTCTTTCCGTGTTCAGCCAGTATCCTCGTCGCCAATATGTGATCTCTTCACTCTCAGGAAGTAGAGTCACTCTCAGCCGTTGTACTTAACTCTTATTTAACACAACTTACAGTTCTCAGCACATTGTATAGCTTCTATGTATTCTAGTTCTGTTCCTCAGTTGCATCCTTAAGTTCTGCTACTTCCTCTAGTGGTGTGGGGTGGCAACACAGCTAACACATTAATAACTCATTAAATCAGGATACCACAAAGAGAGACCTATTTTTAACAAAGAATTATGACAACAGTAGACAACAATGACAACACTAAATAAACAGTTGTCGGACGGGGGTGGAGCAGGGGTGTAAGGATGCATGAGAGAAGCGGAGCGTGCTCTATTCACACAAGGAGAGCTGTTGGTCAGGTTAATTCTTTTTGCTCTCTAAAATAGTTACTGAATCAAGTGTTTACTTATGTAGGTAAATGTGTAATAACCCGTTAAAATACACCAGAATGCAGGAAATGGCATCTACTTTATTCACAATTTTCTTGGGGAGAACCCCCAGACCCCTCCACCAGTTTGTGTGTGTGTCAACCCCCCCCCCCCCCCCCCCCCCCCCCACACACACACACATTGCAAATGCTTCTGATGCCAATGGCCACTGTGTTGTTCAAGCCAACAGCCACTGTCAGCACCGAGGGCTAAGCGCCCCTGAAGGTCAGATTCTAGAATCGCCCCTGCTGTGGTCCATGTCCAGGACACATCAGGACACAGGTCCAGTTATTTTAAATTTGTTAGTAGTACCATCCCGTTTGTCAAAGGCACTTTATTAGTTTATCCAATATCCAGAAATTTGAATTCTTATTGCTTTTTTTCCGTGTCAGGCTGTCTCAGTCAACTTTCTCTAGAAAAAGGGCTCGAACAAATTTGTCCACATCTGTATTTCTCTGCCACAGCTCTCCAGATCTGCTGACCTTCTCTTTACTTCTTCATCAATGCTCTCACACCACTCCTTCCCACTGTTCATCACCTCGCTTCTTGATTTTAACAGGTTATATTGTTATAGGGGAAATCAGAGTATGTCTTAATTGGTCCTTCCAGGCAGGTGATTAGCTCTGATGGCATGAGCTCCCACTGTGGCGTGAATGACGGAGGGGAAATGGCCACATCCTGCCCCCCACACCCCCCAACAAGCAAAAACTGTTTGACCCACAGAGTTGCCCCATTCTCTGCTCAAAAAGACAATGGGTCAGGTATGTTTAAAATAGACTCCTTCTCAGCGGGGGGGAACAAAAGAGCAGCAGCTGTCCCGAAGTATCCAGCTTCAACAGCACAGAAGATATCCACTTGAACAGATTTCAGAAGTTCTGTGAGCAAAGGTAGCATCCCATGAGCAGATGACATTATGACGTTCAAAAAACAATTCTTGTTTCAGTTTACGTAACGACAAGCATGCGAAACGTTGGCTCTGTACTTGCAATAGGAAAGGAAATGTATATAAGGGTTAATGTGCCATGAAGGTTTCCACATGCATGAGGAAAAGTGACATTTTCGATTTGTTTTAATTAATGGCCTCAGCTAAGACAGAAGATAGACCCAAATTTAACTGAAAATAAATATATGGCTCTGTTATTAGTATGGTAAAATTGGTAATCTTTATTGAAACTTGTCAAAATGAGTGTAAAAATAAATAAAAATCATTAAGCGCTACCATGGTCCTAATTAAAAATATGCACATGAAGCAGTTATGGACAAATAAATTTTTTTTATTATTTCTATAAAAACTGGTAAATCTTTATACAATTTGGAGTTTTACGCCTATAGTTTGCATTTTTTTAATGACTTTTTTTTTGTCTTTTTATGAAAAAGCTTCTCTACAGACTGGACTGAGAAGAGCGGTCAAGTCAACGTGTGAACGAATTGTTGTGTAACGTGTAAAACATGGAACTTTTTCCTACTTTCTCAAAGTATTTTGTTACGTTACGTTGGTGATGCAAACAGTAAACCCTGTAAAGTTTATTGATGTCACTCCTCCCCGTCTTTAGCTCAGAAATCATCTCCGTACGGAGCTTTTCCTCCGGCTAAAGTCCAGGAGGGATCGCCTTTTGTTTGGGAAGTTGTTTCAAAATGAAGCCGTAGTAACATAAACTCCCTCAACAATGGGTGAGGAGAAAGGGATGCTTGTTGTGACCGGTTTATGTTGCCAAGCAACGAGAGAAGGACCCTCACTACGAGGTGAAGGACCCTTCGGGCCCTGAAACACCTGCCTGAGAGCAAAACAACCCTTCTGTAATAATATCATTTCAGCGAAAGCAATCACTGATCATTCTACAGCACGTGTCAAACTCGAGGCCTGTGGGCCAAATATGGCCCTTGTTAACATTTTATCTGCCCCCTCCCCCAAGATGATATTTTAAGATCAACAAAGAATGGCAAATTGAGTTAACGTATCAACCGAAATTGGCCCGCGCATCGGACCAAGTTTTTCATTTTGGACCCTTTTTGTAAATGACTATGACACCTTCTAAGAAGAACTTCCATCTGGATGACTCAGTTTGCATCACTTAGCTGCCGTCTCGGCTCTATTTGTATCTGTGGACGACAAACAAGCGGCAGGAAACCCACCAAACCCTGAGCATTGTGGGTGAGGGGCCTTTTCTCTGGCAGAATAATAACAACAAACAGGAATACTGACCTTGAACACATCCTGGGGCACCCAAGCAACAGGAGAGTGCAACAATAACAGCTTCTCCTAAAAATACAAGAGCACGAAACAAAAAGATTGCCACGGCAGAGAAGGAACAGAGAGAGAGGGTTTCTTTTTACGGATGATTGATTGAATATGAGCGTTTATGTACATTATGGATCATTTTAGCTCGACTCTTTACAGCTTGTTCAACATGCGAGTCTTAAAGCTTACTCATTAGATCATGTTTCGTGTGAAACCCATATGGTTGATGAGTCAACGTGGACTTTGTCGATCCAGTCCTGTCACCGTCATTATGGTAGTTTCTGTCTTCACGTTGGCTCCTCCATCACCTCCTTGGACACCTCAAGCAGGCAAAGTGCACATCTCTGCGCCACGTTATCAAGTGCCCTTGTGACATTTGGTGCTATTTTGAAATCCAAGCTCTGTTGGGAGGATTTAGGAGCGTCTCCTGGACAAGGCCTGTGGCGGCTGAACGTCCAGACTGCTGGACGCGAAGAAGCCGGCCATTTTGACCCACACCCTGAGCCTGCTAACAGAGGTACAGCAGCCACCTTGACTAAGTGCATTCCCCAAAGCCCTGGCCTAAATCCCTGCTTGACCCTGACTGATAAACTATTCTATGGATAGACAACAGTGGAGTTTTTCTCCTCCAAAACAACCGTAAGAGATGAGTTTTTACAACAGCGGAGTATCCTTGGGACCATTCTGGCTCCAGATGTGGATCAAAATACTCTGATGCTCCAACACTTTTTTCTTTCTATTGGCTATGGAAAGAAAATGTGTTTCTATTGACAGTGTTTGCTATGCAATTGATTAATTTAAATCTGAATCATTTTCTTTAGTGTTTGTTGCTTTTGGTTAGTGTTTTGCTACTTTTAGCCAGTGTTTACTGCATTTGGCTAGTGTTTTGCTACTTTTGGCTAATGTTGTGCTACTTTTGGCTAGTGTTTTGCTACTTTTAGCTAATGTTGTGCTACTTTTGGCTAGTGTTTTGCTTCTTTTGGCTAGTGTTTCACTACATTTGGCTAGTGTTTTGCTAATTTTAGCCAGTGTTTACTGCATTTGGCTAGTGTTTTGCTACTCTTTTGGCTATTGTTGTGCTACTTTTGGCTAGTGTTTTGCTACCTTTAGCCAGTGTTTACTGCGTTTGGCTAGTGTTTTGCTACTTTCGGCAATGGCTTTGCTACTTTTAGCCAGTGTTTACTGCATTTGGCTAGTGTTTTGCTACTTGAAGCTAGTGTTTTGTTGCTTTTGGCTAATGTTTTGCTACGTGTAGTCAGTGTTTGCTACTTTTAGTCTGTGTTTTATTTGACTAGAGTTTTGCTACTTTCAACAAAAATTTAGCTTACATTTTGCTACTTAAAGCTAACATTGTATTAGTTTTAGCTTTTGTTTAGCTAGTTTAAGCTTTTAGTCAGCCAAATGCTTTAAAATTTAAAAAACAAACAAAACAAAAAAAAAACAGCTTTATCTAAGGAAGTTATGCTTTGTTTTCTGCAGGGTGAATTTTAATCCTGCATCCTCTCCAGGGCCCCATGTGAGCATCGACCTACAAAGAGGTTTTTCCAGAAGTCTTATCAGCTCTGCGGTGAGATCGTGGGGCACCCATAACGTGTTGATCCGTGTTCTCCTAAGAACATGTGTGTGAAGCGACATTTCAGTCACGACCAATTACTGTCTGTGTACAGCTGATGTAGGCCAGACTTCACCGAGGCTCAGTCCAGCGCCAAACGTGGACAGACAGAATCTTCCTGTCTGTCCACAAAGCTCCCCCTGTTCTGCAGCTTTTGGTTTTTAAATAATTCCATAATATTAACAAGTCACAGTGTTTGTATACATGCATATAAAAACATGTGTATTTCTGCAGTAGTGATGTAACTTTGATTTTGAGCATTGGGTCATAATTTTCATCATGAGTGATCATATTATCTGGATAATGTTTTTTTTTTTTAAACCAAAACATTTTTTCAACTTTATTTTCCATTTATGTTATATATGAATGGTAATTTTTAAAAACGTGTGTCAGTTATTATTCACAAAATCACCTCAAAGCATTTGTTCCTATACAAAACATCTAAAAAAAAAAACTTTTTTTTTTTTTTTCAAATTGCAGCAGTGTTTTTGCATTTATTTAACTAAATAGACCAAATTCACGAGTTTAAAAACACATTTATAGTTTAAAAATATTTACTGATTTTAAGTTTGCCGTGCAGTGTTTGCATTATTTTATTTTAATAATGAATAAAACTATAGTATTCAGTTTTGACTTACTTGTTTCGCAGCTTCCCACCTTTTAGAGGAGACATTTTGTGGCAACGTTTTTGTTTTATCAAATTACAAATGTCAAAGAAAATTGCGGGAAATCTGTGAACCCACCTTAACATTCATAAAAACTAATTGATTTCATGCATGATTTCCAGATAATTTTTAAAATCCTTTATAGAGGAATGAGTCAGATGTCAAGTTAGATAAATTTATTCTGATTGCTATGAAGGGAAAAATATTTTATCTTTAAATTATTGTCTTTCTGCTGCAGTTTCTTTGTGCTCCCTTCAGATTGTGCCACAAACCAGAGGAGCAGCACAATGCTGTAACTCAACAGTCCCTCCCGTCTTATCGTGCCCTGCAGCTTGGCCCGATCGGCTGATATAAATCGAACTTGCTGGGCAGAGAGACGCCGGTTCCTCCTTTGGGTCTGCACATTGTTTCGTCTCGGCCTGTATTTATTTAGATGTAAATCAGTTGGAGAAGTGTTACGTCCTGTCCTTGTGTAGTGGGTGGTGGACTGGTGTGGTGGACTGGTGCTCGCTTGTTGGAGGAAGTCCACTCCGTTGAGATTGGGGTTTCTGAAGATTGTTTTTCCATAATAGGCTGTTGAAGATGTGAGAGGGTGACATCATGCAGCCTTACCCATAAGGTTAGATCTATGAGAAAAGACTCCCACACCCATATTCTTTTCAAAACTGTTCTTGTTTTATTCAACAGGAAGCTGCATTTCAGACTTTAACTCGTGCTTGTGAAGTTCTCTTTAAAGCAACAGAATGGTTGTTAGGTGGGAAAATGCTTGCTGAAGCAACAGCCAGCTCACAAAGCTAATAAAATCAGAGGCAAATGACTGTAGGAAGAACTATCCAGTGATGCCAGAATTAAAGATAAGCATTTTAAATATCTCCACCTTCCGAAGGTGAAAGGGTTCATTTCAGTGGTGTAGTCTATGCGATGCATGGGTGTACAGAGTATACCCACTAGAAAAGCTCAAGAATTTCAGTATACCCATTTAAAAGTGCCCAGTGATACATGACATATCATTAGGCATGTGTCATTGATACATTAAACGGTAATTAAACGCTTCCGTAAAAATCTGTCTGTATGCAGCGATTGTTTTTTACATTCGCTTATCCAGCGAATTATTGTATAATACTGTACTTACTACTTAATACTTGAACTTGCTTCGCTTTGATACTGTTTTATAAATTATATAACATGTTTTTTTTAATGCAAAGCCAACTGTTGTACAAATTTTGTTGTATATTTAGTCAAATATAAGCATCAGAGAAATTTGGAAATGTTCAATGTGCTTAAATCGAAATAAATGTATGGTTACATTGTACTAACCAGTGTACTTTGGTTTCTAAGCACAACATACCCACTACAAATGTGTAAACTACACCACTGGTTCATTTGTCTGTAGCGTTACAAAAATATCTCATGAACCAACGGCCAGATTTAAAGAAAGAGACTGACAACATCATGGAAAGTGTTACCTGCAGAGGGTGGATGACGTGTGATGAAGTCGATGGCTATGCGACAAGGGACAGCTGGGAATAGGTAACGGATCTAGGAGGCTAGAAAGGTGTTGGTTGCCATCCTTACTGCGTGCACAAGACAGAAACAAACTCTTTGACATCACGAGACATGGCAGGCCACCCAAAGTGCCTTTGAGTAAAGGTCGACATGCAGTTAGTACCTGGGTGACAGGTCATCTTGGAGTTTTGAATCCATTGTAAAACTTGTATTTTAACAGCCTCGGGAACAAACGTCAGGTCACGAGGATCAGAACCTGGGTCAGGTTCATCCCTTCAGACTCTGGGATCACTCCTTCAACGTGCAGGTCATAGCTCCAACCATGCAAGAAGACGGTAGTCTCAAGTTTCAGAACGTTATCATTGGATGTGTATCTACAGCATATTACCTTTTAAAGTTAATTCCATGCTAAATGGCCACCCAAGTACACAAACTTAGCAAACACAAAAACTTATATAACTCATCCAATTTTACATGTTGAACAAAAAATGTTGTTCCTTTGTAGCTGAATGTAACCTCCATCACATACTCTGAGCACTAATTAATTGCATGAGATACGTGTATCTGGTACCTGTGGGGACCGTGTTGTATTTTGAAGTGACTTGTTACACTGTACTTGTAAAGTACATACTGGTACTTACGTGGGGCATCCAGATATACATCTGATACCTATGGGGACTAGGCTGTATCATAAGGTAACTTGTTGCCCTGTACTTGCAAGGTACTTACTAGTACTTACAGGGAATGTACATTGTACTTCACTGTGCATACTGGATACATATCTGGTAACTACCAGATACACACCAGATACATTACTGGTAAGTAGCAGGCAAATATCTAGTAAATACAAGATAGCA
>NC_056509.1:42291309-42310163 GCF_014905685.2 Nematolebias whitei
CATATCCTATAAATACCAGGTACAAACCCTGCAAATACCCAGCATATACTGGGCTGTATTATGTATTGTTACCTACACACCTATACCTGCCTCCCCTGAACATGGGAGGATCTGCGGTGGAAGTGGTCTCCAGTTACAAGTACTTGGGTGTGCACCTGAATGAAAACCTCAGCAAGTGTAGAACCACTAGACTGAGGAACAGCTTCTACCCTAAAGCTTAGGCTCATAAATCCCTAACCAAGAAAATCACTGTAAGAAAAAACAAAGAAAGATCACTGTAATGCCACTTTAATTGGTGATATGTGACCTGTTGGTGCTGCTGATTATCCATGCTGCTGATTTCTTGCCTTTAAGCTGCTGTATTCATATCTGCTCACTACAGACTCATGTTCAGGCTGCTTTTCAATAAACCGTATTATTTTGCATTACTAGTGTTTAGCGTATATCTTGGATCATTGTGTACTGTTTCTTTTTATACTTTATATTTTTGCTATTTTGTGATGTAACTGGGACCTTGTGTACACAATTTTATTCCACCTCATGTACCACATGTGATGTGAACGACAATAGAACCTTGAACTTAATGTAAACCAGCAAGGTTAAATACATCTTCTGGACATTTGTTAGTGTTAATGTCCTCAGATTCAGAATTTAAAAAAATTACAAAAAGCTTACTGATTTGTGACCTTATTTCACATGTGAAAAATAATAAACACCCGTTTATTAAAAATATTAATCAATAGGGCCTTTATTTCCTCACTTCCATCTCTACCTCTTTGTCTCTTGCGCTAGGACCTTTAGCTAAAATTTAAAAGACAAACGGGGGACAACTCGAACGAGTTCGAATTTAAATTAAATGTCCTCGCTCGGCTTCCGTAGGCATTCCTTCACTGTCTGTCAGCGCGCGGCGACAGTCAAACATCGGGAAGCCAACGTCCTGCTCCAGTCGTGAACTATGGAGGAGATTAACGGCATTGAAGTCGTACCGTGCACAGAGTCCAACTATCTGCAACCGTTCCGGGTGTCCTACAACCAGGTGAGCTGCCTCTGACTGCCGTGGAGGGAGGATGCTGAGTCTGGATGCTGTCGGCTAGCCCAACCCCCGCGTCCTCCCCCCACCATTCATTTTAGCCGCTAGCATCAAGGCTAACCTGCTGACCACAAACATTAACGTTAACAGCAGCGGCCGTTAACGATTTAACGGCAACGTGCAAACCGTCAACTGCAGTCGGTTTGTTTTAATCCCACAGCGGCTCGGTTGCGGCTGTTCAGTCTGCGGTTTATGTAAACTTGAGGCAGCTAGGCTAGCAGGCTAACGTTAGCCGCGCATAGCATCACGCTAACATCAGCACATTCTTTAAATTATGTCTGTAAAGGGCCAGATTGTTTTAGTCTAACGTGACGGCACATAATGCTGTGTTCATGTGGGAAATTCAGAGGAGGCTTGTCGATCCCAACTGTAAAAAAACTGGCCCAGTAAAATTTAATTTGAATATTTAAAATAATCAGGTGTCCTCACTGTTTAGTTTAGAGGGAAAGGCTTGGCACTTTAATTTAAAGTTTAAATCCTGTCATATTTGCACACCTTCAAGATGACAAGAAGGAAAGAGCTCACACTTAAAAGTCATACAATATAATCACAATTAATCCTAATATTATATGTTTTTTTTTGGCACCTAAGATCTACAGTGTTGGCTTTGCTGCATATTTTCTCCAATATTCTTGATATTTAAACTAATACAGTTTCATTTAAAGACTCGTTTCGATCACAGCTCTTCCTCTCATCAGAGATATCACAATTATTTTTATTATTACTGAATAAACAACTCATCTTGGTCAGAACAATAGTAATTATAAGCAAGAGCAGGCAAATGGTGGTTTAGGGATTTACTGTATGAGAATACAAAACAAGAACTGGGTTTTTTTTGGTCCAGGAAGTTCATGTTTCATTCAACCTTTATTTAGACGGGTTAATCCCATTGAGCCTCGAGGACTCATTTACAAGAGAGACCTGATTTCAACAATGATTCATGTTTTGGAAGAACAACACTGACTTCGCTGAAGTGCTGAAGTTGAAATAATCTTTACTGCAGTGACATTTATAGAAAACATATAATCTTTATAATGGTAAACAAGAATAAGGACACAATAAAATCAACCCTAATGTATATTAAATTATTTCACTAATATGTCTCATAATATTCCTTGTTACCCAACTCATGCATTTCTGTGTTCTCTGTTTACATTAAAATTAAGAAATGATGTCTCCTCCTCTTCTCAGCTTCATGCATGTTTCTGGTTTGCTTGCTGCTACTCTGGATCCACCATGCTGGCGTCAGTTTACCAACTAGGTCACGACGTATTTCATTTACTATTTAATCATGTCAAACCAGGGCTGTCGTCACTGCGGCTCATCAAGTCAAAAACCAGTGGAGGTTTGCTCACTGACCAGAATAGTTATCCTTAACCACTGTTAGTGGGGATAAGACTTTCTTCTCATTTCAGAGTTGAATTGGTAGTTGTTCCAGTTTACCATCTAAACTTAGATATTCAGTTTTTATTAACAGATACAAACAAGTCAATGCAATGTAAGTTTCTGAAGATTTAGAGGTTAAATACACAAAGTTTAGAGTGTCAACTGTTTGCTGCTCAGAGTGGAAGTGTCTCTCCTTTTTTGTCTGGACGGGGAGGAAAGAGCTTCATTTCATGTCGCATCAAACCTCCACTTTCCAACTGCATTCTGCTCTTTCCAAAATCGCAGAGAGGAGAACCAAAGCTTCACTTCTGAGAAAGAGAGAGGTTGATGTCACTTTCCTTCTCAGAGGGAAGTATTTGGTTCTGTGGTGTTTTGCGCGTTAAAACGAATGGAAATAGGATCAAGCTTGCTGAAAAGCAGCAATCTATGTTTGATCCCAGTTGGATTTTAAACATCGTTGCTATAAAAAACTAACCGTTTGTCTGCGCGCTGCATGTTTGGTGTTACTGGCCTTTTATGTTGTCCATTAATTCGTGCTAATGCATGCCTGTCAAGCATTATTTATCCCCTGCATTACCCTGAAGTATTCATTTTTCAGAGGGCTTGTAAATCCATCCTTTCTTCTACTCGGTCATCACTTCATTTTTAGATTTGTTTTATCCATACGACGGTAGCAGAGAGGGAAGGCACATTCTCAGCTCCTCTGATGAGCATCTCATCACGTATTTAGTGTCACATTAGCTGCTTCAATGCAGCGTCCAGATATTCATGATGGAAAAATGTGTGAAGGTAGGAGCCTCGGTTTATCCTTCCAATCTAACTCTGGTTGATTTATTTTATTAATATAATTGTTAATCTTCTAGTATTGTATTGTGCTGTAGGTTTATTAAAAACACAGCATACTTATAGTCTTAAAAGACAGCTCATTTTCATGCTTGTGTGTCTTGATGTTATGACGGAGCTTTAGGGCCATGCTAAGAAAAAAATAAATAATAAAAGCCATAAAATTACAAGAATAAAGTCGAATAAAGTCAATAGTGTGTGAAAAAGGTCGTATGAGACTTTTTTTTTACAGCTCTCGTTTTTATTTTAATTTTTTCCTATGAGTCAGATCCACTACGCAACCTGTCAATCAATCCAGAAGGCGTGTCAGCAAATGACCAATCCGAAGCTAAATGCTCCTTACCTGCAGAGCTGCTCTGCAGCCCATCACAGCGTACCACCTTACTGTGAGCAGGTTCAAAGTCCTGAAACTGATAATTATCTGATGCTGATGTGCTAACGGATTAAGTGTATCCTTATTTGTAAAACTGATACCAAAGTATAACTTAACAAGATGCTCAACATTCTTCATTTTACCACCGTTAAAATGCTGTAAACCTGCTTTATCGTGTCGGGAGTTCGAATCATATTACGACTCATTTAGCTTCGGATTGTTCATTTGCTGACACGCCTACTGGATTGATTGACAGGTCTCGTATCCGACTCGTGAAAATAAAATAAAATAAACAAGAGCTGCAAAAAAAAAAAAAAAAAAATTGACAAAATTTATTCTTGTAATATTATTATTTTATTTTTTTTTTCTTAGCGTGGCCCTAAAGCTACGTCATATAATAGTTTCCAGCAAAGTGCGAAATATTTCCTTAAACAATCACAATTTGGTGACCTGAATTCATTTAGTATTTGACAATAGCTTTGCAGTTTTTCTGTTAATCAGCCAAAGATGACACTACTGTTGGTACTGAGAAGTCCAGAAGGAGCAGGACACTATAGGCCGCTTCGACTGGTGTCAGCAGTATCATGCATGCACAGGATGCGTCTTCACCATGCTGAAAGACTAATCAAGAGCATCAGGCTGAAATAATTATTAAGAGCTTTGACAGTAGAAGCATTTGGATCAAGATATTGGGGCTATTCATGTATTTGCAGAGTCTGATGGCCTGGAAACCATAAAATATCCAAATGACAGAAAAGTTGAAATGTGGAGAAGCTTGAGCCAGCTGACGAGGAACAACGCTTGTAGGAATTGTTAGTATTAAACAACTCAGACCTCCATGAAGATGTGCATGTAAGGAAATGGATGAACAATCCAAAGTATTGTCTATTTCTTAACCTGATTATTTAAATGATCTGATTTTGACGAATGGTCACCAAACATAACAGCCAGGGTAAGCTATGTAAACGTGTAACCTATTGATAAAGTTAGGTGTTTTTTATTTGTTTTATTTTCAGTATACAGTAGTACCTCGTTTATCACGGGGGAGCCGTGCCCTGAAGACCCGCGATAAGTGAAACACAACGTTTCTAAAATCTAAACGCTCTAAAAAGACAATGTCATGATTTCAGCTCCCTTCCTCCTCTGCTCTTTGCCACCTGCAAGTGCTTTTGGCCACGCCCACTTCTCCTGCATGGAGAACAGCTGATCAGCTGCAGCAGGAGGTTTATCCTTCAGTAAGTGCTGCACAAAGGGTGCTGCAGGTGCTAAATAATTTAAAATAATTTATATATATTTTTTTAATTCTGTGCCGATCGTGCGGCTCATCCATCAATCAGGAAGAGTTCGGGAGTTTGCATGTTTTTCTGGTGCTTGCGTGGGTTTTCTCCGGGTACTCTGATTTCCTCCCACCGACCAAAAGCATGTATATTGGTCTGCCTTCAGGCCCAGGCCTCCTTTGCAAAAGAGATCTGTGATCTCAATGGGATTTTTCTGGTTAAATAAAGGTTCAGAAATAAATCGGCAAATTCTGTATAATGTCCTGTCTTATTTTGAAAAACCGCGATAAAGCGAGTCGGCGATAAACGAACCGCGAAGTAGCTAGGGACACCAAACTATTCTTAAGTCAGTTTAAACAATGAGCATCTGTATTCTCAGTGAACAAGTTCACTGTTTTAATGATTTTTGGTTATCACTAAACACACATTCAAATTAAATGAATTGAACAATGGCATATTTTGACAACTATAATGGCTTTAAATGGCATCATGTGATCAGAGGCTCAGGAGGTGGTCCTGTCTGGGGTTCCCACCTGTGACGTCAGAGGAGCGAGGTTACACCTGTCAGGAGTTTGGCTAAAGATGGCAGATGGACAACAAAAAAGACGATGTTGACCCCCGTCTGTATCTTATCCTCCTCATGTGCCCTTCAGAGCTCAGGACGGGCTCCACTCCGAGTCCTCACAAAGGCTGTTTAAAAATCGCTCTGAGGGAGTTTCTCTTCTGGAGTCCTTTTCTGTTCCTCTGTCCACCTGCAGCTGAGCCACTGGTCATTGATCCGTCCCACCAACACTCCCAGACCCTCAGAGTGGATAATGTCCTGTAAGAGACTCTCTGAATCACTGGTTTTGGTGATGTTTTGTTTCGACTCCCTCTAGAAAGCAGGTGATTGTCCCTTGTTGACTCTGGGGAACCCCTCTTATCGCTGATAGAGAATCACAAGTTGCTACTTGGATTTGAATAATTACCTTTCATTTATTCAACACGATGGTTTGAATTATTCATCTGGAACCATCATTTGTTTGACTCCTCAGCGAGCTTCAAACACAGTTTCTCAATTCTCGCAATTAACTTGTGGCAAATTATTTGTGTACTTTGTTTGTTTCGTAGATTGAGAATTTCCATTTCGTACCAATAAATATAATCAAAATTTACTTTGGTTTTTAATTAAAAACATACGTTTTAAAACCGGTGGACGTGAAATTAATGCAACAATAACAGATGATGATTCTACTGTAAATTTATTTAAGGTTTAAAATAAAAAATCACATTAACTGATAGTTATCTTTAATAGGATGTAAAACGTCTGATCTTTTAGGTTAGCAATTTAAAGAACCAACTAATTGTTGACTAATATAATTAACCTGCAAGATAATAAAGCTTACATTAAATGGAGCGCCACAAACTTGTGTATTAGCGTTTTCAAGATGATCATTTTTGTTGCTTCGTAAAATACGCTCGTAAATTATTATGTTGTTGTCAGTGCAGGAGCTTTGTGTGTTTTGAAATATATAGTTGTTAGAGTTTAAGGACCTAAAAGATCAAGATTACCTCTCTCTGCAGCCACCGTTCTCACAGGAGTTCGCCATTTCTGATGTTAGTGGGGCCACATCGATTTTAAGGTCCCCCGTCAGCTGCTTCTGCTTCCCTTCCTTTCTGACTCCATCTCTCCCCACGGGCTAATCTCTCCGTAGTAATCCATGTCAGCCATGGTTCTGGATCTCCCCTAGGCCATTCACGCTGTTCCCGCCACCCCCTTCTCAGCAAGTGGCCCAAGTAATGAGGGGAGCCCAGCCATCTGTGTGTGGTAACGGGGCACTGAAGAGTACTTTGACAACAATTTGTGTTTTATTTTGTACAATGGAAGGCAGTAGTGATAACGGTACGCAGTGTCGTCCGTACAGCCTTGTTCCAACACCAGACATGTGTCTAAACAACTTATTTTCAATAGCAACAGGATTTCAAAAATGTTGATTGCAACTGTTAACATAAGTCGCACAATTTCTGTGAATTCAATTTTTAGTTTTTCGCCAGTTCTTTAAATTTTCCATAAGTTTGACCAAGGCCGTAAGGCAGATTGGGAACTTGTTTGGCACTTGAATTGCGCCACTGTTTTCCTCGTGTCAGTCAGGTTTTCCCAGGCACGTTTGTAAACCACCTACTTTATCTTTACATGCCAAACACTTTGCAAAGGATTAATTCAGCTTCTTCTTACAGTGATAAGTCTTGAGTTGTCCTTCCAAAGATTCATGGAGTGGAAACTCCCGGCACAGGTAAATCTACATCATGTCTCTGGCATCTGTTCAGAAGCAGTCAGTAGGAGATCCTTTAGGTTATGAGGTGGGGACTGCATGAATTGGACTAGGTTGTCCAATGAAACCTTGAGAATTTTGAGGCTAAATCACTTGAGGTACTTGTTCTTGTATTCCTCAAAACCATCCTTGTGATGTGGCAGGGTGCTTTAAGAGGCTTTAAGTTCCAGTATCTTTATTGTCATTCGCATCACATGTGGTATATGAGGTGGAATGAAATTATGTACTCAAGGTCCCAGTTTACACCCAGAAATAGCCAAAAAATAGCATATTAGAGTAATATCTACTTCACTGGCTGGACCTAAGGTTTTCATATAGTGCTGTGGTCCTCAAGCCTGAGGGCCACTGTCCTGCATGTTGTTTCCCTGCTCTTCAGCAGGTCTTCAAGTTCTGCAGAAGCCTGTAAATCTATAATAATAATTCATTCAGAGAGGAGTGTTGAAGCAGAGAAACATCTAAAACGGGCAGGATGGTGTCCCTCGAAGACCAGGATTGAGGACTACTTCTATCGTGCATTGCTGTTGCTATACGTAGTACAACTGTGGGTTAGTTCTGATGTAGATGTGCCCATTGTGGGATTCTTTGGCAAATTGCTCTGGCTGTTCTGTGGATGCGATAAACAAGTTGTGATGCACCGTCTTCTGACACATTTCAGTTAAAAATAAATGACATCCTTGAGCTTTAGTTCAGGACTTAAGTTGACTTTAGCTTGTTTTACTGGATTAGAAAATCCCACTTACAGAAAACATTACTGGTGACTGTTTTGCCAGTTCACAGGCTCTCATTCGTTGGACGGCGTTTGGTAGATCCTGACCACTGCAGACAGGAGACATCCAACAAATAACACAGTTGTCGAGGTGGTGGTATTACTGCGGTCTGTCGCTGTTATTGTTTAGATGGTAAAAGGTGGAAGTGGTCTTCCAATTAGATGATTGTGGACATGATCCAGAGTCTCTGCAGTGTGTCAAAGTGTCCACGGGAGAGACCCCTCCATATGATTATTGGTGTACTAGTGAGAATATAAATGTACTACGAATACATAATAGAAAGATCAGTATGGTTGGAGGGATCAGAAATGCATTGTAAAGTACTTTTTAGCATTTATCTTTTTTGATTTCAGCACAACTTCAAAGAGAGACCATTTACTTGCTGCCCGTTACTGTTGTAGTGACCATTCACTCTGGCTCGACCTTACTGGGACTCACTCTGTGTAAGACACACACTCTCTTATTGACATGACAGGATTTTCTAAGTAATTACACTGGTAGACCGTAGTGCAGCCAAAACATCTGTCTTGGCTTAATTTCTCTGGATTAACAGCAGATAGCGAGAGTTAAACGCTGTTTTTTCTTGTCTCGGGTCATCGTTATTTACTCGTGCTTTACAAATCACAGATTTAAAAAGTCACGTCGCTACAACTCACTCACTATTTCAGTTTCGTCGTCTTCTTCTTGGATGAACCTGCACCAACTCACTCAAACACCAGATCTCTTGCTGAGGAATAAAAACGCCTGCTCTGGTAAAGCGGTCTTCCTTGCGTCTGACGGAGCTTGTGGGTGGAGAGGAGGTGCAGCCTAAATCTGAATCAAGGTCACATTTCCTCAGGCACATGGAATGTAGGCCAACTTTACCATTTTTATACAGTAATGTGAAGAGAGAATATATGCAAAGTTACTGCGGTGAATTCACACATGGGGGTTGTTTGTGTTTGTTACGCATTTCTGATGTTTAAAAGGTAACTCTTGACATATGTATATTTACTGCATCTCCTTCGTTTACAGATAGTTAGCCCCTTTGAATAGGTTTAAATATGAATAACTCAAAAGGAAATATTAAGATGAATAAACAGGCTGACACCACATTGGTTGTGATCATAATCGTGTAGTGTTCACCTGCTTCACTGTACAATTTAATGACGTTAGCATTGCGCTTAAAAATTTCACAGAAGCTCCTGTCAGAGTAAATATCACAAACACAAGTTTGAGTATTTAATCTTTAAGAATTTCTCCATGAAAAGCCATAAAAAGTAAACGAAATATGTTTTATTTGCCTTGCTTTTGTGTTCGGTGTAAAATAAATGAAGGTATAATTGTTTTTTGTCTCGTAAAAAAACTTTAAAGTCTTCCCTGTGCACACGTTTTAGTTTATTATTATTATTTTGTCTTTATAGATGTTTTTGTAAAGTGTTCTTTGTGCTACAGTTTTAATTCTAATCAAGAATCGGTCAGTTATTAATATATATTGATGGTGTTTGTTTTTGCTTCTCTGTCACCCAGAGACAACAGTCAATATAATTGATATAAGGATATTTTGTTTATGCTGTTAAATGTGTTTCTTTACAGAATGGCACAAAGAAATCCTGGGACTTTATGCGAACTCATGACAGGTAAAACATTCCCCTGCAGTTATTGCATGTTGTCTAGTTGTCTCACATTTCTACGTTTTCACTTGAAGATGAAGCGTTTTGCTGGTGAACAAAGGGGCTTCCTGTTGGAGAAATTAGCGCATTCTTTAACGTTGTTTACTCAAAAGAACCGCAACTTACGGCAGGTGAAGACCTGACCGGCATTTTACTTGCAAGGGCAGATTTCGAGACTACATACATCAACATATATGTGTTTATATCGAGTTTATTTTAATTCAGTGGGTGTCCTTGAAGCCAGCTGCAGCCTCCTCACACAAAACTTTGGTTGCACAAACATATGGTTCATGGGCATCAAAGAGACTTTCTTCAGTTTGAGATGAGGGAGAGTTTTTGGAGACAACTGAGCTCCTTGTTCTCAGGGCAGAGGGGAAGATTCTCAGCCACAATAATAAAGCACAATAATCATTCGTAACCTTTGATCAAAAAATTCTCTTAACACAAATAAAACAACATTCAAACAGCCATGTTTGTATAGAAATAAGTTGGTCTCAAACGTATTCACAAAAACATAAAACAAGATCCACGAGTGTACGACTAGATTCCCAAATGTTCACCACAAGTATCACAAACGCGTTAACCGTTTTCCAAATGTACGACTTTCTTCATGCTCCTGATTCACAAAGTGTAATGCTGCGTTCAAGGCCAGTGAAAAGTTTGGACATCTGCATCCAACTATCAAACATGGAGATATTCTGTTCCATATTATCTAAGATCATAAATAGGTGCGCACCAATAAATCAGCTCCGATTTCCTTAAGTTTGGGAGAACGGCCGATACTTACACGAGAAACCGATTTTACAGATTTTTTTTCTTTTTTGTAGTTTTAACAACAATTGTCTAAACTTCATTTATATTTCAGAGCACTACCTCACGGCCAGTTAAAACGTTTGTATTGTTTCTAGGATATTGTTCAAGGGTATGTTTTTCAATAAAATAAGATTGAAAATTGAAGGTGCATCGTGACCTTATAACGCCCGACAGTGTCGCTTGTAAAACAAAATCGGAATCGGCAGGTCAGACTTTTTAGAGCTCGGTGATCGGCCAGAAAACTGCAATCGGTGCACGCCTGATGATAAACATTATCAATCTGTTTAATCCCACTGGCAACAATTATTGCCTTCATTTTTTCTACGTACATGTTTAACCATCCACCATTCTCTGGTAGAGGCTCGGACACTGAGGGCAGTAGTTTTTTTTTCCAGAAGAAGAATAACCTACCAATTTTGAGTTGTTTATTTTCCTACAGTCCATAAAATTAACATTTTTTGGCATCATTTAATGTCAAATTAAAGGCTCCCACAGACTCGCGCGGACGTCAGTCCTCGGAGGTCCGCGTGTACCGGATCAGAGTCGAAGCGGACGCCCGCAGGACGTATCTGCGCAAAGATCAATATTTACGACCACGTACTCGGTGTCGCACAATAAACTGCCCGGCGACAGACTGTTTTATGTGCAACACCAATGTATTAAATTCCCCTTCTTCAGCTGTGGTCTGGCCTGTTTAGTTTTTTCCCCAAGAGGCAAGCGGTAGTTTTTAGAACTTTTTATTAACAACATATAAACACAACACTGCTGCTGCTGGGGCTGCCAGCTCTCTGTTTGTTTTGTTTTTTGCGACCTGTCAATCAATCCAGTAGGCGTGTCAGCAAATGACCAATCGCTGAACTCAATTTGTCCCGAAGGTAAACGCCCCTTGCCTGCGGAGCTGACTGCAGCCGCACAGGGTGGACGCTCGAGTACGAAGTCTAAACCCTCTGTGGACATAGCGCACGTCTTCCTCGCGGACTGAGGATCGCACGAGTCTGTGGGAGCCTAAAGCGAACTACCGTGTCGAGTCAGAAATATGTTGCTTCTAATAACCCTGTGAATTTCAGGTCTCTCTTGTAGATGAGTCCCCGAGGCTCGATGGGATTAACTTGTCTAAATAAAGGTTGAATGAATGAATGAATCTGGAACATATGACGTTTTAGACAAATATACATTATCTTGTCTTATTAGAAAAAAAACTGTATGCATTTTTGAATCTTGTTTGCTTTTGTGAGTTCTTTTGAGGCTAATTTATCTCCACAAATTTAACTTGAAACAGGTTTCAACTTTCAAGCAGCGTTTCTGTGGTCAACCTCTGAACCATCCACGTTCGTGTCCAAAACATTTCTTAATCGGAAGATCTTGTATCTAAAGTAGTTGAATCCCACGTAGCTGTCTGGGATCAACAAACGAGAACGAAGGTGCTCAACGTTTTATTTCCATCAGTTTAGACTCATATTTTTTGTGCACTGTAAAATGTTGTATTTCCAATGTTTTTTAGTTTTAAATGGCCTTTATCATCATCCAATGATAAAAAGATCCCTTGTTGTTCTGTCAAAATGCTAATTTTGTTTTGTGTTTGTGTTTTCTGTCAATGTTTGGAAATCTATCCAGTTATTTTTAATCTTTCATACACTTTTCATTTACTGGATCATTAAACTAAACAAGCCTGTTTCTATGAGATGTGGAAACCTACTCTAAATCAAATACATTGCTTATAAAAGTCTGAGTTTCATGGGATGTATTGTAAAACAAATATCACACGTTTGTGTCAAACCACCGATTCTCCTCCTTAATGTACCGTAATGCCCCGAGGTAAGTTTCAGGTCATTTCAACCCTTCCTCCTCTACTGACCCCGAGCACAGGTTCTTTGTAAAAAATAGCACCCCTGAGAAAAAGCAGCAAGCTTCAAACCTCCGTTCAACACGCAGCTCTTCTTAAAGAGGAAATTCCTCTAAATTGTTGTAGCATTTGTTAAAAGGACTCAGGATTGTTTTGCGTTTTTCTCAAAATCGCATTGCATTTTTATTTGTCCTTGCACAACTACGTATCGTCTTTCAAAAGAACAATAAACAAAAAAAAAAAATGAAGTGCCTGAATGGACCATCTGTGTTGTCCATCAGAGGCTGATCAATCAGATCAATGTAGAGGAGCTGCTCGAAGAAATCTAACCTCGACACAGTCAATAGAGGATCTCCACCCAAAATACATCACTATTGTTCTCTGTTCTTCTTTAAGTTGAGACGTAAACTACAATTTAACTGAGGCTTTATACGACTTTGCCAACCTCTTTATGAACCAGCTGTGGTTGATTGTCGTTGCAGCTACAATAAAAACCAATCTGTAGTTCTGATTGGTTAAAAATCAAAATAATCAAATCATGTTTTCAGTTCTGGCGCAAAAGAAAATACAGTGCCTTGCTAAAGTATTCGGCCCCCTTGAACTTTTCAACCTTTTGCCACATTTCAGGCTTCAAACATGAAGATAACAGAGAGCTGATTGATTGGTGAAATTTGCCGAAGGTGGGTTTTTAACCTTTAAACAAGCAGAACAGAAACTAAAAAAGCTAAACAGAAGCAGAAGGCTAAGTGTAGGAACATGAAAGCTAAAACTTAGTTAAGTGTAGAAAAACTTGAGGCAACTGGTTGAAAAGTAGGCAAGGCTAACAAAAAGCTAAAAGTAGCATAGTAATTTAAAAACAAACGCTGAAGTCAAATCTGAATACGACTTTGTTTTTGAAGAGATCTCAATAGATTTCTATAGTTATTAAATCTTATTTTATTTTAACCATTCTTTATACAGGTATACCTGTATAAACTCTGTATATACTCATTTTGAAGAGAGACCTGTTTGGGAGCAGACAGTGGGTGTTGGGGGCTTTGCTTAAGGGCCCGGAGTGGGGCAAATGAAGGTGGAGACAGGTGTGGGTGTTCAACCTTTTCCACCCATATTTTGATGTTGTCGGTCCGGGGAGTCGAACCGGTGACCTTCCGATCACAGAGCAACCTTCTCTAACCTCTGCGCCGCACATAGTTTATATTATCTAAAAAGAACAAAAGTCACAGCACCCATCTCCTGAACGAACATTTTGGTGTGAATGATTAAAATGATATAAAATATGCAGACAATAATATACGACCCTTAAGTATCGGCGAGTGGTGGTGCAGAGGTTGGAGAAGGTGGGCCTGTGATCTGAAGGTCGCCGGTTCCACTCACTGTACCGACAACATCAAAATGTGAGTGAAAAAGGTGAAGCACCCACACCTGCCTCCACTTCCATTTGCTCCACTCTGGGCCCTTGAGCAAGGCCCTTAACCCCCACCATCTGCTCCCCCGCCCGGGCAGATGGCAGCTCTCTGCTCCACACAGAGGGCTGTGGTAGCTCAGTGGTCTGTGGTTGTGTGAGGAAGAACATCTGGAGTACAAAACACTTGCCAGGTCTTTGTGCGAGTCAGTTCGCTGTGGTGACCCCTGAAGGAGGAGCAGCCGAAAGAAGAAAAAAAATCCAACCTTTAAGTGGACCTGAATTATTGGATAGAGATGTCAGTTTTTTTAAGTTTACTTGTAAAAATCAAAGTTCATGATCAATAATCCAGGTAAAAAAAAATCCCGCAAAGTTAAGTCAGGTCCTCTGGATTATTGAGCACGAGCTTTGACGTTTTGAACCACCGTGACCACGGCTGCCTCAGAGGAGTCGACAGGGGAGAGGGCGGGCCCCAGAAACCATCTTAGCACCAGCAACCTGGTTGGTCCAGTATGTGAGTGTGCTGCTTGTGGGACTGAGTTTGTTGTGGCTTCTCGGACTGATGAAGTCCTTTAGATGAAGGACGAAACGTCTCAACAAAAAACAAAAAAAGAAACCGTCCAGATGACTTGACTGAACTTTGCTGGATTTACATGTAAAGTTAAACTTTTCTGGCCAACATGACCTTTTCTTCTTCAAAGTCTCAGCTCAAACGTCAAAGCGCAGGCCTGAAATCATGACCTGAGTAGACGTGGTCCAGTATTTTAACTGGTTCCCTTTCAGCACGGGAAAGGCAGGGCAGGGCTTCCTGCCGCCTCAGACACATCCGCTTTTCCCAACACAGAGCCCGGGCCTCCAAGTCTGCACCGGCAGCGCCGCACAAACACAAACTGACCCGGCTACATTTCACCAGGACCTTCGCTCCACTTTCATTTCCATATCTTTGTAGTGACGGGTCCATATCCCTGCAATTTGACCTTCTGGTCTCTGGTTCTACGTCTTGTTTTAGAAGTGGGGGGTATTTTAGTATCACTTTATTTTTAGAAGTTTATCACAGGAAATGTCCAATACAAGAGTACACTTGGCGAGGCATTGTGTTGTGAATCTGATGGTTAAGTGCATTGATATAACCAAGTTATTCACATACATACCAAATAAAATTTAATGTTCACGCGCGTTAAATTTGAGGTTTATTATATTTTAAATGTTTTTGTTCTACAGAAGACAAAAGAAATGTAAAATGCCTTGAATAAAATGGTTTTGTCTTAAGTGTTTGACCAGTTTCACATAGGCCTGTCACGATAACAAATTTTGCTGGGCGATTAATTCTCTCAGAAATTATTGCGATAAACGATATCGTTTGAAATTTGACAATAATTAGTAATTGTCAAATTTAAGAAGAAATGTTGGTTAATTTATTTTGAGTGTAGTACCTTTTTTCAACCACTGGATGGCGGTATAAGACTGTTTGAACCGAAGGATGGATAGTGAGGGAGCAAGCAGCGTGTCTCTTTAAGAAAATGGGAGGGAGGCCCCTTGACGTGACATGGGCTGTCTCTCCTTTCTTTCGGTTCTCAAAATGGTGGACGCTCGGTGTGGTTTGAGCTCTTTAGCAGAGCATTTTTCACACAAAGCTTTTAATAAAAAATCATTAAACAAGTTCTCAGCTTCTTTCTGCAGAGAAAAACAACTTTTAGATGAAGGCACGGGTTTCAACCATGAATTCTGGAGCTTCGACAAGACGAAGTTTTTTTCCCCCGAGGTCGGCCTGTTAGCTTAACTCGTAGCTTAGCTTCTCAGCTTAGCTGCTTTTAACGATCCAAAAACGTGATTTTGGACGATTAAAAAGGATTTTGAAGAGAAAAGAGTAAGGGAGGGGTCAGTGCAGAGCACCGGAGTTGAACCTTTTGTCATCCAGTGTCTTCAGTAGAAAGAGAGAGACACAAAGAAACGATAAAGTCGATAAATGAAAACGAGGTAGATAATTTTCATTTATCATGCGATTGATTTGTTTATCGCGACAGGTCTAGTTTCACGTCATTTGTGCAGATTTTTAAACCAACTTTGTGTAACTCTGGCCTCTTTCTCTGATCCCTGCAGCGTATCCGTGCTGATCTTCAACACCACCTCGCACTGTTTTGTCCTCGTCAAGCAGTTCCGTCCAGGTATGCTCTCTTTCTTTGTTCAGAAAGCAACAAACCAGTAGCACAACTGGTGTGTTTGCTACAACAAAGATAAATTAACTGCAGCTTTTTTTGCCCGCCCTACGTTTTTTTTTTTTTGACACCAGTCTAAGTTTAGACTATAGAACATCCTGTGGGCACTTTCACTTGAAACAGTACAATGTAAACTCTGTTCAGTCAACCGATTTGTTGAAATGTAAACTCATAAATAGACCCCCACGGCCCCCATTACAGTACAAAGTAGCTTAATCTCCTTTGTTAAAAGTCGCCAGAGGCTTTTTCACACTGCACTGAGCTAAATTCAAGGAAGTCTGGGCCTCGATACTTTTCTCCTCCCTTCATTTATAAATGTTGATGGGAGAAAAATGGCCACAAGAACAACATTCGGTTCTTAACTCCAGGTCCATCTTTATTCAGCGTTTCTCCTTCATTTTCCTCCCCTGCAGCTGTGTACATGTGCGAGTGGGAAAAGGCAAAAACAAAAACCTCTCAGGCTCCTGAAAAGACCGAAGAGGGCGAAGCTTCAGAGTCTCAGGAGGGCCAGTCGGCCTCAGAGGAGGAGAGCTCGTCCCAGTGGCCCCCAGCCTCAGCGGGGGTCACCTACGAGCTCTGTGCCGGCCTGGTGGACAAACCAGACCTCTCCCTGGAGGAGATCGCCCGGCAGGAGGTGCTGGAGGAATGTGGTTACGATGTGCCCGCATCTAAACTGAAGAGGATCACTTCATACAGGTATAAACTTTTTATTTACACAGCGCCAGACAGGTCTCTCCTGAAAATGAGTCCTGGTGACTCAGTGAGACTGCCTGTATAAATAAAGTTAAATAAAAAAACGACATTAAAAAAAGTCCAAATCATAAACCATAAATTGATGTTTGCTCTTATTTCAATCCCAATTATTATACAATCCAAAAATGCAAAGTTGGTGATTGTTAATCTAAGGATTAACAGATTTCATCGAAGTCAAAGGTTCTTTATTCGTCACATGTGGTACATGAGGTGGAATGAAACTGTGTACACAGGGTCCCATTTACATCCAACAGTAAAATGTAAAAAAAAACCCAGTAGTAAGATCTAAGATATGAACTAAGAAAAACGTTAAGTTAAAAATACGCTAAGCACTAGTAGTACAAAAACAGTAAGCCGAACAGCAGCACTGTCCCCATGGTGTAAAATAAAATAACTTTTGTCTTTGAATTTGCCCGTTTTAAATTAAAATATAAACCCCCCTCGTATGCATTAAGACTTCTTCTGAGTCTTAGTAAAAAGAAACAGGTTTGTGTTAAGTCAGCTTGAGTTTGGCTTTTTGTGAATAAGAAAGTGAAGTGTCTCATCATTCCACAAAATGTGTGCTCTGCATTTAACCCATCACAGACACAGCCAAGTGGGCATGGCGGGGAATTGATCTTGAGACTTTCACTACGGCACCTGTGGCTGAGTGGTTAGAGCAGTCGTCCTCCGATGCAAGAGTTGGGGGTTCGATTCCACCAGCAGTCACATGCTGAAGTGTCCCTGGGCAAGACACTGAACCCGTCATTGCCTCCGATGTGTGTCCCATCAGTGTATGATGTGATAAAACACTGATTATTCTCTGTAGAGATCTAGTATAGAGCTGTATGAATGAGTAAATGAGACACCGATTGTGTTGTAAAGCGCTTTATCTTGATAAGGTAGAAGAAAGGCGCTGTAGTCCGTTTACCACTGCACCACATCCGCCCTAGAAACATGATCTAAAGCCTGCAGCACATCATTTGGTGAATTATTTGTTTTAAAATTAGTGGATTAAATATTATTAAAGTATTAGTACTTACTGTCGTGTATTTTATCTTTAAAATAAACTTTGGCTCCTATGTGTGGGATCCCTAAGCTGCTGGTCGCCTTGGAGGAACTTTTGACATCTCACACCTAAAGAGCTCTCTCTGGTTGCGTAAGTGAGGTCGGCCTGAGGAAAACCATCCGTCTTTGTCAACACACCATATTAACTTCCTGAAGCTTGACGGAGCATTTAAGAGGGCCAGGATTTACCGGTCCCACATCCGACTGAAGCAGCTGGACAGGCGTGACTGAACGCTCTCATTCGGCTGTTTTTGATTTGACTCGAACGCCTCCTCCAGCTTTGTTGGTGTTGTCTATGACCGCTGTTATGTGTGGGCTGCTTCTGCTGTGCAGACTGGTTTCAACTTAACCCACATACGAGCTATGAGGGCGCCAAACTGGGAATGAAACTTCAAGCTTTAGGATTTTGCAGCTTTTGCAGACTTTTTAGATGGACAAAAGATTTTAGAACACGCTGAAGGAAAAAATCTACAAAATTAAGAATACAGTAGTCCCTCGTTTATTGCGGGGTTTAGGGACCATCCCCCACAGATAAGTAAAAAAACCGCGAAGTAGGGATAGTAGTACAAATGGTAGTAGTAGGTAATAGTTTATTTTAGTATATATATATTAATGCTCTATAAACTCTTCCCACACTCTTGCAATATTCTAAGCAATGTTTCTAAACTCTAAACGTTCTAAAAGAACACAGCATGTCATGATCTCCGCTTTCTGCCACGCCCACTTCTCTGCTGCAGTCACACTCATTACCTCCCACTCGCTCACCTCTGTGTAAATAGACATTTTAAATTTAAATACTGTGTAATATTTTAAATCAGAATAAACTTTATTGGCATTGCACCGAGATACAACGCAAACATGTACGTACAGTCGTCTGAAAGATGGGCGGAGTGCATGAAGCTGCAACTATAAACAGTCCATGCAGCATGGATCGTTTCTTTAACACAGTATTTAAATTTAAATTGTAGAGAAGAGAAGTGCAGCAGGACAGCAAAGAGTTAATCCTTCACGGAGCAGAAATGTGTGGGTGGCAGAGAGCGGCAGGTGGCGGAGAGCGGCAGGTGGCGGAGAGCGGCAGGT
>NC_056509.1:42310173-42322877 GCF_014905685.2 Nematolebias whitei
GAGCGGCAGGTGGCGGAGAGCGGCAGGTGGAGGAGAGCGGCAGGTGGAGGAGAGCGGCAGGTGGAAGAGAGCGGCAGGTGGAATAGAGTGGCTGGTGGAATAGAGCGGCAGGTGGCGGAGAGCCACAGGTGGAATAGAGTAGCTGGTGGAATAGAGCCGCAGGTGGCGGAGATCATGACAGACTGCACGAGGGAGCTTCTCCCTGCACCTGTGGGCTGCTCAAAGGAGCAGCAGGTGTGAAATCTTTAAAATATTTTATTTTGAATAAACAATCCATGCCGCTTGTGCGGCTCATCCATCAATCAGCCAATTGTGTGTCACGTCCAATCTTATTTTGAAAACCAAGATAGAGCGAGTCCGCGAACAACGAACCGCGAAGTATCGAGGGACTACTGTATAGCCTTTAAAGACCCTTTTAAAACCGTGTGCGCTGTCATTCTTGACTCAGAAGATCCTGTTGCTTGTTTCCCTCTACAGATCAGGCGTGGGCGTAACGGGCGCCAAGCAGACCATGTTTTATGCCGAGGTGTCCGACGACAACTGCGTCAGCGCAGGCGGAGGAGAGCCGCGCGAGGGGGAGTTAATCGAGGTGGTCAAAGTCCCGCTGCACGAGGCCATGACGTTTGCTTACGACGAACGTATACCCAAAACCATGGGCGTCATTTTTAGTTTCATCTGGTTCCATAATAACATGTCTCCCAAGTACAAGATTTCTACCAATGTGTAACTAGCATTAACTAATGTCTCCTTCTGTCATTTACTCCACGTTAAATCAAACACCGGCCCAGCACACGCACTGCTCCCCTCCATGGCTCGCCGTCCTCTGTTGCCTTTTCTGCTTACTGGTACAAAATGAAGGGTGGGCTTCTCGTCCTTTTAACCAGCTGGTCTTATTATTACTTTTTTAAATTTTATCTACAACTCACCAAACAAACAAACAAACAAACAATTTGCCATAGCTGGTTTTCTCTGGCACTTTTTTTTCTCCTTTTTAGAAAAAACAACTCATTCTAAGCGTTTCATTTCCCGTTCAAACGGCTTCATGTCACTGATCTCATCATCTGCAGGACTACAAGAAGACTGCGCTGCTTTTAATGTAGGTTTTGAATGTTATCTGCATGATTTGTTCATCTCAAAGATATATCGGTTGAAGAAAAAGCCTTTTTGGCTTTTCAGTGCTTCTTAATCTGTCAAACTCTTCATGTCACGTTATTTTTATTTACTGTAACAATTAGCTTCTGGTTTAAAACCATCAAACATGTAATTTCCACTCAACACTACTGTTTTCTTTTTAAAACTTGAATTATTCCAAATCTAACTTGGCACACAAAAATACTATCAGAATATTAGCAAGCTAGTATAATGCACTTAACAAATATTTAAATAATATGGGCTCTTAACCCTAATTATATGACTCATTTATTGCCTTTATTTATCCTGCTGAAATAAACACAGAACCAAACCGTCATATTAAACGGTTATTTCCCGCAATTTGGCAGAGTTCGCTTAAAGTTTAAGGTCTTGAACTTGTATCGCTTCTTGCATGATGATCTGCTGTGAGTGGTGATGCCCAGCACAGACAGATTTATGTTTTCTGTGAACATTATGCACAAAACTGTGGAGTCCCTTCTTATGTAACCAAGTACAGGAGTTCCTGAAGTTGGGATCAGGACGCCACTGAATCAAGAAACACAAGTTGGTGGGAAATAAAAACAGTATTTATAACTAAATATAAAAGTAGTACCACAGTGGTATAGACTATGTCTTTCATTGTGTGATTGGCGATGACGATATATTTTTACCCGGGATAGTTGGGAACACGAGTCTCTACTGTTATTTTATGGCTCATTAATTGAAAAGTATGGGAACCACTGACCTAGTAAAGTTAAATCTAAATCACTTAAAAACGGGGCCTTGTAACGATTAAAGTTTTGGCACGCCATACAAAACTTCTCTTATTCTCAGCTTTGAAAACATGCCTTATTATTATTTATAGTATTCCTAATGGGTAATCACTGTTTAAAATTATTTATAGCTTTAAAATAGTTCACATACAATAAACCCTTAATCCAGGGCTATTCAACTGGTGGCCCGGGGGCCAAATCAGGCCCACGGGTGAGCTCAGTTCGGCCCACCAGTGGGTTCTTTTTTAAATAAAACGATTTTAAACCGTAAAACAAACTTAATGAGAATAACTGCTGGATGTCCGGCCCCTGAGCTCTTAGCTTTCAATAATTGTGGGCCCCTACAAAAAAAAAAGAGAACTCATGCCTTCCTCTTGACAGGAGGCCCAAGTTATTAGTTGGCACGTCACGGTGCTGAAGCTTAAGGCGGTATCTCTCTGGGCTGACTGTTGGTGACAAGATGATGAACGGCATCGATGAGCGAGTCTCAAAACCGTCTCTGCGTTCGCAACTTTATTTGTGTCACCCTGAGGCTTGAACGTTGAACTTGTTCAGAAATATCGTACAATCAGTTTTCTTTTAAAATGGTCGCGCCTCACGGGCGTGACGTCTGAAGCCCGTCTCAGCTTCTTAAGGGTGTCTCTGTTTTCTGACGCCCGAACGAGAGTTTTCGTCAGATAGAAATCAGAGAAATTTTATCGATCATAAATAATACGTTTAGAAAAACTGGCCTGTCTTTGTTTTAAAAGTGGACTCCAGTAGATTAAATCAGACTCATGAGACCGGCTGCCAGTAAAATAGTGTGTGCAGCCAAGAATAAGGTTTTATTAGCTGGGTACATAAAAACTAATATTTTCAACAATTGGCCTCGTGACGCGTGGCTGCACGGCTCGCTGGTCACTTAAAAACACTGATTTCACTGAGACTGCCATGAAAATGTTCACGTTTTCCTGCAGTTTTTGAGTCGTCAGCTCGTCTCCAACAGTCCGGTACTAACTTTAGGAGCATATTGTACAGCAGAAGTGTCAAAGTTACCGTACTTTAAAAAGTAAGTCAAAGGACAAGCTAAAATATTCTTGTTTTTTTTTTTTAATCAAATTATTCAGCCATAAATTAAACTTTGTTATTATTTGTATAGACTTCAGAGTGAACAGTTTTTGGTTTAAACATAAGAATTTAAATGAAGGGTATTTTTAAACGCCTTCATTTCATCCATCCTTTCTATAAAACTACATTTTAGCGAGTTGAATTTGGCCCACGAGCTTTGTGTCGACTCATGCTGGACACTAACAAATAAAACCGCTTTCACATTTTGTTACGGAGACGAAAAGGTAAATTTTACCGTATTCTTCGGACTATAAGGCGCACTTAAAATGTTTTAATTTTCTCAAACATCAACAGTGAGCCTTATAATCCGGTGCATCTTATGCATTAATTCTGGTTGATTACTGACTTCAAAATGATTTTATGTGGTACACGGAGCTCAAAAATCTGTCCAAATGTTTTAGTTTCGCTTAATGCGCCCTATAATCTGAAAAGTACGGTAGGTTTTAAATTTCAGGGAAATTGAACAAAACACTTTTTTTTTTTAACTCACTGCAAATGACTCTTTCATAATCAAAACTTGATGTGCATTCAGAGAGACTGATCATCTTAAAGATGTTTTTTCATATTCTTTATTCACAAAGTCTCACTCTGAAAACGTAAAACTGTCGTTAACGCACAAATCTAATCTTACAAAGTGAATATCGGCAGCGTTTCACCAAATCTCAGGTCCAGATGGTCAAACTTTTGTCACGTTCAAGACAAATCCCTGGATGTGACGATGACCAGCACGCCATGACGATCTCGAACATCCCATTTCAAAATCAGCTGAGACAACAAAGTCTTGGGTTCATGCTGTATCTGTGTTTTCCTCCGCTGAAAAGGGCTGGTTAATTAACTGTTCCATTTGTGAAAAGAAACTCCCACGTAGAAGTGTTAAAACATATGCAAGAACTAAAAAAAAAAAACAAAGGCAATAGTGTTTTTACAAAGAAAATGTGCTCATTTGAAGCAGACGTCTCAAAACGAGAAGAACAAATGTTTTTTCAGCAAAGCCCTCTGGATTACAGATGTACCCTCTGCCGTCTTTATTTATAAAAACTGACACCGATCGAACAGCTGTCTCCAAACACAGATCTGTGTAACCTTTAAAAAGCAGCGATTTGTTGCAGCGTTCGTCGAACGACCCCAACAGCTGACAATCAAATTAATTTTCCTTAGGTTGTGGGATCCATCAGCGCCGTCACTAATTTAGCTGTGACAGCTTTCTGTTGCCACTTGAAGTCGTACTACCAGCAGGAATAAACGAGCTTTCAAACCAAACTGATGGTTTTACACACAACTGAATATTTTGGCAGTAGTTTCTACCCATGTGCTGAACCCTTAAAGCCATACACGTTTCTTTGCCCCCGAGCTTCCGCCTGTCTAAACGTATTTCACAAACTGCTCAACTACTTTTGATACATTCCTTTAAGACGTAAAAAAACGCTGGTAATGTCTCAGAATTAAAGAAACACCAAAATGAAACAATCAGACGGTCTGAAAATTAATGTTAGGGTGTACCTTTCACTGCATATTGTACAAACTGAAGGAAATCTCTCTTTGGGGTAAAAACGAGGGATTGCACTTTTGGAAAAATCATCGGATGATTCGTGAGTTTTATGTATTAAAATTTAAATTGTAACACTAACAAGGCAGCTGCTGTTCTAGATTCATTTTCACATTATTAACAGTCACTTTATGTGAAGCCACTGTAGTATTTTTAGTTTCTTGATTCTTGTCGGGCTACTAGTTTTTCTCTGCTGTTCCATAAAACCACGCCGATGTCTCACTGGGCTGCGACCTCTGGGGACTAGCTGGTGAACGGTATTAATGAATTAATGGAGGGGGCTCTGAAATGTCAAGAAACGCTTGAGTTTTGAACGTTTGGAAATATTGAGCAGCAACATATCCTGATGCATGCTCAATAATCCAGGTAGAAAAATCTAAAAAAGTTAAATCTGGTCCTCTGGACAGAATGTCCAGAGGACCAGATTTAACTTTTTTAGATTGAGCAGCAACGTTTCTCTCACAAGGAGTTCTTCGCTAGAGCTGTCATTTCTAGCCCGGCCCGTCCCGACCCGGGTTTGGGCCCGTTTGGGCCATAATAATGTGCGGACCAGGTCAGTGTTGGGCTTTTGATTGCATCAGCAGATGCGTGCGGCTTACAATCCAATTATATGGCAACGTGGCTTGCCATACAATCACCAGCCGCACGCGGACGTTTGACTGCGCGCTGACCGGCCTTGAAAGAGGTCAAAAGCTCAGTTAAGCTTCAGATGGACTACTGCCAGAGATCCATCAGCCCAAATGGACGTTCAGTCAGCCGCTGCACTCAGCGGACACGTGGCCGACGACCCGAACAGGTGAGAGCACAAAATATCCGGCATGTCAGAGCAGGGTCCATGTCTGAATAATGCAGAATGCAGGCAGAAGCAGGGATTTAATGCACTTTGACGACCATGAAAGTACAAACACCCTCAGCTCCGATCTTCTGCCCCCTCAGCCGCGCGTCTACCGACTTTATATAAGCAGTCAAAGCTTAATTAAAAATTTCAGAGTTTTTTTCAGGTTCGGACCTGTAATTACTGTTTATTCGTTGGGTCGGGCGGGGTTCAGAACTGATGGCTACGTGCTGGGGCCGGATCGGGTCGGATTTTTTGGGCCCGAATGCAGCTCTACTCGTCACCAGCATCTCAATCACATCCCAATTTGGTCATCTCGATTCAAAAGTGCTGGAGGTGTATTTTGACACGTGTGGGCGCTCTCCTCCAACAGAAAACATCCGAAGCCACAGCCTTAAATGACAAAGTCTTAAAACCGCACCAACAATAAATATTGGTATTCCTGGTCCAGTCAAGACTTGAGTCAAAAGGCAAAGATCTCAGTTTCCTGGTCCGTCTACATTCTAACCCTCACCTGTGGTCATGAGGTCGAGATCTCATTTACAAGCTGCTGCGTCAACTTCTTCGTAGGGTGACCAGGTTCAGCCTTAGAGGTCCGTCATCCACGAGGAGCTCGGAGGAGAGCCGCCGCTCCTTCACATCGTAAGGAGTCGTTTGAGGTGGTTCAGGCGTCTCCTGTGCACCATCCTTTGGAGGTTTTCCAGGCGTTTTCCACTTGTGTTGGTCGTTTGGCTGCAAACGTTCACAATTCAACGAGACCGCAACGAGAAACTAGTTTTTCACAGTTTTGAGTCACCGACTGGTCTCGATCAGTCCCAGCCCAGTAAGATTCCACTTTAAGGCTCGGAAACTGGTTTTATTTGATTTTGGTTGAAGTGGACTCCCACTTCTGTTTGGTGCAGCTCAGTGGAGAACCCGATGAAGAAAACTCTTTTTGTACTCAATTTTTTTATTGTCCTTATTTGTTCAGAAATGTAGAAACATAACAAATCTGTCTCTTTTTGTTCCAGGAGAAGCATATCGCTCGTATTTCAAATGGTTAAACGTTTATAGGAACAGAAGCAGACGTAAACAGAAGCGCGTTTGAAGGTTGTATTCACAGCGTGTCAGTTTGCTTCTGATTTATCTCAACGCGACAAACAAAAGCCATCGAAACTTCAAGGCCGGTCTGTAACTCAACGTGCCCGTCAGAGTGGAGGACCGAGGCAACCGTCCTTTTACATTTCTGCGTTTCCACTGTCGAGTCGGGTGTTGAAAAATACACGAAAGCAGCCGAAGCCCAAGGAAAAGCCCAGAACGTCATTGATCAACTCTAGAACAGAGAAGCAGGAAGCGTGCCGTTACTTTTCCTACTAATGAACTGATGACGTCAGTCAGCTCTCAGTAACCGAGGAGCATCATGATCGGCTGACGTAATAAAAAATAGAAGAAAGCTGGAATAAAAGTTAAAGGTCTCGTAACGTACAGGCAGTTGGAGAAGATTTCGTTGCCAAAAGACAAACGAGCAGCGCGGCAGCACTTCGAGTTCATCCGGTTCATCCTGCTTCTCTGTGGACGGTTGAACCTCTGAAGTGAACATAGCCGTGTTTTATTTACAATTAAAGTTTTAACTCGTGGACTCAAACCTCGCAGCGCCATCTTTATCACCCATTTTTAATCTGTGAGGATTTCCCCGTCGATATTCGGAAGCTACCTAGATGTGTGTTATCTACTTTTAAATGATTTAATCGTAAAAATCCAAACTTCCCACCTTTTTGTTGTTGTTGTTTACAGCTAAATTAAGGTTGAGCTGTGTTGTTGTCGGTCGGCTACTACGGTAATCTCCTTTGTAGAACGTGCACAGTTAGACAAAATCAGTTTATTTTTGTGCTGAAACCAGTGGTGTAGCCTACATTTTTGTACTGGGTATACTGTGCTTAGAAACCAAAGTACACCAGTTATTACAAAGTACTCATAAACTTATTTTGATTTTTAAGCATGTTGAACGTTTCAAAATTTCTCTGATGCTTATATTTCAATAAATGCACAACAAACTTTGTACAGCAGTTGGTTTTGTATTAAAAACCTTATAGAATTTATAAAACCGTATGAAAGCAACGCGTAAGTACAGAAGTATCTTGTACAAAAAACAGGTTGAACCAACTCGTTATGCCTATAAACTGTGTTGACAATGACACGAACCCGATATGTCGCATCACTGGGCACTTTTAAGTGAGTACACTGTAATTCCCAATAATAGTTATATTCTGTATACCCTTGTATCACATAGACTACACCATTGGCTGAGATGCTTTTTCCAATGGGGACTTTTTTTTTTCTTTCTAAAGAAATTAAGCATTTTTTTCTCCCGTATCATTTGGAAACTCGTTCTTCCCACATTTTTGCGTTCGTTTGTGTAAAACTTAACCGTCACGAGTCGCTGACAGCTGGCTGTAGCCTCGCATTCACGTTTAAGACGTCCGACCGTCTGTAAACCGTCTCATTTATCCATCCAACCACCGCCTTACCAGTTCTACAAGTTGGACAAGAATAAAAACACTTGTGACGGTTCAACGTGAGGTTACAGACTGAGCCTCGGGTAAGCCATATTTATTAACGGTAATTCTAATATTTAAGGTAAATAAACGGTTGATGAATCTCTTCTTGCCTATGCTGGATTTTAACCACGATCCCGGCACGTCTACCTCCACCACTCAGGCCCACGACAAAAGTGTGTTTTCTGTTGGTTTTCTCGCTTTTAGGCGTTTTTGATGAACTCAGCAGCACCTGAAGCGTCAACACTTAAAGCTTCTGTACCAGAATTTTATAAATGTCCCCCTTCGGATATTCTGCGTTCGTTTTTGATTTATGTTCATAACGGTCTGTGCAATTTTTTTTACTTTTTTTTTTTTTTTACTGTGCTTTAACTTGTGTAACGTTATAAGAAGGAAATAAATTTAAAGGTGCTTTGTGTAGTATTCTTCAGAAGAAGACACGTTGTACAATCAGAACCTCAATGCCACAGTTCAGGTGTTATTTCTGGTCGTTAGACTTTCAAACCGTCTTGAAATAATGTTTAAATCTAATAAAAATACACTTTATTTGACAAAGTGTACGCGTCTGTCACTTTTGCTCCTTTGAAGCAGACACGCAGCTGAATTTTACGTTTTCTCAGCTCATAGTGACTATAGTTTGTAGCACTAATTCATCTGTAGATTAATATAAATCCTACACACAATACCTTTAAATGAAAGAAATGTATGTAACGAGTAAATTATGATTTTTTTTTATTATTCTGGTGTCTGATTTTGTGCTTGTTTAAAAAATATATATATTTTCAGAACATTTTGAAAACGATCACTGGTGATTTCTGAATCTCTCGTGTGTTTTTGAGCTTCGTTGAACGTGTTTACTCATTGTGAGCGGTGTTTTCAGTGACGCTTGGGTTTTGTTCATTTGTTACCCGATGGTTGAAATATGGAACTTTCAAAACAAAGGTCTTGGTACAAACATACAGTGAGTATTTAAACTTTGCATGTGCACTAACTGTGTTGGCTTCAACGCCACCGAGTTGAAATAAAAATGTGTTTGATGTCCAAAATGTCTTTATCTCATCGTTATTTTGTACGTTTTTATTTCTTATCTGAATATCCAAATGTAGCAACATTGACAAAGTTTTCACTCATAAAATATAATTAAAAAAATACTATTTAAACCCTGTACATGTTGAGCTCATCCAATATTGCAGGATTTTGTGGGATGTTAGTGCTCAAAGTATACGTTCAGGTACTACCACACCACATTTAGCCCAATATCTGTACATTTGACTGAGTTGCAGCTATTTTTGCGTTTGCTACTGTTGATTAAATGCAACATGAACTGATTAACTGGCCACGACGGCTAATTGACGTTAGCTAACACAAAAAATGACTAACTTGGTTTTAGTGATATTGGGCTAAAGCTTTGCGTGGTGGTAGCTGAGAGTCATCAACGACACAATCTGAGCGCTACGTTCTTGTTGCAACAAAGTGTTCGTTTGAGAAAAAGGCGACACGCTGAACAAACGTGTCATGTGCAACTGTTTACAGGTTTAATATTAGCGAATGTAGCGTACCTTTACACCGGCCGTAACAAACCATATTTTTTCTTTAAGCTGGAAAAACTAGAAAAAAATTGGACCCTTGTTTGATTAGCCATTAGCCTAGCCTTGAAATGTTCCCGTTTCTCCTGCATGCTTTTACAGGGGCGGAGGCCTCCATGTCCAACTGTCCCCCTCTTACAATGCTGTTATTGCTAGTATCACTCAGTCCTCTGCGAATAGCAAGTGGCCATCAAGGATTCAAGGTTCTTTAACAAAATTATGTACACAGGGTCCCAGTTACATCCAACAAAAGTATTAAAATGTAAAATAAAACCAGTCATAAGGTCTAAGATATGAACTAAGAAAAATCTTAATAAATATACACTAATCACTAGTAGCATAAAAACAATATGCCAAACAGCAGCACGAACATGAGTCTGTGTGAGCAGATGAGTATGAATGAACACAGCAGCATGAAACAGATCAGCAGCAACACTGAAACAGATCAGCAGCAACATGAAACAGATCAGCAGCAACATGATGTGATTTTTCACAGTGATTATTCTGGTTAGAGATTAATGAGTCTGACAGCTTCAGGGTAGAAGCTGTTCCTCAGTCTAGTGGTTCTACACTTAATGCTCCTCAACTCCTGCCTGAGGGGAGCGGGGCAAAAAGTGTGTGTGCTGGGTGAGTGGGGTCCTTCATGATGCAGGTGGCCCTCTTCCTGCATCTGGAGGTGTAGATGTCTGTGATGGTGGGGAGGCTGACTCCAACATCTTCTGTGCAGCCTTCACCACTCTCTGCAAAGCTTTTCTTTCTGCAGCTGTGCAGCCTCCATGCCACACGTTGATGCTGGAGCACAGGATGTTCTCCACTGCACACCTGTAGAAGGAGGAGAGGAGCACTAACGATCGGTCGTTAGGCTGCTGGTCCTCCTTTATCATGTGAACAGCTAGTTTTGGCTGTCACCAGCAAACTGGTTGATCCATGATACTACTATTTATAAGACTTAGTTTATTGCAGCTCCTCAGACTGAAGAAGTCTTTTGGATAAAAGATGAAACAATTCAAGAAGAATCCGTCCAGAGGACCTGACTTCACTGCTTTTGGTTCCGATTTCTCCTTTGTGGTTTATGGCTGGTGTTACAACTGATAAGTTTCTGATATTGATTATTTGGCAGAACAGCACCTAAAAATGCCAGACTATCCCTTTAGTGCCTGTATAAGATCTGTAAAGTGTCATTCAGGAGTTGGGGATGGGCGGATAGGGCTTTCCTTAAGTTGCGTCCCCTTTGCTTTCATGTTGTAACTGGACACACGGGATGCTTCTGTTCCTCAGAGACCATCTGGGGGTGTGTGTGTCCACAGCAGATGGATTACCACCCCTCTCGGTCTGAAAGCGGTCCATTCACAGGTAGGACCTAAAACCTGCCCTTTGATGAAAAGTCCAGATCCAATAACTTCCAGTGCCATGACTACCAGTGGAGTTAAAGGACGCCGTGAGAAACACAAAGGCAGCGCGATTCCAGCAGACACTCCATCTGTATGCAAATCACATCCCACACATGTTGGAAGGGAGGCGCGCTGCTTCACCTCTTTGGGAAGAAAACATCTTCATTCACTGCAGCTCTCGTTCGTTTACGCACGCGGCTTCTCCGCTGATCCACTGGAGCGGTTCCCACTAGTATTTACAATTTTTATTTGATCTGCACAGCAGTCTGAGCCGTAAAAGTTTCATAGATTCATTCCCTGGTTTGTTCTTAACCTGTCTGTACTCTACAATGTTGGACATTTAGTTATCGTCTTCCATTCGTATCTACATTTTTATTTAACTTTATTTTTTGCTGTGTTTTGCTTGTTTGTTCTGCTGTCCAGCACGTTGGTCTTGTTGCTGCTTTAAGTGCTTTATAAATAAAATGGTGTGGTTTCAACGGCACGGTTTTTGTTGGAAACAAAATGCATCAAGTTATTCCTAAGAACAGTACACGAAGTGCTGTTTTAAAAAAGCTTTTTGAAGTGGTATTACGTAAAAACTTTTTCAAACTAAGGGCCGGTTTCAGAATCTACGTTAACTCAAGTTAGATACCCAACATCTTTTCTTGGTTGCAGGATCCTCAACAAGAGTTTGATTGGTCTCATTTGACGTTCTCTGTTGCACTTTTGACTTCATAATCAAATATTACTGAAAAAGTTAAAGTGAAAAAAGTATTTTACATTTAAAATAACATTTTGGGGGTTGGATAAAATGTCAACGAGGGCCACATTTAGCCCCCGGGCCTTGAGTTTGACACATATGCTCTAGTGTGTGAAATATGAATGTTTGTCTCGATGTGTCCCTGTGATAGACTGGAGACCTGTCCAACCCGCCTCTCGCACAGTGAATGCTGGATATTGGCACCAGCGACCCCCGTGACCCTAAAAGGAAGAAGCTGGTAAAGATAATGGAAGGATGCTCCTGCTGGAGAGACGAACCAGTTGGAGCGACGGCCATAATTCAACTAATACCCATGTAGCATGCTAAAGGCTAGGTTAGCTTCAGAGCTCCACTACAGTCATATTTTAATAACGGTCACTACTTCGGACGATTCTCAGCCATCCTAAGGAGACGCTGAAAGGTAGCGTTGAAATGGAACTCCGTACCGGAGCTGACCTATCTCCTGCAAAGGTAACGAGTCGCTTCACTACCTAGTGTACCGGGGCTGAGCTGGGGTCGGATGAAGGGTGCCACTCCGTTCAACAACACGCTCACCTCCCGGGTAGGTACACAGCGAGCTGTGAGTCCGTCAGAGGTTCCACTCAGATGTGGAAGACTCCATAATCCCAACTAGACTCAGAAGACTGAGAAAAACTCAGAAGAACTCCAAGGAACTCCAGCCGAACTCCATCAGAACCAGAAGAACTAACGGAACCAACGAACTAGGAAGTGTCGACTTTTAAAGAGTTCTGCTTCTGGTCACTTTTAGGAAGTCCTGATTGGTTGAAGGAACCAACAGGGGTGTGGTTTTAGTGACGTCAAAGGGTCTTTACAAGTCAAGAAAACAGCGGAAATGTTTAGGAACAGACAGAGAAATGTTTTGACGAGGTGAAAAACACGGCAGGTGCCAGTTTTCTTATTTACTGTCTGAGAGGTTTAAAAACACGACGGTTCGTTCCAATAACTTGTTTTGGACTGTCTCCGACTTTTGACCGACATCACTCTTCTCATTTCAGACAGAAGATCAAAAATGCATAATTACTTTGTAAATGTCTATTT
>NC_056509.1:42327877-42330337 GCF_014905685.2 Nematolebias whitei
ATTAAATGAACCACAATGACATCTTTGAGATTAGAGTCGTTTTAAACTGGCAGCAATTCTCTTTGGTCTTGGTTTGATTCTCCGTTAGCTTAACGGCGGTTCTTTAGAACAAAAAAACTAGCTAGCTGAATGTTTTTATTTTTAATTTTTGTACGGGGGGTGTAAACATGTTTATTTAAAGTTAAAACAGGACTTTGTATGGACTGACTTGCTTTTTGTCGATTAGCAAATGATTTGGACTCTTTCACGTGGGTTTAATTTCCCGGAGGTTGCTAGTTGCTAACGGGCTAATCAGTGAAACCAGTTACTGTCAGGCTAAACTTGTCCAGTATCGAATTGAGTTGTTAAAAAGTTAGAGATTATTTAAAACAATTTACATTAAAAGGAGAATTTTTTTTAAATCATGTTTTATGTATTTTTAGATTTCCTTTGTTTTTTTTTCTGTCATGCATATTTTGACACAATGCATAAAGTTTTTTTTTTTTGTGTGTGTGTTTACACTTTCTCCACACCTCACTGAATAATTGCTACCTGCTAAGGTAGTTCATCTATCACTGCGCTGGAAAAGTTACATTCCTCAGGTCTCAGGTGCAATGTACGATGACTTTTATTTACACTGACAGACGATTGAAGAACTGAATACTGATGGCAAATCACTCAAAATGTACTTTTAAAGCTTTGTGGGCCATTTTGACCCAAGGGCAGCAGGAGGGAGGGTTAGTCTTTATTGTGTACAATGTACAGATTTCAGTTAGCTCACTGTCAGAAGCAGATAAAGTTACACAAATCTAAATAAATAAACACACAAAGATAAACTCAAGCGTGTAAGTCTATCCTTATCGTCACCTGCAGCTCTGTAAAACTTGACAGATGAACTGCTCTGAAAAATCTCAATAATCTTGGCCATCAGCCAACAACGTAGCTCAGATTGTCAGATTAAATACCTTCTTTTGCAGATTGAGTTGGTTTATGTTAGTAACAATTACGTTGTGTTTGTTAGTAAGCGGTCCTTTATCACGTTTCAACCACATCAGATAAGATGATCTGTGTGAAATGAGCCAGGGTAGTTACATTTTAGAAAATAACTTTATGGATTGTATGAGTTTAGATTAGCTACGTGTCTGCTTTCATATTAAAGGAAATAAATGTACTTGTTGCCAGTAATTCTACCTAAATATAGCTTCAAGGTGGAGGTGGGAGTGCATCAAGGATCCGCTCTGAGCCCCTTCTTGTTTTCTCTGGTGATGGACCGACTAGCAGGTGAGGTCAGGCAGGAATCCCCGTGGACTATGATGTTTGCAGATGAGAACAGGGAGGAATGAAAGTCAGCCGTAGTAAGACAGAGTACATGTGTGTGAATGAGAGGGAGGCCGGTGGAACAGTGAGGCTACAAGGAGCAGAGGTCACAAAGGTGCAGGACTTCAAGGACTTGTGGTCCATTGTCCACGAAAATAAGGAGTGCGGTAAAGAGGTGCAAAACAGTGTCCAGGCAGGATGGAGAAAAGTTTCAGAAGTGATTTGTGACAAGTGTGGCAGCAAAGGTCAAAGGAAAATTTACAAGATGGGTTGATGTGGTCTGGAAAATATACAAAAAAAAAAAATATACATATATTAATCTGAAAAGCAGTGCATGTACCGGTATATATTTTCAACTCCCTTGCTTTGAAGCCCCAACCATAACCTTCAGGAGCCTCTTGGTTTAACAAGACCCACCTGTGAGTGTCGCATGACCTAAACCTGTCCAACTGTCCACCTACTGCAACAGCCCCCCATACCAACACACTTCAACACCTCTAAGTAGGAAGAGCTACTGCCAAGTGAGAGACATCATGAAGACCAAGGATCTCTCAACACAGGTCAGAGGCAGAAGTTTAAATCAAAAAACCTAAACCACAAACAGCCCATGGAGCTCAGACAAAACCATTTCCAGGAATCAAAAGATGATGCCACCAGTGCAGGACAACAACCCTGAAATACACAGATGAAGCAACACCACCGGTTTAAGAACAAACAGCTTGAATGGTCCAGTCTAAACCGGGACTTTAGTTCAACTGAGAATCTCTGGTTTCATTTAAAGACCGCAGCACCCATCCAGCCTCAAGGAGCTGCAGCAGTTTGGTCCTGAAGAATGGCCCTAATGGCTCCCAAATGGTTAAACTTTTATACCAAAAGAACTAAAATTGTTCCTAATTGCCTTGATTGTCTTAATCGGGCATTTGTAGCTCGGGGGAGGAGAGTAGCAGGAAGTAAACAATGGTCAACAGTGCTGAACTCCGAAGGTCACAAACGAAGGATGGTTAATTATTCAAAGCTCCTTTTAACGAGCATACGTGTTCGAATTAACCCATGAGGGACATAAACTGCAATTAAACAGCGACGCTTATATACGCCCCTCCGTAATATTCCTCTGAGCAGCACCATCTGCTCTGCAGAACGCGTGGATCTCTCTAAAATATTTAG
>NC_056509.1:42330437-42333853 GCF_014905685.2 Nematolebias whitei
CCCCCCCCCCCCCCATCACACCAGCAGACACATGCAGAGTCCCCAAAAGATGCTTAAAGATGAAAGAGAATCGACCCGTCGGCCGTGTGTACAGAGACTACAGATCTGAAAGGAGAAGAGCCATGAAAAATGGATGAGCGAAGAAATCCACTTCACTCCCCCCCCACAGCGCACGTCCCACTCATTATCCTCTCACACTCCTCTCCGTGCACGTGTGTATTCAGAGGAACCCGGAGCCCGAGGTTTGCTGCTACTGTTGGTCTTTCATGACCTTCCAGATATTATCTGTGACTGATGGAGCTCATTAAAACAACCAGTCTGAAATTATTAAATGCGTTTTGTTCATTTGGCTCTCTGACACAAGCTTTGTGTATTATTTTAAAAATAAAATATATAAAAAAACACTATTTACTCCACCTTGACATGAAATCAGATTAAAATTTAAATCACTTTTTTTAGTTTCTAAATTTTTATATATCATGCAATAAAACTCAATCTGGACTTTATTATGTATTAAAATTATTTTAAAACAACCTCAGATGAACAGCAGCACTTTATATGTAACATAATTTTTAATATAACCAGAGAAATTGCATTTCCTGTGAAAATGCAGTGTGACTGCTTATTGCTGAAGAACTTGCTGGAAACCAGCTGAAATTAGCTAAAAAACAATTTTTTTTTTTTAATGAATTTTAGCTGAAAAGGAAGAACAAGCCTAAATTAGCAGAAGAAAGCAGAAAGAACACATATTTGCTGAATTAGGTTTAAATAAGCAGAAATTAGCACAAAAATTATGAAATTAGCCTAAAAAGGCTGAAATTAGCTAAAAAAAATATAGCAGAAAAGTAGCTGAAAAGGCATAAAAAAGCTTAAATTACCAGAAGGAAGTGGAAAGAGCTTAAATTAGCTCGTAAAATGTGGAATTAACTGAAAAAGCTAAAAGAAATAGCATAAAACAGCTAATGGTAGCTGAAATAAGTTAAACTAGCAGAAATAAGCTGAAAGGAGCATAACAAGCTCAAATTAGCATAAAGAAGTTTATTAGGCTGAAAGTAGCAGGTTTCCACAAAAAACTTAACTTTACCTAAAAACAGCTGAAATTAGCTAAAATATGCTGAAAAGGTCGAAAAAGCTTGAATTAGCATAAGAAAGCCGAAAGAACACGTTTGCCTAATTAGACTGAAAGAAGCAGAATGAGCACAAAAAAGTGGAAATTATCTGGGAAAAAAAGAAATTAGCTAAAAAAAAAAAAGAAAAGATAAGCTAAAAAGTAGCTATAAAAGCAGACATAAGTTAAAATTACCATAAGTAAGCGCAGACAGCAAATATTCACTGAATCAGGCAGGAAAAAGTTTAAATTACTGCAAAAAAGTGGAATTAGCTATTAAAAAGCTAAAATTAGCAAAAAGACAGCTAAATAGTAGCTGAAATAATTGAAACCTGCAGAAATAAGCTAAACGACGCAAGTTTAAATTAGCAGAAATAAGTTGGAAGAAGCACAAAAATGTTCTAGTTAGCAGAACAAAGTGGAAAGGATCACAAAACAGCTGGAAAAAACAACTGAAATTAACTGAAAGTAGCTGAAAAAATGTTTAGAATAGCACAAGGAAGTTGAAAGAAGCTGAAGCAGAACAAAATGTGAAAGGAGCTGTAAAAGGTTGTAAACAGATGTAAAGATTTGAAGGATGTAAAATGAGCTCAGTTAATTTTCTATGAGACAAAAGTGGCTGAAAAGGCTAAATATTTCAAAAAGCTAAAGTTGCACCAATACCAAAAGTCAGCATTTTCCTGAACGAGCCTAACACTTTGATTTATGATTTCTTGAAATAGCACAAAAATTGTGGAACGAGGAAGATGGCGATAAATGTACCAGAAGAACAACGGTTCGCAGAATGCTTCATAAACGTTCACACAATTAAAACAAAACAAACAAAAGGCCTTAAAGCTCCTTAAAGGAATGCATATCGCCCGCTGCCTTTCATGCGCAGGTTGTCTCATGTTGAGGAGAGTTTAGTCGTTTTGGCCACATCTACATCCTCATGATATCAGCAGATGTCCTGCTCAGAGTACGTGTTGGGGATGACTCTCAGCTACCACCACATCAAATGGATTCTTTTTAATTCACCTTTCCTGCTTTGACTCCGTTTTTGTGAAATGCATGTTGCCAGAACACACTAAACCCGGGAGTTCTCGTTCAGCCGACATCGTCACTTAGATGATTTTTTTAAAATCAAGCTCTGATGAAACCAAGCTCTGATGGTTAAAACTTAAAAACAAATCACTCCTTCACTGAGTGGGATCCACTCAGCTGCGACAGCGTGTGAAACGTTCCGGTCCGAGCGTCTGCAGCGGCTCAGGCTATCTGCTGCAAACTTTAAGGCCTATCTGATGAGCCGGCAGTCGCCTGATGGGGGGGTGGGGGGGTCACTCACACTTTGATTGGCAGCTTCTGTCTCTTGTTGGGGATGAGTGGTGTCTCCTGTCAGCACGCTAAATTTGTCCCCGGTTAGAGGTGGTGAAACGTGTCGATGTTGCCCTGCAGAGGCTCGGCCTGCATTTCTTTCACTTCAACACCTGAAAGAAAAAACAACTTGAAAATCAAAGCGTTTTCAGACCCCTTTGTTTGGACTTCTTCCACCTTCTTGTCACCTTCAGGGTTTCTTACCGACGGAAGGAGGTTTGCTTCTGGTTTTCGTCCTCGCTGCTCGTTCTGAAATGTTCTCCGGCAGAGAAACAACCCTCGAGTGTAACTTCTGCAGCCCCAGGCTGAAAGAGACCATCTTTTTGTTTTCCACCAACCTGCTCGTCATAAACAGACAGATCCACCTCACCTTCACACTGGCCCATTATCACCCACTGGTTTATTATCACCCACTGGTTTATTATCACCCACTGGTTTATTATCACCCATCGCCAAAGGCTGTGCAGCGTTTAGATGTGGTTCAAGATGGCCGACTCTAACGCACCTCGTTTTACAGATACCGAGCCAACATTTGGTGTAGCAGTTTTTTCAACACATTTCCAGCGACCTACACGATTTACAGTATTTTTGCTTAAAACTGTGACATTACTTGTGGGGTTTGTTAGCAAAATATCTCATGAACCACATGGATGTTAATGAAACTTTAAAAAATAAGCATTTAAAACTGATTAACTCATGGAGTCAACCCAAGCCAAGATGGCCGCCACAGCTTATCAGCCTTCGCAAATACAAACATGGCTACGACTCAGGGGATTTTACAGATACTGAGCTAAATGTCAGGTGTGGTAGTAGCTGAGAGTCATCCCTCACTAATACAACAAGTGCTAATAGATCACGTGATTTCAGACAATGTTGTTTGTTTTACAGATTTTGACTAACATGCTGAGTATCTATCTATCTATCTATCTATCTATCTATCTATCTATCTATCTAT
>NC_056509.1:42333863-42349421 GCF_014905685.2 Nematolebias whitei
CTATCTATCTATCTATCTATCTATCTATCTATCTATCTATCTATCTAATCTTTGTTTATGTTGTGTGTTCAGTGGACACTAGAGGGCGCTCTAAGCTGCTGTAAAGCTTCTCAGTTCTGTTCTTTCAGAACCAGTTTGACATTTTATTTCTGAAAATAAACAAAAACAAATATTGTTGTATAAAAAAAATTAGAACAAAACTTCAAAAGGTTTCCTCACAGTACATCATAATTTAGCGACAGCAGCGTTTTCTTTATAGATTTAGTAACCCAACAACAACTTTTTTCATCACAATTATTGAATTTCTATCATAGATCACAAACGTTTGTTCAGGTTTAAGATTATTCATTGAAGTTTAAAGAATAATGTGTGGAAGAATGAAAAAATAATCATAAATTCTAATGAAGGCTGTAACTAAAAGTACTTATCGGTGGAATTCATAAAGTTAAAAAAACAACTTTTTTTTCTCCTCATATTGAGCGTTAATGTCCTTATAATAAAACTTTGGAAGCAAAGTTTGAGACTTGAAACAGCAGAAGTGACTGAAAACACGTCAGAAACGTTCACAGAAAAGTCATTCGGATCCAACAGATTTGATGTTTTGATCCAAACATGCGCCTGATTATGTTATAGAGTCAACAAGCATAAGTTGGTGTAATGAACCCCACACTTTTTTTTTATAAACCTGTTGATATATCGCGCTCTAAAATCATGCAAAGCTCCTTTCTTCTGTTGTGTTTGTCAGAAAACGATGCAGAACATATCAAAGACTTCAAGAAATCAAACTTTAGCTTTCCTCCACAGCTGAAGGTTCTGACTAATGAGCTAATGGTGTTCAGCTGAGCTGGACTGAGCCAACCCAGAGCTGAGGAGACGATGGTGACAAGTGAGACATTTACTTCTATTATCAATTTTTAAATTTGTTGTTATAATCAGAATCCATAAAGACAACTAGATTAACGGATGACTTGGTGTTGTTGTGTTTAATATGTATAAAAACACACACTGGATGAAAAATATCTGTCATGTCAGCCATTGGCTTCCCCGATTTCTAAATAAATGTCTAAAAACACAAATTAACACCCACAGTTCAACCCTCCTGCTGCCCTCGAGCCAAAATGACCCACAAGGCCCCAGTTTAAGAAACTGGGGAGCAGCAGCTGCAGCTCAGACCATTGAGCAAAGTGCTGCACACCGATTAAAGAGTAACACACAAGAATTCAAAACAAACAAAAATAAAACAACAAAATCATAAAAATGATCAAAATCTTGATCTGCATTAAAATGTGTTTCTTGACTCTGTTTATGAACAGGCAGCGCGGGTCACCCCTGGACCTCCTTTTAGTCTCTGGGACCACCAGGAACTGATCCACCGACTTGAGCGGGTGTGAGGGCACAGGAGCAGGTCTGATGAAACCATGAAGACGCATAAAACTAAAGACAAAAAGCTTTAAAATCAACCCGGACAGCGCTTTGTTTACGCTGAGCGCCTACCCGCATTTCAGGATTGTTTGTCAATAAATCTGGGAAACTTCTGCAGGAAGCTTTTTCAAACTGAACCATTTGTTGAGGTTCAGGGATACATTTAATTTCCTGTCAACATGAGGGACGAGGCTAACGACTGGGCCCCTCCGGGCTGCGTCTAGTTCAAGTCCACCTCTGCTTTGCAGTCTGTTTAAGTCAGTGGTCTTCAAGCTGCGGCTCTGGAGCCACACGTGGCCCCTCTGAGGTGACTACTTTGACAAAAAAAGGTTTTTTTTGTTTGTTTTCTTGACAGCGAGAAATGGTAATCGTAGCAATCCACATTTTTGCAATATACGCTGGAAGTGTCTGCAGCAGAATGACACTTAAAGTAAAAGTATGTTTGGAACCCAGTTTATTTTTTAAACAGTATTTAGTAAACATTAGTAGACACAACATCACATCAGAATCAGCAAAAAAATGCTTCAAGTTTTCACTAAAATGGATTTAAGGATGGCGATCGGCTAGTTCAGCGTCTCACTTTATACAACTTTTTGAAAAAAAAAAAACATAATTTCTTTGTTCTTTTTTTGCCAACACACTCAAAGAAATATTAAAAACATAATTAATAAAAGGTCACAATGCCAGAAAAAATTAGTAAATTCATAAAAAAGTACAGTCCGGTAGATTATGTGGCTCGATATGAACCATAATTGCTCGGAGAGACGGTAAGAAACGTGTCTTTTATTGGTAAATGTTGCATTGTCTGTTTTTAAATAACTCGACTGGAAAGTTTTGTAAAAGTAAAGACAATGGAGTTAAATAAAATTAAAAAAGGCATTTAAATTTGATTTTTTTTTTTAAATTCAGACTACATACATTTAAAATAAGTAGTTTATGCTGGATGAACATGTTAATAAATAGTGTTTTTCATCAGGCACGTCAGGTGAAACAGTGATTTTTATAAACTGAGGGTTAGATGAAGCAGAATTAAAGTTTTCTGAAGAAGAGGAGGTGATTTTACTATCGCCCGCCCCCTTAAATCCGATTGGCTAAACCGTTTACGCAGCTCGATTTCTTATTGGTCTGCGGAGCTGCCAATCACAGCAGACGTCCTCTCCTCAGGCTGCGGCGGCGCGACGGCACATCTCAGTTGCTGTGTGGCGAGATTGGACGGAGGGACACTCCTGACTGTGCGTGGAAACCATCACACCCGCCTGCACCCGCGCACACACACACGCGCACGCACGCAGCGCCTGCCTCGCTGAAATCCGGACCCCGCATGTGAACGTTTTGGATGTCAGGAGAGGAGGAACTGGTCGCCGGGTCCGCGCGGCTCTTCGTCTTTTTTTTTTTTTTTTTTTTTAATTTTCTTCTTCTCTCCTCCCTCTCATGTCACTCTAATTAATCTGAGACATGTGGAATCGCAGCAGGATTAGGAGTCTCCTCCCGGTACTGAGCCTGCTGTTGACGCTATGGACGGAGGTAAGAAGCTAATTCTCTGTAACATGAAATAATTTCTCCATTAAAGCTCATTTATTTCTCCCTCCTCACGCCGCGGATCAAAGTTGGTGGGCGGAGGCTGCACGTCGGCGGCAGCTCGAGCGATTAATCGATTAATTGGACAACCCGCGATTGATTCCGATCATTTGGTTTGAGTTTAGAGTCCCTTTTGGGGGGAAATGAGGCCTCGGATATGAATAAAAAATAAATCCTGCAGGAGGTTCACCTGAGGCGCAAAAGTTGCTGTGGAGCAGTGGCGTAGCCAGGGAGGAGTGGACAGGTGGGCCTGATTGAAAGGGTGGCGGTGGGGGGCACCCCCAGATTTCACAGAGCTTCCATTTTAAGCGTTTTATTCTTATAAATCTGTTATTTAAAGTTGTGATTCACAAACTTTTTTTTTTTTTAAGTTACAAGCGTAACCTTGTCCAGGAGGTTTATCTTAAAATAAAAATAAACTTTTGCAAAATCCTGCAAACTTTTCAAGTATGGTAAAATACGCGAGCGGGGTCGGTAAATTCAGCTGATTCCAGCCGAGCGGGCCTGGAGTTGGTAACGAGTTTTATCGCTTTTATTATCCGCTGATGATGTCTTCGTTTCGACTAAAACATGTTTGCAAGAAAAATCTCTGTCAGTTGTCTCCGTAAAACGCTGCGTCTTCAACCGTCACAGTGGTGCAGCGCTTGGAGCTGTTGCCTCGCGCTGAAAAGGTCACGGGTTTGCCTCCCAGCCTGATTAGGTTCTCCTCGTGCACACGTGAGTTTGATCCAGGCACTTTGGTTTCCTCCCACAGACCCGTCACGCTGGGTTCACTGGTAACTCTAAATTGTATGAGAGTGAATGTCTGTGTCCCTGTGATGGACTGGAGACCTGTCCAGGGCGTCCCCTTCCTCTCGCACAGGCAGCTGGAGATGAACACCAGCTTCCTGCAACCCAAAACAGGGAAGCGAGTAAAAAATGTAAAGCTGAATAAAGGTGTTTTTAAATGTTAAAGTGTGACGGATGACCCTCAAAATTTTAAAGATGCTTCAATACTGAAGACGGACGAGGGCAGATTCTGATTGGCTGAGCCACATCCTGTGAAACTGAACCTGGTTCTGGTTCTGCTGGAGGTTTCTTCCTGTTGAGAGGGTCTTTTCTTCCCACTGTCACCAACACGCTGCCCAGGATGGAGCGCTGAGGCTCGATTCCTTTGAAATCTCACTAATTGGCTTTTCTAACATACTTAAATGTATCGAGTTAAAATTGAGTTTTATAAATTGGATTATCTACAAAGGTGAAAAATTAAAGTAATTGTATTTTAAAGTTCAAGATTCTGAGTAAGTTGATGATAAATTAAACACAATGTAGGGAAAACATGTAACATTCTGCACAAATTGATATAATCTCAAGATTTAAAAAAAAGATATTCTCATTAAAGTTGCAGAAAACATATATTTTTTTAATGAATGTTCTAAATTATCCAATGGTCAGAATGAATACCGAGTAAATTTTATTACCGGACTCTAAATAAACATTTATTTATTTTTAAAATTGGGGTTTTTGAGGTCGATTGATTTTTTTTTTTTTTTTTTTTTTTTTTTCTTCGTCAGTATATATTTTATTTATTTAACAAAATATAACAATAAATATATACTCAACAATCCTTAGAGGAATTTGTACACTTTTTAAAAATAGTTAAATTAAGAGCGTTCTTGTTTAAAAACAAAAATTGGGAGCTGTTTGACGTAGTTGATTCTTTATTTTCCTAATTATTATTTGATTACTGGTAGTTGTGTACGGCACAGCTGAAGACTATTATAAATTTTAACTTGTTTATTTCGACTGATAAATCACTACCTCCAATTTACATGATTACAGTTGAAGTGTCTTTTTATTTATTATTTTACACAAATGCTAAGAAAGAACAAATAAAATGTAAGCTGTTAGGCTGGTGGCCATGGCCCTTCCAGGCCCCCCTTTTAGCTACGCCCCTGCTTTTTCATGAACATCTCTAAGAAAATCGCTTTTAAACGGCTTTCGATTTTACTTGGATTGAAACGGCAAAAATATGAACAATTATTGTTCAGAACAAAACATATCAGCTTTAAACTGACCTGCGTCCTTTTTGTTTGTTTGTTTGTTTGTTTGTTTGGACGTGTCTCTCCCAGGTGTCCCAGTCGACGGGCTACTTCGAGCTGCAGCTGATCTCCGTGGAGAACATCAACGGCGAGCGGGCGGACGGGGAGTGCTGCGACGGCGCCCGGAGCTCCCCGGACCTGCGCTGCACCCGGGACGAGTGCGACACCTACCTCCGAGCGTGCCTGAAGGAGTACCAGGTGGAGGTCACCACCGGCGGCCCGTGCAGCTTCGGAGCCGGGTCCACGCAGGTCCTGGGCGGAAATTCGTTTTCTTTCAAGTCCAAGAACAACGCCAACAAAATCGACGATGCCGGCAAGATTGTGATCCCCTTCCAGTTTGCGTGGCCGGTGAGTTTGGTTTGTTTCTTCAGACGAATGTGGACGCCTGAAATGTTCTGCGGAGCGTTTGTTCGGTCCAAACCCACCTGCTCCGATGGCACTTTGAGTAAACCGGTTCTGTCGTTGCAGCGTTTCCACTTTTTAAATGAATCCCGCTGCAGCGTGAAGCAATGAAACCTCAGCCCGGACTGCAGCAACAGAAGAATGAACCAAATGAGGAAAAGTTGCAGATGTTTTTATTTTCTAAAGATGCACTCGACCTTAAATTAAAGGCTCATATTAGTGTTGTTTTTTTTTTAAACCTTTATCTATAGAGGTAGTCTCATCGAGTCTCAGAGACCTGTTTGGGAGCAGATGGTGGAGGTTAGGAGCCTTGCTCAAGGGCCCAGAGTGTGGAGGCAGGTGTGGGCGTTTCACCTTTTCCCACATTTTGATGCCGGTTCGTTGTGTTTAGGATGACTCTCGGCTACTACCACACCAAAGTTTAGCTCGTGAGCCATTCCTGTGTTGGCTGATGTCACATGTGGTGGCCATCTTGAATTGGCTGTTTTTTTTGTTGAGGTTCACAGAAATCTTCCAAATGATTCATGAGATATTTTACTAACAGAGCCGTCTTTAACGGTTAATGTCGCACTTTGTGTTGTGTTTGGAGTATGTGTAGGGGATGACTGTCAGCTACTACCACAAGAACGAGCTAAAGCCACGTTTGTGCTCGCATTTGTTCAGCTGTGTCGGCCATGTTGATTCGGGTTCATGTCGCATGTTAATCACATGTTCAAGATGTTTAGCTCATTCCACGAACAGCTAAACACAGACGTGGCTAAAAACATCTCGCCTTCGGCGGCGGGTGATAATGTTTGTGCTCAGACGCTAACTGACTGCGCGCTTCACCCGGATCCGGTCGCGGCGCTGGTGTTCTGCAGTGAGGACTGGTTCTGTTCCAGTCCTCCTGCAGGAGTAACGAAGGGCAACTCTTTAAAACGCAGATCCCGGTGAGGAGGAACTACGTTTGGATGAACCGCAGCCAATAAACAGCCGAAGACGACTGGAAGTGTGTTCTAACAAGACGCGCGCTTAAGTTTTTATGTTCCATGCAAATCAGGCCCAAACTGACAGGCTGTCGCAGGTGTGAGAGAATGATGGTGGGGGGTTGAGGAGGAGGAGGAGGAGGAGGACCAGGAGGAGAGGGCTCCTGCTTCAATTAATTCCCTCTGAAAATGATGAATGGGTGACATTATCCCATGAGCTTGAATTATGTGTTCAGCTGAAGTGAACGATGCCTGCAGGCTGTGGTTCTGAGTGTGTTTCTGCCTGGTTTTGACACCTCCTCCTCCTCCTCCTCCTCCTCCTCTCCTCCTGCTGAGGGTGCCAGGTGGCCCCTGGTGGCCCCTTCAGGGCGTGTGACGGCTGATGAGTGATAGCTGGTGAAATAGGCACATAAAAAAAAAGATTTTTGGAAAATGACAAAATGTAAGTTATCTTGTTTTCATTCCTGCATCGGCGGCTTTTAAAGCATTTATTCTGATTTACACTGAGATGAATTAAAAATAAACAATTTATTGGGATTTGAATCAGCCGAGAGGCGATGATGATTTTTTTTCTCCTCCCTGGTCTTATAAAACAAACGGGTTTAAATAATTTACCACTAACTTCTTGTTAGCTGAACATCGTTTAGATGAAGAAACTCTTTAATCAAAGCCTTGTCATTATTGTCTGTTAGCAAAATATTTCATGAACCACTGGACGCTGAGCTACAATTTGCAGCACGTACGCCAACAGATCTTGTGAGATGGCACGTGTTTACATTTGATGATGTCATTTTGCAACATGAGTTCTTAGTTTAACCCCTTGACTTGAAAGGTGGAGGGTGATGTGCAGATATTTAAGAATTTAATTTATGCGGCTTCTTATTGAATAGCTGCACTCATCAGATTTGTTATGCTGATTTGGATTTTAACAGAAATTCCTTTTTTTTTTTAAATTTTTTATTATGACACCTTTGCAATCTTGGTCTATAGACCCATTTATCAGTTCACTAAAACAAGAAATAGATTTAAAACGAGTTTTTCCAATTTTATTAAGGTTTGTACTCAGTTTATCACTTTTTTTTACTTTTGATTCATCCGTTTCTGAACATTTAGTTTGTGAAATCCTAACAGTTCAGAAAATCCTCTTTTTATTTTTATTTCTTTTTTAAATCTAATGAGATGTTTGTAGCATGACTTGTTAAATTCATGTATTTGCTTTTCATCACGTCGGGGCCCCCTGCCGCTTCTCTCAGCAGACACAAATCACATTTAGTTCCCACAGCTGCCTTTTGCAAACATTTTTCAAGCTTTGTGGGGGGAAATGGCAAAGGTGTGATTTCACACACTAAAGGCCACGTTTGAAGGAGACCGGCTGTTTAGAGTTTAACCACCTGAGCTCACGGTTCCTTTGGATTTCTGTGGATTAACTGCACGGGTCACATCACACGGAGAATGGAGCTCGGAGAGGCTCTTGTTTGGCTCCTTGACGGACACCTCGAGGCAGAGGTGAAGAGGGCCTTTCTGCTGTGTTCTCCTGCTAAGTGCTCCAGCTGATAACGGCGCACTATTCTCGTGCCAGATGTCACTACAATCTTGCGGGGGTCGCCGGCCGCGGCGTTGTTGCTGTCCTCGCTGAAGAGACAAAGATGCAGTGTGCTGTCGGCTGTGTCATCTGGCCGGCTGCCCACTCCGAGCTCCGCTGAAACCACTGAGGGGAGGGTGGGCTCGTCATTCGCCCTAAACCACCAGCAAACATAAACTTGGTACATTGTAATGTATGTGACTATTAAACTGATTTTTATTTATGAGCCAAAAACAAACTGGCTTCATAAATTGGCCGTCGGCAGCCCTGATTTATATACGCCCGTCAAAGACGGACATTATGGTGTCGTCGACGTACGTCTGCAAACTTTCTCTTGTCCTGCCCACGACTTCGTATCTGCTCAAGGTGATTTATTGAAATTTCATGCACCCATCCATTATCATTCATTCAACCTTTATTTATACACGTTAATCCCATTGAGCCTCGAGGACTCATTTACAAGAGAGACCTGAATTTTAACAAAGTGATGACAACAGTGGACGACAGCAACAATAGGCAATCCTAAAGGATTCGTACAAATTTATTTTTTTAACAAGTGAAAATAAAATGGTAATTAAAAAGCATAATTAAAAGGAAAAAGTAGCCAAAAAAAACCCAGCTAGATTATGAGGCGAATGTAGAAAACTAAAAACAGGAACATGTCTGCATTGGTTTTTCCCATGAACTTAACAGATGTTTAAAGTTACTTGGAGAGGTCAAGGTCGAGAGCTTCAAATCTTTTTGTAAGAAATTCCAGGAAACAGGAGCGGAGTATGAGAAGGCCCTTCTGTCTAGTTCAGTCCTCATTGAGGGAACACTGCAGGTAATAATGTCCTGAGAGTGCACGCTGTAGCTGCACTCACGCAGAGACATGTAGGAGGAGATGAATGAAGGCAGCAGACCAAGAAGTGGTTTAAAGATGAAAATATACCAGTGGGAGAGTCTGCGTGAAGTTAATGATGTCTAGTTAACCAGTGAATACTGGGTGCAGTGGTGGGTACGATAATCACAGCCAGTTATGAATCTTAGTGCACCATGATAGACAGCATCCAACATCTGCAGGGTTCTTGTAGGAGCATTCATGTAAATAATGTCACTGTAATCAATGGAAGGAAAGTCACAGTTGCAAGATGTTTCCTAGCATTCAGAGTTGAACAGGATCTATTTCAGGGAGAAAAAAACCCCCAGTAACTTTCAGTTTCCTTACTAGGTTTTCCACGTGAAGCTTAAGAGCGATGCGAGTCTACCAAGATACCCAAATATTTGTAGGAATTGACAAACTCAACAGGGACACCATTTGAAGATAAAATCAGGTTTTGTTAGCGTTTAGGACAAGTTTGAGATGGAACAAATCTGATTGGATGTCAAAAGCAGATTGCAAAAGCTGAAAATCCTTTTCAACCGTTTTAGCTCTGCAATAAACAACTGCGTCATCAGCATAGAAATGTAAAGATGCATCAGGGATGCTCTGACCTACATTACCTATGCAAATTGTAAATAGGGTGAGTCCTAAGACTGAGCCTTGTGGTACACCATTGTTGACTGTTAAATAACTGGAGGAAGTACCATTATGTTGAACACATTGCCTCCGATCTGAAAGATGGAGAACCAACCAATGGTGTGATCTGAGAAACTGATTTCTGAGAGCTTATGACACAAGATGTTCTGATCCACAGTGTCAAAAGCTTTAGACAGGTCTAAGAGAAGTGCAGCACAATCCTTAGCATCCAGTGCTTCAACAACGTCATTAAGAACCTTCAGTGAAGCAGTGGTTGTGCTGTTGTTTCCAGAAACCAGATTGGAGAGGTAAGATGTTAGAATAGTCCAAATACTTTTTGATTTGAGAGTTTATCAGTTTTTCTAGAACCTTGGCTAAAATACAGAGTTTAGAGATTGTTCGACAATTGTTCAGTGAGGTGGGGTCACCTCTCTTCAGCAAAGGTAGAACAAAGGCTGTTTTTTTTTTTTTTCACTACATGGAGTGGTGTACAAGTTTAATTGCCTCAAGGTCATAAATCAAGGTCAAAGTTAAAACAAGGTCTTTGCTTGTTGCTGTATGTTTGTCCACAGGCGTATAATGTGCCGTATGCAGTACTCCTGTTAAAAATGATCATTCCTCATTAAAAAAAAACAGAATACTTTCTTTCCGTGACCATCTTCCTTTCAGAAATGGCCGCCTTTTTGATGAAGCCTCCTCCTTCATCAGTTTTGTCATCACATCACTGTGGCGTAGTTGCTTAAGGTAGTTTTTTTTAATTTTCCTGATCTGCTGTGATTCATTCTTTGGAAATTGACCAATAATTCCTCAGCTCTGGGTTGTCGGCGTACCAATGGAAAGTCTTGTGTCTCTGGAAGGCTGAGACTAACTCCCGAGTAGTGGCAGTCGTGGCGGCACCGCTAGATGCAGAATACACAAATTGGTTGATACAATTATTTAATAGTGTAGTAATATCCACTGGGGACAGTAGCATCTATGCACAAGTACTCTGAAGTATTTTTTACATCTAATGGCTTGTTTAGGAAAAAAAAGTGTTTTTTGAGTGATTATTGCCTGAAACTTTTCTTGTTCGATAGACAATTCCAGGAATGGCTTTACCTCGCTCAGGTTTACAGATATTGACATAAAACTGGGTATATATGTAATACCCATTCCCATCACATACTCAAAGTGCTAGCAGATTGTGAAAGCTCTTCAGCATCATTTATTAGTCAACTCTCGTCAGCCCAGTTTCTTACAAACCAGTGGATGGATTTTAAAGAAACTCAAGGTAATCACTAACTACAATCCAATCTACAACTTAACTTTTCGAGCCTACACGTTTAAAAAAGGCCACCACAGCTAATCAACCTTAGCATAACACTAAATTGTTAGAACTTGTATAATTTTACAGATTGCAGATTGCTCATTTAAATTTGAGTTTGAATTGCTTATATTGTTACATCCTCGCTCTTTTATTTATTTTTATTTGAATTTTTCATTATTCCAAGGGCATCCATTTTCTGACCCAGTCTTTAAAGGGCTCGTAAAATAAAGCACACTTGGTAATGCTGCTCTAGACTTGAGAGTGTAAACAATCTTAAGAAATGTAATTGCCAAAATCTCATTATTCTGGTTTAACTGATCAGCTGACCCAACTTCAGTGGACTCCGTGGACGTAACGTCCAACATTAGCTTGGTTCAGTCCAGCTGACAAAGTTAAGGTCTTGTTTGTTCTGTCTGATTGGATTGAGTTTCCATTTTGTCTGCTGGCGCTGCCTGTGCACTTCAGGAAAATGAATGGATGAATGGAGGCCGTCCAGCTGCATCAGCCGGACGTCCGTTTGACGTGAGCCTGCCTGTAACCGTATCTTCTTTGGACTTGGATAATGTATCAGACCTCCATTCTCACAATGCTAGTAACTGGATGCATGTAGTCAGCCAGAACAACAACAAGCTGTCGGTTAATTTAGACGTTACAGTTTAACAGTTGGGACTATTTCTTTGCAGTTACTGTATATGGGGATTTACTAGAACGGCACAACCTTTGACATGTCTTTTAGTACAGATGGAGAATGTCTGAGCTGGGCTTGTCTGTTCATGCACTCTGGAGTGTAATTAGTCCCACACAGTTAATCATCTCAACATTGGAGGGCATCGAGTGTCTCCTCCACATTTTACCTGCTTCCTAACCTAAACAGACTTCTTGGAAAATTTCTTGAACCAAACCCAAGCAATTTGGTAATGCACATACTATACTTTTTTCATACTAATTTTGCATTCCTATTGAGCTATATTTTAGTTTAAATGTAAAACAAGAACTTGACTGATTTTATCTTTTGGAATGAAAGCTGTGATTTAAAGTTTGAGTTCCTGTTTTTGTTTACGACGTATGAGATGAGGAAGCATATTCTGATATATTTTCATAGTAACGCTTGAGGGCAGCTGTGGGTGAGTGGTTAGAGCAGTCGTCCTCCACTGCGAGAGCTTGTAGTTCGATTCCACCAGCAGTCGCATGCCGAAGTGTCCCTGGGCAAGACACTGAACCCCTCATTGCCTCCGATGTGTGTCCCATTGGTGTATGAATGTGATAAAGCGCTGATTATGTTTTTTTATACTGTAGATCTAGTGGAGTGCTATACGAATAGGTAAATGAGGACACCAATTGTAGTGTAAACTGCTATTTTGACGAGATAGAAAGGCGCTATATAAGGACAGTCCATTTTAAGTCTCACTGATGTAAAAACATTTTTGTGAACGTAGCATTGGGAAGATATGACAAGTTTCATTGTTGGTTCATTAGTTTATTTGAGTTGGTGGATTTTTTTTGAACAGAAGTCGATGGCTATCATGCTAATTTTCACCTGAAAAATGAGCCGAGTAGCAGTTAGCTTGACTTATTTACGCTATCGGTGAAAAGTTAGCACAGGAGACGAGCTTACATCTTTTCTAATATCTCAGGTGAAGGTTGGCATAGAAAAATTATGCTAACAGCTACTTGGCTTGTCTCATCTATACTACTTAGTCAAAAGTTAGCGTAGAGGAGTTAAACCTCTAAATGCTACTTAGCTTGACTTCTCTGTGCTAGCTTTGTAAAAATGTTAGCCTAGCATGAAGTTATTTTGCTTCTGTTCTATGCTAACTTCTTAGCTGAAAGTTAGCATAGAGGAGTCAAGCTAACTACTTAAACTATATTTCTTTATGCTAACTTACGAGTCAAAATATGGCATAGATGAATTAAATTACTACTCAGCTTCTTTCTTCTATGCTAACTTCTTAGGTGAAGGTTAGCATAGAAGAATTATGCTAACAGCTACTTGGCTTGTCTCATGTATATTACTTAGTCAAAAGTTAGCGTAGAGGAGTTAAACTTCTAAATGCTACTTAGCTTGACTTCTCTCTGCTAGCTTTGTAAAAATGTTAGCCTAGCATGAAGTCATGCTGCTTCTCTGTTCTATGCTAACTTCTTAGCTGAAAGTTAGCATAGAGGAGTCAAGCTAACTACTTAAACTATATTTCTTTATGCTAACTTACCAGTCAGAATATGGCATAGATGAATTAAATTACTACTCGGCTTCTTTCTTCTATGCTAACTTCGTAGGTGAAGGTTAGCATAGAAGAATTATGCTAACAGCTACTTGGCTTGTCTCATCTATACTACTTAGTCAAAAGTTAGCGTAGAGGAGTTAAACCTCTAAATGCTACTTGGCTTGACTTCTCTCTGCTAACTTGGTAAAAAATGTTAGCCTATAGGAGTTTAACCGCTACTCAGCTTGACTTCTTTATGCTAACTTACCAGTCAGAAGTTAGCATAGAGGAGTTAAACTGCTATTCAGCTTCTCTCTTCTATGCTAACATAACAGGCGAAGGTTAGCATAGAGGAGTTATGCTAACTGCTACTCGGAGCAGGGCTAGTTTTAAGAGTACACATTTACCATAAAAAATAGCCAAGCTCAAAACTTTCACAATAGGAGCTATAAACTGCACTAATCAAATTTTCACAAAGAAGACACCGACTACTTTTAGTTAATCTACAGATATCTCTTGGGTAAAAGAAGGAAACGATTCCTTTAGCTCCTGTCGTTTTCTGTACTTTATATCCGCCCTCCTTACAGTTTCTTCTGCTCTACCTGAGGGTGCAGTTATGTTTTGGATGCTCGGAGCCAGAGGCTAATGCAGGCTGTCATGGTTGGCCACACCTGATACGGAGCTCGTCAGAGCTGTTGCTAGGAGACGGCTGCATAGGCTTCTAGTAAACAATTATCCTCCCTCCCTGACTCGCTCCCCCCCGCCCCCATCCTCCTCTGGGCCCAGCGCTGCAGCGTGGCCAGCCGCTTGCACGAGTCTCACCTGTGTTTTTGGCTCAGCTCTGTATTGATTATGCATTTAGCCGGCCACGGTGAAATAACAGTCTGTTAGGAGAGGTCGCTTTTTCCAGAAGGGACGAGTGAGATGTTCCTGTTTGCGTTTGAAGTTTTCATCCTACAGCTTTACTTTGTTCTCTTTGTAAAATGCTACAAACCTTTCACTTTTCTGTTTTTGCCAAATTTCAACCTGAACAGCACACTTCAATAATTAGTTTATATCTTTGTTTCACTTTGTCTTGGTTATCTGAAAATGCTATATTTTGGACTGTGAGCTAATTGGGGGAGGAGTCAAATCTAAATTGCATTAAAAGGTGTTAAATTGTTAAGCGTCTCAATACTTTTGCAGACGGCTGTATTGTAGCTGTAGAATTTAGTTTTATGTTTTGAATAATTTTGTTTAGGAGTGTTACTCAAAAATGTGGACAGTTGTCCCAGTGGTCAGACTTGAATCACGATGGACGAACTTCAACTGAAACGGTTGATCTGTATCCACAATATTATTTGTTTGTTCTTCAAAGCGCTTTATTACTTTAGGCAGTTTTTTTGTTTGTAACTTCTAAAGGAAAAATATTTAAACTTATTATTTGTGTCTTTATCTCCAGTGTTGACGGTCCTTTCTGAATGAATTTGAACCCAATATGCTTAAAACAGCCCATTCCGAACAAAACTGCAAAAACTTGTGAATAAAACTGATTCAGTCTTTTTCCATCAGGCTTTTGACATTTTAAGGGACTTTGTGTTTAAGCTCTTGAGCTTTCGTATGAACTTTTAGGACCATAAACCTAATCCATCATGCATGAAATTAATACAACTTGTTTGTTGTAGTTATAGAAGTTGTGACAGCTCAATTATTAATTTCTGTACCGTTTATTTATTTTAACTTTTGTCAATAATTACTTTTTTTTTTTTTTGCCCAGATGTCAGAACACTGAAGTAGTAAAGCTCTGACGAGGCTTTTAAGATAAAAACTACCATATTTTTCGGACAACAAGGCGCACCAGGTCTGGATTCAAATAGTTGAAGTAAATTAATTCTTATTATATGATACATTTATGCGCAGTACCAAAAATGCCAATTGGCAAAAGGTTATGTCTGAGGAAGCCAGCAGATTGTGTTGAACCTCCACCTTTGAAAGACATTTTTAACAGGAAGCAACCTCCAGCAGAACCAGGGTCAGGATGGGTGGTCGTCTGCCTTGACTGGTTTTGGTTCCAGAGGACGGGAAAGACACAGAGTGACTGGTCTAGATGTGGTTTCTAGAAGAAAAATGATGGAAAACACGAGTTATTGATGGCAAAACTGCAGCAGTGAAGAAATGAAGTGTTTGCCCTCCAGCTGTCTAAGACTAAAGGATGGCTCAGGAAACCTAAGCCAAACCAAGCTTAACTATAGGATTTACAAGAAGGCAAAATCTTAAACCTACTTTTAGAAGTAGACACAGTGACAGCCTCACTGAATAAAGATGGCAGTTTCTTCCACAATAGTCTGATTTTTAACCTCCCAAGACCCGAACTCTTGCATATGTGAGTGCCAGGTGGTTAAGATCAGTCTCATTTTACTTCTAGAAACTTTAGGAACCACAAGTAAACCTTTTTATCTGAAAGTAAAGTTCTCTGTTAGGATAATGTGGAACGATAAAATCTTTAACAGAAGATGCATTTCAGTTGTCTGGTTACTTCTAGAA
>NC_056509.1:42349431-42362339 GCF_014905685.2 Nematolebias whitei
AAACCTTAGTCTGAAAGTAAAGTTCTCTGTTAGGATAAAGTGGAACGATGAAATCTTTAACAGAAGATGCATCTCGGTTGCCTGGTGTTAAGTTTATCTTGTTTTTTTCTTGTCATCACACGTTCTTAACTGTGGTGTTCATCAGCAGAAAGACTCGCCGAGAGATCCGGGCGGCTTCCTGATCTCGATCGCATCCTCCTGATCGCGTTCTTGATATTTAATGGGCCTTTTTTTGTCGTTTGTTGTTTGGGAGGAGTTTGCAGAAATTTCCTCAAAGAACGCTTTGTTTTGTTCAGTTTGTGATTTTCACACAAGGTACGGTGTGTTCAGGAAATGAATATCAACAACATCTCAATAACTATTAAAAGCCTGTTTTCTTATTCGGTGTGACAACGGGGATAACTTGGTGTTCGATAGTTTTCTTGGAGTGACTTGTCTAAAATAGTCAGTTAAATCCTTTAGTTTTCACAAACGAGGACTTGATTTTATAGCCGCTCCTGTGACTTCCTTCCAAGTTGGAACACATTTTCTGTCTGAGCCAAAAAGAACGAAGTGTCCCTCTTGTCCTGTCCTCCTTACCTAGATAATTTACAAATCGACACGTCCGCACTAGAACTCTGAAAGAATCGGCTGTGCAAAAGTTCAGTTCATCAAATAAATTCTTTAGTTTTCTGTAGTTTGGCTATAGTTGATGTAGAACATTAGCTTTAATCTACAGCAGCAAAATGGTCCCTTGTTGTTGCCAGAATGAATGAAAATCTAAACATTTTTCCTCTTTACGTTGGTTTCTTGTCAGCTAAAGCAAACCACTGTGCTGTGAATGAGTAGTCCTTGAAAAGGTGGCTTGATTTATTTATTTATTTTTTCTCAATGAGCTGACCAGTTTGCAAATTGGGCTTCCATGGCGACATTAGAAACGGAGTTATCTCTGTAAAGACCAAATGAGGTGGGATGACACCTGAACCTGCTCCTAGCTCATCCAAGGTGCAGGTTTTAGTTTCTTCCTATAGTCAACAAACAATAAGCTTTAATCCTATGTTTAAGAAAATATAGAGTTACAGTAGTTTGTGTTCTTGTTCTTACCAGAAGCCCAGTCAGACCATAATGTGACAACTAATCAGTCTGGTTTCCAACTTACTGGTGAATATGTTGATGGACTGAAAGAGCCTTTTTATTTTGTAAATTTATCACGTCCTAAGAGTTTGACATTTTCACGCAACCATTGCTTGCCGCCATGAACGATGGGCACAGATGTAACCCTGTTTATGTTTCCGTTAGTAAAATATCACGAACCGAAAGATGGATTTGAGAGGAAGCATTAAACGGACGTTTCAGTCCACCTGATTGAAGACTGCCGCTAATGTCTCTGTTTTCCAGATGTTGAACTATAATTTGGTGTGGTAGTAGCCGAGAGTCATCTGCGACACATAGTCCGAGCGCTAGCCAACCTTTTTAAGATCTTTGTTTAAAACTTTGGCTTCAACTGTTTTTGTCTGTTAGCAAAATATCTCTGTTTCCCCTACATTATTTGATTGGCAGGGCGCTCATCTCTTCCGTTTTTTGTTGATGTGGGGGAGGTGTGCTGTTTGTTGGGAGACGGCTCAGCGTGAGGGAAACGGAGCGCTACCTAGCTTTTTAGCTAGCGCGCCTGTATTTTGCGTGACTGACGTAGCGCTACGTCAGTGCCGGCAGTTGTCGTCGGGGGTGGGTTCGGTTCTGTTGACAGGGCGGGGCGCCCTGCTTGTGTAATGGTAGGGGAAACACTGATGTTAATGGAAACCCTGCAAATTAACAAAAGGCTAACAATATATTCAAGATGGCCGCTGCAGCTTACTGACTGCAGCAAACACAAACTGTCTGCGCTTCGGCTGGTTTTACAGACGTCGAGCTAAAATCTGAGGTGGTAGTAGCCGAGGGTCATCACTTTCACATACTCTGAGCAGTAATGCGTCACGCGAGAGCTTTCTTTAAAGGTTTAGTGTACAAGCAGGTGGTGGGCGATATGCGTTTAATCAAGGATTGACAGTTTTTTTTAAATTTGTGCCTATATTCAAATTAACGTGGATTTTTAGACGAATCCTCTGCTGGATTGTAATTTGTTGGACATGGAACCACACAAACGGTTTTCACTGCTCCACTGGCGGCTTCAGTGCGCCTCGTTTATTGGGATTAACCGTTAACCCAAACCTTGGTTGCCATGAGGACTGTGCAACATAACTTTAACGCTGCAGTCGACATGCGTCCTACACGCGTCTGCGTTTCCGTGGTCGCCCAGCGATACGGGCGTGCGCTTGCATCCCCTGCCTCTTGTTTAATGAACGCTGTGCAGGTGCTAGAGGCTCCTTGAGGAGGTAATTAAAGCGTGTCGTTACACGGGCAGTTAAATTGTCACTGTACTGTTGAACCTGTTTGAAATGATAATGGTGCTCGGCTGGAGGCGGTGCGACGCCGCGCTCCAGTCAGGCGTCCTGTTGCTTCGGATCAGGAGTCAGCCTGGCGCTGTTCCTGAAGCTTACTGCTGCAGTAGCCCTCGGACTTAATGCCAGAGGAACTTATTAACATGTACAGACAACTTTGTGTGCTTTCTGACACATACGCTGCTAAATATAAAGTGTTTTTAAGTAACTGTGGTTGCGCCCCCCTCCCTCCCCCATCTCTAACCACGTTGCTGGTTTATTTTGAAGCAATTATAAACTGGTGAATGTTCGCAGCGACCTGCCTTTGGTTTGCTTGTTAACTCATTTAACTGCCCTCTGCAAACGGACGTGCGCGTGTCGGTGTTTGTTTTTTGCGTCTCGCGTAGTCTCGGATCATGCTGGTTAATTAGCGCCGGGAGAGGAGGGGTTTGTTGTATTGGAAGTGCATGGGTAATGACCCTGTTGGCATAGTAGCGGCGTGCTCAATGGGCCGTGCATGTGAGCGCGCAGCCGGTACACAGCAGCCAGCCAAATGCCTGGCCTTCAGCGCGACATCTCTTGGCACCAGGTTCTGGCAAGCGACCCACGAGCCAAACTCCCAGCCCTCCATCTCTCCTCTGTGTAATCTGCCCCTCATCTATACATGTACATGTATAAATAATTAGGCTTACTGCAGAAAGTGGTTTATTACGTCACTTTTATACACATCTTTAATTTAACATGTTTTTATTGCACAAAATGCTGAATATTCTCTCATTCAGGCTAAGAATTTGAATCTAAATTAAATTATTTTCATACATTTGGAGCTAAATCACGAAAACTTATTTCTGTAATATTATTTTGGGGATTTAATGTCGTCTCTGTTTTAACTTGAACATTAATCATCTTTGTGTATTTATTCCCTCCTTCCACTTTCATCTTCCCAGTATCCCCATGTCTTGAGTTCATGTCACCTAAAAATGAAATGGGAAAACATTTAAATTGGCGTCTAGCTGATGCAAAGATGACTTATTTTGTTTGGGCGTAACGGTGTTCATTTGGGACGTCGAAGGGTCACATTCCATCCAGCCACAGTTTCTCTGCCAGCATCGCCTCCATACGTGAGGATTTCGCCACTGGAGGTCTTTGATCCTTGCCCCTGAGCAGATTGAGGAGAGATTTACACTCGAGTCGAAACTTCTGGTCGAAAAGATGCAAAGCAGGTTCAGTTTTCATCTATTCTTGTGTCAACCGTGAAAAGCAACGGACCGAAACACCCCGACTCGCCTTTGGAAACCTGGAGTTGTTTTTTCAAACTGTGCAAAGAATTATTATGCTGCTGTATTCATTCATACCCATCTGCTCACCACAGGCTCGTGTTGGGGCTGCTGTTGTAACGCTGTATTGTTTAGCGTTCATTTAGCGTAGATCTTAAATCCTTGTATACCGTTTCTTTTTACACTGTATATTTTTGCTATTGTTGGGTGTAACTGGGACCCTGTGTACATAATTTAGTTCCACCTCATGTACCAAATGTGGTGAAATGATGACCTGAACTTCTGTTTTATGTCTTGAGAATGAGTCATAAATTCACTATTAGTCTGATTTGTGGTGTGTGTGATGTGAAAATTAGGCCTGTCGCAATAAACGATAAATCAATTAATCGCATGATAAATGGAAATGATCGACCTCATTTTCATTTATCAGCTTTATCGTTTCTTCGTGTCCAAATTTGCGTTTTTGGATCGTTCAAAGCAGCTAAGCTGAGAAGCTAAGCTACGAGCTAACAGGCCGACCTCAAGTGGAACGTCTTGTCGAACCTCCAAAATTCACGGTTGAAACCCGTGCCTTTGTGTAAAAAGTTTTTCTCTGCAAAAAGAAGCTGAGAACTTGTTTACTGATTTTATTTTATTTTTTAATTAAAAGCTTTGTATGAAAAATGCTATGCTGAATAGCTCAAACCGCACACGTCCGCCATTTTGAGAACCAAAGAGACACGGCACGTCACGTTAAGAGGCCTCCCTCTAATTTTTGTTAAAAAGACACGCTGCTCGCTCCCTCACTATCCATCCTTCAGTTCAGTCTTATACTGCCGGTGGTCGAAAAAAGGTACTAGATAAAAAAAACAAATTAACAAGCATTAATTACTAATTATTGTCAAATTTCAAACAATATTATCGTTTATCGCAATAATTTCTGAGACAATTAATCGCCCAGCAAATTTTGTTATCGTGACAGGCTTAGTGAAAACGTGCATTGGGAGCATTTCACAGTTGACTGATAAAAAAAATTGTGGGTCTTTTTGCTTTAATGAAAGAATCAGAACGTCTCTTAACTCAATTTCTCATTAGTTTCTTGTTGTAGCGTAAACTGGTCACGTTTCATATCAGTCTGTGGACGACTAAACGTATTGAGTTTGTCATCTTAATGGCCATAATGGTTATTTACATGAAAATAGCTAATGTTTTAGTTTTCCGAAAAGTTGTATGCTATTAAAGATCATCAGTCATCCAGGTTGTGGCACACACACACCCCCCCCCCCCCGCCCCAAAATGATAAAAACCTGACTTTATTTCATATATGAAGATATTCCACTTCCAATCCGAGGTTTCTCAGTTCAAAACTGGAGTGTGGAGTTCTAATCTTTAAACTTAACAAGTGAAATGTTTTGTTAAAAATCTTTTTTGAATTTTCCTGAACAAGTTGTGTTTCGGGACATTCAAGGTTTCTATCCAACATTCAAGGTGGATTTATTGTCTTTTGTATCACATGTGGTACATAAGGTGGAACAAAACTGTGTACTCAGGGTCCCAGTTATACCCAAAAATGGCACTACAGTGATCCCTCACCTATCGTGGGATTTACGTTCCAGAGACCCCCACGTTAGGTGAAAATCCACGAACTAGTGCGTTATATTGATTTTATAATTTATATCGGTGTTTCCCCTAGATAACTTGACGTGGCGGGGCGCTCATCTTGCCCGTGATTTTTGATTTTTTTTGTAGACGGAGAGATGTCCGAGCTGTGCGCCATTTGTACAGACAGTTTTCGAGCGGGGGGGTGTGTGTTGTGGGGTGTTTCATCGTGAATGAGGCAGCGTGCGTGCTGCCAGTCATTCCCCAATCTGTTACGGAAGCACGATTCGTAGGGTTGCTTATTTGCGCATGTGCTAAAAGGAGTACTTCCAGGTCGCATGGGTCGTTGTTGAATATGCAAGATGAAGGAAACTGTACTGGAAATGATTACGTGATATTAATAAAATATTTTATGAAACATACCATATTTATTAAAATATCTTTCTACAAATTGATTAATTTTCCTAGACAATGCTATAATTCCGTTTGTGAATAAGAACCGTCTTAATTTACTTAGAAATGTATGTGTTCCATCTCCGCCGATCTTCATGTTGCTAATTTACGCCACTCGTATGTCCGTTAAAATCATTGACGTGTTTACGTCATGGTTAAAATGATATGCAGCTTCACCACTGCGCGGCGCTGTTACACCATGGAAATAATTCATTCTGTATCTTGCAGGGTTTTTCTCATTCCGCCCAGGCGGGGTCAGGTCTAATGCGTCGCATATCGTCTTAACCAATGATTTATGACGGAAATACGAGCGGCGTAAATTAGCTACATGAAGATGGGCGGCGAGAGAGCATGTACTTTTCTAAGTGAATTAAGACTGTTTTTATTCATAAACAACGGCGATCCGTGTGACCCGGAAGTACACTACGGATCGTGCTCCCGTAACAGACTGGGAAATGACACTGCCTTTAGCTTTTTAGCTAGCACACTTGTATTGCGTTCAGCTAGTTTAGTGCCATGTCATTGCCAATAGGATGGGGTTGGTTGGTTTGATGCGCAGTTCGGTTCGAAAGGTGAGGTACCTTGCTTGTATAATAATAGGGGAAACTCTCTTAACCTTTCCCACTCTCTTACAAACACTTCATATACTGTTAAACACTTCGGCGATTGCACTGAAGGTGGTGACAATGAGATGAATGCACAGCATGTACAGTACACGCAATATGAAAAACTGGGTTTAAAAAAACCCGTGATAGTGAAGCTGCCAAAAGTGAACCGCAATATAGTGAGGGGCTACTGTAATAACTATAAAATAGAAACGGTATACAAGGATCTTAAGATATTCACTAAACAAAAACATGGTATAATATGGTGTATTAACATCAATGAACATCAATAGAAAAATTACTCTGGGTTTAAGGTTTCTATTGACTTTATTCCAGATTTTTTGCAGTTCCTTCTTTAGAAAATGATGCCATCAACACAGTGACTCTTCTTTCCCCTTGGTTCGCTGCTTGTTTGTAGCTAGATGTCTTTACTGGCTCCTATCATCAAAAGATGGAATTAGATCACAGATTAATGAGGAATATGTGCAGCCATTACTGGCCATGGGAAGACTTAAGTTGACCTCATGTCTCATCAGAAGGCAATAAATCAGAGGACTGCAGAGATGGAGAAGATGGAGAGGCGGATGATCGGGTCATTTCTCCTTGGCAAACAGAAATAAGCCAAGGTCACGTTGGGTGTGTTTTGTGGTAATTACTAATATGTGACTTTTATGCCTGACAGCAGTCAAAAAGAAACCGCATGAAAGACTCCCAAATCAACGTTTTCGATCCCAGCTTTTCCCCCAAGAGGCCGTTACGAGTCAATCAAAGCTTCAATCTGCAACACAGACGCACCCCCTCCAGTGGTGCTGAATTGTTGGCAGACTGGGATCAGGCATGGGATTACACACCAGACCTGGATCTCACATTCTTAGTATTCTTCAAATGCAAACACTCACATCACCCCACATGCAGAGGGCTGACCCCTCTTTTCACAAAGAAGCGTGCAGATCCCATGCTTAGTGACCCTAACCTGCCCCAGCTTCCACTTCCCACTGCCACCTCTCTGTTCCCCCCCCTTTGCCTTTATACTGAACAACTACCTTCCAATCATCCGTCCACCCCTTCATCTGGCGTGGGAACCTACACCTGTGGCACTCCCCAGGAATTACCAAGGCTGCAGTTGTCTTCACAGTCACGGATCGTTGTTGCCAAATAGGTTGAATACCTGAATTCATTGCAATACTTTTAATACCAACATGGCACCTGGGTTTTCACGTCATAATGTCCAGAAAAGATGGTCCACGTGACACACAATTGTTTTTTGTGTCCCTCCTGTGCCCCCCGTTTATGACTTGAAAACTAGGATTCCTCTAAGTAAATCCTCTAATCTATTGGGGGGGGGAATGCTTGAGTAGGGTTTTGGAGATTTGACCTACACTGTACGCTTCATAGTCTCAGATTAACCATCTCGCACGGTCAAATGAATCTGTGTTTTATGTAGAATGGACAAAAAGAGGCAGATTTATCAGATCTGGACATTTTCCGAGCGGTAGCACAGTTGGGTTTAACATGAGGACTTGTGTGAAAACCCCTGGTCGGACTGTCCCGCAACTGTCCCGCTCGGACTCAGTGGCACACATGCTGACTCTAATTGTCCCTGTGCTGACTGCGTCTCTTCGCGGACAATGGTTTTGATTGGAATGGGGGTGAGTTACGGTGTTGGGACAAGGGTCTTTGTTCAGTAGCCTTTCCCCCTTCCCTACCCCCACTCCTCCCCTTTATCCCCCTGCCCATCCATCTATCTTGTTCCAACCATTTGGGCAGCTGTCACTTAATCCAGCTAATCACAGACTGGGATGGTCTGTGGGAAACCAGACTAGCCATTGGCTTTGCTCAAAACTGACTCCGACTATTTACTATATTGCAATATGTGAAAAAGCCTGAATTTATTTTGTAAATGGTAAAAACTACCTGGGTTTTCTCTGACCACTGATGCTGCCCCTCAAGCTCTCAAGGTTTGGCTCTCGCATGTTCTCGGGGAAATGGGCGTTATCCTGGACTCTGCTCAGTAATGCATGTATTGCACCTCATGGTTTGATATCTATGCACTGGCATATGCATGCACCCACACATGCACTGACGGGAGCAGCCACCCATCCCTTTTGTGATGGTGGGGGGGGGGATGGGTGGAAAGGTCAGAAGCCGAGCTACATGTCGTGGGATGATGCACGTTCGTGTCGTTCATGTCACGTAATCCATCTTTGAGGCTGCATCTGTTGCACGTCTGCGGTCGGCTGTGCAGGCGACGCATTCTGCAACACGAGCATCGTCATAAACGGTCAAACTCCGTTCTCATCCGTTTTTGCTTTCCGTCTAAACCCTCCACCACCACCACCCTCGAGTCGGCTTTTCATGTCTTACCTGTTGATACGGTCATCCACGCTCCCTAAACTTTGGCTTTCTGCTAACCGCAACACCTTTGCTCCTATTCACATGTCACTCATGGTCTTCCACAATAACACTCCCCTCCCCTTCCTCCCACCACCACCCACAGCCAGACAAGCCTGCTTAATCCCACAGCCCAGCAGCAACCAGCCTACCAGCTTGCTGGTTCCCCCAGATCAACAACACAGACTTGCAAACACATTTTGCTGCCGTCGTCTCCAATTTCTCTCAACTGCGCTCACAAATCCTCACGTTTTTTAAAAATCATTTTTAACCACTCCCCCCCCAAATCGAACATCCCATCAGTGACGTTACACTCGAGGTCACAGCAGTCACACTGTGGCTACTACGACTGTCACTGGTAGTGATGTAATGAGAGCTATTTAGGTCAGCTGGTTGCCTAGCAGTGATGCTGGTTTGCTTAGCTAGTTTCCATCTGTGTGTGTGTTTACATCTTTGTGTGTGTGCATTTAGATTTACCTCGAACCGGTATCTGTTGTGACTGTGCAGAATAAACAGAATTCTGCATGTTAGAAGTCTGTTGGGTGGGGAAAAGGTGGATTAAAAGTCAAAAATATTACAGGAAAAAATGTTCAAACTGAAAATTAATAAATTAATCCAGCAGAAGAAAAAAAAAACCTCTCACACTCTTGACACATTTCTTGAACACTACCACATCTATCGTTTTGGTGCTATTATTGCTGTATTTTCTGTCATAAGTTACATCAATACTTGCGTAATAATTTTTTTGGTTTACAGAGTTGCAGGGACTAAAACATATTCAGTTAAAAGATGCACTGAAAGAAAACTAAAAAAAAAACTAAGTTTTACACTTGTTTGAAAACGGTCTTGAAACATAAAGTCCTGGTTTTACTGGTTCCCTATGTATTTGTAATTTTCACAGAAGGTCAACAACATTAATCACTCTACTCATCAGGTGTAAAGTATAAGTCTGTATAAAATAATCCACTTACCGGTGATTTACCTCACTGACAACCAAGGGCTAAGCCCGTTCATCTTGTACGGTTACTGTTGGCAAAGTGACCTCGTTATCAGCGTTCTTGCATGAGAGCGAGTGAAAATGCATTTAGTTAGTTTGCATTTGGGAAAATTCATTTGCGCCAGAAAAAAAGCTGAATTGAAATGCAGTTGATGAAAACCTACCCCAACTGGCCTCTTCTGTGTTTAACACCAGATCAGTCATCCCGATTGGCTAGCCGCTCATTTTTATATTCTGCGTGTTGAAGAAGTGGCTTTAACTGTTGGAAATGTTTTATATGAAGACGCTTATAATCTGAAGAAAACTACATCTTGACAACACCTCGAGTTTCTGCATGCGGTTTGTCAAAAAGTCTTTTAAACGTACGTTTGCGTCAGCTGCTGCTTCAGCTGTTCCTGAAAGCACAAACGCCAGCCGAACTTCTTTCACTGTTGGGGTAATTATGGGAGCTTTTGCTCGACTCCGGCTCATTTATCAAAGATGAATATTCCGGCTGAGGTTTCACGCTCGTTTTCTTGGAGCAGCCGTGTTTTTTTTTGTTTTGTTTTGTTTTTTTACCTGTCCGTTACTTTGAGCAGATTACGGCTTGATGAACGCAGGTTGTCGCCACTTCCAAAGATGGATTTTGATGGAGTTACACTTTCAAAAAGCTGTTGGGTTTCACTCTAAAGCTTGAAATGTACGTGTGCGTTCATAGCAGTGCACCTCGCGCCGAGCCAGAAGACAGTTGGTACATGCCTGGCAGCTTGATGCAGTGCTCTCCTCTCGTCTCCGGTTGCTTCTTTTGGCTTCTCACAGTTGTACTTACTGCAGCTTGCTCTCTTATTTCTGTCTCATTGGGTTTCATTGGTGGTGTAACTCGAGCTTACCTCTAGGTAAGGGGGCCATGTCGTGTACGAGACTCTGTAGTAGCAAAGAAATGGATTTTTATTTTTTTATTTTGCATCATCTTTGTGTGTGCATCCTGTTGATGCTTGTGTAAGAGTTGGATGCCTGAAATGATCCTCTTCACAACAGGAGCACATTATGGTCACTGGTGATGTTTACTTGGCAGTTAATCAGGGAACAAGAACACAAAGGCTCTCTGTCGTGTGTTCCTGTTTTTGTTGCACAAAAAGACACGCGTGCCATCATTATTTGTAATATCAGTGTTTCCCTTAGATCAGCTCTGTTGGCGGGGCGCTTGAGGTATTTATTATTTTTGCCGACAGGGATGGGATGGAGTCACGTGTGTGTTGCCCGCCTGCTAGCTCAGTGCTAAATTGCTGCTGGTTTTTATCGATGACTAGGTGTGTGGGTCACGTGTTTTTCCCGCCCGCTAGCGCAATGCTACGTTGCTACCGGTTTTTATAGACGACCGGGGTGAGAGGAGAGGGGAGTCACGTGTACGTTGCTCCACCTGCTAGCTTAGCGCTACATTGCTGCCAGTTTTTATCGAGAATGGGGTTGGGGGTGTTGTCATATGTTGCTCGCCTGCTAGCTCAGCGCTAAATTGCTGCTGGTTTTTATTGACGACTGGGTGTGGGGGTCAAGTGTGTGTTGTTCAGCCTGCTAGCTTAACGCTTTGTTACTGTCGATTTTTATCAACAACGGGGGGGTTGTCTCGTCTGTTTCCTGCCCACTAGTTTAGCGCTACATTGCTGCCAGTTTTTATCGAGAATGGGGGTGGGGGGGTTGTCGTATGTTGCTCGCCTGCTAGCTCATCGCTAAATTGCTGCTGGTTTTTATTGACGACTGGGTGTGGGGGTCAAGTTTGTGTTGTTCCGCCTGCTAGCTTAACGCTTTACTACTGTCGATTTTTATCAACAACAGGGGGGTTGTCTCGTCTGTTTCCTGCCCACTAGTTTAGCGCTACGTTGCTGCTGGTAACTGTTAACAGGTGTGAGGCAAGGTGGTAGGGAGCGGTACGTCAGTAGCATTTTTGCTAGCACGTTTGTATTGCACCTTGCGCTATATCAATGCCAGCAGTTGTCGACCGGGGTGGGGGGAGAGGTGGGTTCGATAACAGGGCACCCCACTTGTATAATGGTAAGGGAAACACTGTGTGTATGTATGTATATGTATATATGTGTACGTAGTGCAAATGTTAGTTTTGCAGTAATAGGAGACATTTCCTGCTCGTTAAGTTTCTCAGTGATCATGAGAGATTCTGTGAAGTATCTGTTGCTCCTATTTTAATGAGAACTGTGTGAACTGCTTATTCAGATCCACTTGTACAATAGTTGGATTAATATTTTAAAAAATTCACGACTTTATTTCTTTTTTTTCTCCAGCGGAGGTACACACTGATTTTGGAGGCCTGGGACTGGGACAACGACACACGCAACTGTAAGTTCAAACGGCATCTCTTCATTCTGTGGCTTTTGCAAAGTTGTGTTGAAAATATTACATTTAACTGCTACGCAAATAAGTTTTCATGTCGATATGGCACTCGTTCATTGGGAGTAACCCTAAATGGATCCACAAACTACTTGGAACAATAGATCTTATTTGATAAACAATTACTTCAGCTATAAAAACTAGACCATAAACAAACTGTAGGCTGCTTATTTTTAATAATAATAATAATAATAATTTAAAAAATATGACATAGGAACATCGCCATTTATTTTTACGCTGCAATTCGTTCTGGGTAAATGTCATGTGCAGGTTGCTCTAGTGCAATTCATTCACCTTGAATGGTAATTTTGTACATTATCTTTCAGCCCTTTCACTTGAACCAGAGTGCATTCACAAAAAGGAGAATGGAGAAATGTCTCAGCTTTCACGTTGACTCTGGAGCGAATATGTACGAAGTTGGCTCCAGGCGTAATATCTATGACGCTGGCTCCATGGCGAGTGTATATATACAACGTCGGCTCTGGAGCAAACGTATATAACGTTGGCTCCTGAGTGAATATATGCAATGTTCACTCTAGGGCGAATATATACGTTTGCTCCAAAGTGAATATATACAATGTTGTCTCTGGAGTTAATATATACAACGTTGTCTCTGGAGTGAATATATACGACGTTGTCTCTGGAGTGAATATATACGACGTTGTCTCTGGAGTTAATATATACAACGTTGTCTCTGGAGTGAATATATACAACGTTGTCTCTGGAGTGAATATATGCAACGTTGTCTCTGGAGTGAATATATATACGACGTTGTCTCTGGAGTAAATATATATACGACGTTGTCTCTGGAGTGAATATATACGACGTTGTC